>NC_136910.1:4646292-4668696 GCF_949606895.1 Notothenia rossii
GCAGACTGGAGACTCTCTGGTCAGTAAGGGCTCTCTGCTGGTTCAGCAGTATTTTATTAAACACAGGGAGGTGTTTCTCTCCCTGGGGAAACAGATCAGTGATGTTACCCACTGACTGCAGGCTCCTTAATTCTTCCATCAACTATAGAAGGCCAGCTGGAAATGCAAAGCCACACTTTAGTATCAACTCTCTAACAGACATATGGGGTTTTACAGAAGAGTGGGAAAGGTAGTCTGTTCTTATGGGAGGTTTTTAGTTTCTAGGCCAGGGGTGTCCAAACTGCGGCCCGCTGGCCAAATGCAGCCCTCAGCAAATTCTGAAAGTATAATGAAATATGGCCCACACATGAAACTTGTGCTTGTCTTATATTGTGCTTCTTAAATATATATGTACACATATATTACACAGTAGTATTCATGTGTTAATAAGCCCACTTTTAACACTAGAACCGCCAACGGGGTCAATTTGACCCAGAGCTGTTTTATATTGTATAAAATATTAAAGTCTCCCAGTCCTTGATTTTCCTGAAAGCGTGTTATGTAGCATCCTATGTTGTTAAGAATTGTCTATATGAAGTCAGATTGAAGAAATCGCCCAAAGAATCGCCATTTATACCTATTTCCGCCAAGCGGGTCATATTGACCCCACCCCTTTTCGCGCTATTGATTTTGTGTGTAAACAAACATGACGTGTTGCTATAGCAACGCCTTTTGTCTACTGCGGTTCCTTATAGATTGAGATATGGATTGAGAGAGAGATATAGATAGATATATTTAGTCTGTAGTGAAGGAGCGCGCTCCCGCTCACAGGAGACTGCTTGCGCTCCGCAGCAAACAGCTGTTTGCTTTTCACCCAACAATGACAACTGCCTCACTAAACGCTATGTTGTACCGTTAATAAACGAAACAATTTAACAAAATTGCTTGTCAAAATACCAATACCACAGGACCATTTTTCTTTTTAAAACAATACTTTTACCTTGAAAATCAATGCATTCTAATGCCGGGTCAATTTGACCCCGGTGGCGGTTTTAGGTATGAAAAATCTCTGGCGGTTCTAGTGTTAAATTACATTCAGTCAATTAAAGCTGAAAACATTTCCTAACAAATCTAACTTGATAAGAAAAAAGCTTATTATAGCTTATTGTTATAACAAGCGTGAAATAAACCCTTCATATTTCCTGTAATTATAATAAATCTGAAGCTCCTGTTTTAAGGAATGAGCTGCTAACAGAATAAAGTAAACCCTCTGGAGAGCTGAGAGCTGTTTTGTTTCTTAAAGCATCTTCAAGTAACAAGCATCATTTACCTTCATTTGATTGAGTTTTCTGACTTATAACTTCACTTATGAGGTATATCTTTTTCTGTATGAGGCCCTCGTGAAAAAGTTTGGACCCCCCTGTTCTAGACCAATGACTGGTTACTTCCTGTAATGCAGCTGAGAGCTGTGGCAGGCACTCGTAGTGTTTGCAGAGAAGATATGATGGGATGTAAAGCATGAGATCAGGACTCTGAAGCTGACTCAAAGAACAAACACTTATTTTAAACTGGATCTAAAACTGTTGGGTTGTGTTCATCTCTACAGGATCAGAAATAATGAGACGTTCACAGCCAAGATCCAGAAGACTTGTGAGTACTGAAACCATATCCTCCATTCATCAAGATATTAAACTCTTTAATGGAGCATGACCTCTGTTGGAGATTTGGAGGATGTTGAAAACCAACCTCGTCTCCGCGTGTCGTTTGATAAGCTGGGTAAATTCGTGAAAAGGAAGGGATTAAGAAACACCAGAATACAAGTTAAACAATAATCTTGCTTTAATGATAAACAGTAACGATACAAATACAAAGAAATCACGAAGCACTCTGCAGAGTACTCCGGGCTCAGGTTCTACCACCGTGTGAGACAGGTCTCAGGAACGGCCGGTGAAAAACAAGAGCGCGAACCAAAGGAAAACACAGGCTTTCATACTAAAACACAGGAGGAGGTGTGTGCCTGCTTTCCCCCAGAGGTCATCTTATTGGGAGAGACCAACACATGGCCTGTCGCACCCAATCAGTGCGACACAGCAGAAGAAACCCGGAAACAAAAAGTCTCTTTCAGTTTGACGAAGACCAGACACCTTTTGGTGTCTGGTACGAACCGGCTCTCAACAACAAGTTTCCTTATCTTATTTCACATCTTGTAGCCAGCACACACACATCCCCTTTATGGCCCTTTGTCCCTGAGTTCATCTTCCCGCCTCAGGCTGCCACACACAAGTTAAAAGTATGTTTTAAGATATAGTTGTTATAGTTGGCTAAATATACGTAATACATGTTAATTACTTTCATATCAATAACAACGAGGAACACATTACCTATGCTCTTAAGCAGTATTAGAGATGCTTTTCAAATAGTCAAACTTCACACAGGCCTAATACAGAGAACACACTCATTTGTCCTATAGCCCCTCCATTTGTTTGAGCTATTGTTCACATCTTTACTTCAAATAAAAGGTTTCACATTGTATATTTCCAGCTTCCTTTACACATACTGTTATTATTAATACAAAGTAACCAACCACACATATCTATTGAAAACAAGTCGATTCCCCTGATAAATGACATGCTGAAACTCTTCGGAATGTGTCCCCTCCCCCAACTCTCTCGTCCCTGTCATAAAAGACTGCTTCCATTTCATATAGAGTAATAAAAGATGTTTAAGCTAATTTCTCCACAATGTTTGTAGCCATTTAGTACCCACACATGAAAGAATAAGAACAGAGGTATAGTTGACCAGTAATCATGTAGCACTTATATTTACTGCAATGAAAACACACACACATCTGCTACAAGATTGTGTAACGCACACCCTTCTTTTACGAGGGAAACATTCCAGAGTTTTGGCACTATCTCCAAATAAGGGTGTCCCCTGCTCCCATCTCTCTCTAAACACAAGGACTTCACCTCAATATATTGGGGGAGGGAAAAGATACTTTGTCCCTTCAAATTTAACACACATGAATATATATAAGGTGACATTAAAAGGAATATACCAGATTGAACTTTCCTGCCATACCACGTTACTTTAATACTTCAAATAATTCAAATAATCCTTCACCTCAGAGGAAAACAACACTCTTTTTGTCTCTCTTCATAATTTAGTGGGAGTGCTGCAGGGGCGGCGCTAGGGGGGAGCTGAAGCACCCCCTAGAAATACGTTTTTTTTTGTTTGTTTTTTTATTATTATTATTATTATTTTTAGTAAAGTAAATCAGAAAGATTATTGATTACATCAATGCAAATGTGAAACAAACAAATGTTTGACCAAAAACATAAAGCCAACACAGGTGATATGATTAGGCCAATGGCCAGCACCCACTAGATTTTTGACCTACCCATAGGCTAAATTACTTTGTGACACTTGAGTGACTTCCTGTTAGCTGGAGCCCCAAACTATTTGCTAACAGCAAAGTGACAAATGGATCGTTTTTAGTCCTTAAACGTCCACGTGTGGACATTCAATCAAAACCAACTGAAAGCGAGAGGGATTATGCACATAATAGGCCTCGTGAGTACAAGTAGCTTACTTGGGTCTCTGTGTTTCATTCAAGCTCTGCTCTCTGTGTGTGTGTGTGTGTGTGTGTGTGTGTGTGTGTGTGTGTGTGTGTGTGTGTGTGTGTGTGTGTGTGTGTGTGTGTGTGTGTGTGTGTGTGTGTGTGTGTGTGTGTGTGTGTGTGTGTGTGTGTGTGTGCGCACGCGTGTGTGCGTGTGTGTGTGGCACGAGCCATTTTGTGTGCGTGCGCAAGCGAGCGAGAGAGAGAGAGAGCGCACCGGTGGGTATCTACCGGAGATCGGTGTGGTTAGCATCTGGTGCTAGCTAGCCAAGCTAACGGATATAAGGAGCTTTTTCAACAACAAGGTGGAGGGAGAACTCTCTCCTCCTGTCAGACTGAGAGTCTCAGATAACCTCAGCTCAGGTGAAGTAAAGGACTCTCAGTATTTAGATTGTTAACTTTAGTCTAGTTATCTCAGTGGGTCTCAAACGGTTTGTTTTAAAAGGGGAGTGATTTGTAAAATATCTATAAAAAATAGAAAATCTGTTTACAGTTCTGTTTCACATGTATGTTGAGAGATGTATCCATAGATCTCTTCATTTTGCTCTCAAAGTGCACCAGATTGATGCTTTTAACTTCAATATTTAAAAATCTCCCGGGACCCCACCCGGGAGGACCCTCCTAGAGGAGGTGAGGTCCACTCCCCACTTGTAAAAATAGCACTTTACCCCTGATTACACCTATATGCCGTGAGCTGATTACCGAGCCTTCATTGTAACAGTCGCGGTACACTGTGTGTGCGTGGGGAGTGTTGCAGTAGAAAATTCAACTGTAGCGCGCGTGCATTAATGGGAAACCCTTAATGTTTGAGCACCCTCTATGAAACGTCAAGCTACCCCAAAGCACCCCCTAGAGAAAATCTCTGGCGCCCCCACTGGAGTGCTGACTCAGCATTCCCACTATCTGTTATGCTACGCACAAAATTCTTTATTATTCCGCCGGGTTATTTTGCGCCTCTTCTTCTCCCACATTGAACATCGCAGAAACTCCGTTCAAACGTTCAGCTCGGTTGGGAATCGATGGCATAACTTTCATAATTCCAGAGATACATCCCATAATTCATCACATGTTTAACATGGAAGTCAATGGAGAAACTCTTCAGACTTCAACAATTTTCATGCAACTTCAACTGCTAACTACTCGTTCATACTTTCACTCAGAAACCTCATTCCAACTTTAAAATGTCACAGAGGGCTTCATCAAAAAGCCAGAAGTTGGAGTACCAAACACTGACTCCAGGTACTCATCTGAGTACCTGACTGAGAAAGTTATGTGCACCCCTGCATATAATGCACCCTTTGGCCTAACCTGGGCAACCCGATATCACGGCAAGACGTGAACATGTGACGATTTACCATGCTGGGAGACGTGAAGATGTCACGATTTCGTCCCTTCAAACGTGACAGTTACACGGTATTGTTAACCCATGTTAACCAGTTGAGAAATAACCGGAAATGCCAAGCAAATGCTACCCCGACGGTCGGTTGTTATTGTCAATATTAATATAATAATTATTTATTTTTTGATAGTCACACTCGATTACGTCGATTTTCTTGTTGCCCCAGCTGGTCGACACCTCTTTTTGCAGAAACAAAGGCTACATTAATGTATTAAATCAATGTTAATCCATGCGTGTGGATGTGGAATTAACGGACGTTACGTTGTGCGATTGCGTTGCCAGGCAACAGCTTCGGTTCAAGTTAATTTACAAATTCTTCAACAACAACCGTAGTTATATTTAAAAACATGTTAGAAGGCCTCACAAAATACTTTAATGCAAATTCAAATGTAAATGTGAAGGAAGGTGTGTGTATAGCAAAATAAATCTGTCATAAACTAAACCGGAAACAGACGTAGGCAAGATCCTCAGCTCGATGATTGGATGGTTTAGCCGCAATGCATGCTGGGATTTGGTGTTTATGTGATGTGAAATCTGAAAACGTTTTTTAAAAATAAAATAATACAGTATTCCGTGTGTGCTTGCTTTTCTCTTTTGAAGGTCATCACATAACAGCATTGTAATACAGGGTTCGGCTGCATTAAATATTACATATCTGCCGTAATTCTCTATTTATAGAGCCCTGCTGAGAAGACTTCTAGACAAACAGTGGAAATGCAAATCTTGAATAATGCAAATTACAGTATACTAAACTTAAAAGGGAAAGACTTAAAGTAGTCCAATAGACATATTGGTTCATTAAAATGCACCAAATAAGCAAAATAATGTTGTCTATAATCAAAATCATGTTGCATATAATTATGTTTTATTATGCCCATTATGACTAAACCCCGCTTAACTACATTTTGCAGGAGAAGCTTATTTGTTGTTTTTGGGCTGTGGCTAATTCCTGGAGTAAAAGTAGTGAAAAGGTGTTTTGGTCCTTGTTTTTGCAGCATTAGTGGAGACTGAAAGGTGTTTCATACGCACACACACTCCCACGTTTACATGCATTGTGTCTAAATCCTGTCTCTCTTTCCTCCTCTTCATCACCTCTTCCTCCTCTTCATCACCTCATCCTCCTTCTCTTCCTCATATTCCTCTGCAGGACAAGTTGTGTCTCTCCCATCACATCCTGGAGGAAAAAGGTCTGGTGAAGCTCGGGGTGACGGTGCATGTGCTGCTGGAGGAAATGCTCTGCAGACACCTGATGTGAAACACACACACACACACACACACACACACACACACACACACACACACACACACACACACACACACACACACACACACACACACACAGGACGCACAGATCCAAGTTTCTCTCACCTTTAATTAGGATTTCTTTATGAATGAAATATATATGACGGACTCTCAGGGCCACTTTGAGCACTTTGCTTTGCATTGATCAGATATAATGTGATTATTATTATAATGTGATTATTATCCTGTGTGAAATAGAAATAAAGCAGCGATATGTCTTCCTTATATTTCTTATATTTCCTGCTGAAAAACAACTCTAGGATTTGTATTATTATTTGTTATAATTATTTTAGCGTTTCTTTCACTGGTTAAATATGTGGTCAAATTTGAGAGGAGAAACATGGAGATTAAATATAAATAATATTATGAGAATAAAGATTTATTGGGAGTTTAATGAATAGATATAATTCTACATAAAAATGTTAATTAAGTTGTGATTTTATTATTAATTTAAGTGGCTTTGTTATTTTTATAATATTTTATTCAAGCCACATTTTATGGGGGAAAAAGTATATTTATTCTCACAATATTACACATTTTCTTAAATAATTACATTTATTTCTAAACATTCTTTGTGTTTTTAAAATATATGTTTATTACGATTCATATAAAGTCAGAATTGATTATATTTGGAGATTTGGTTGTAATTGTATTGGTGAAAACAGGAAGAAATCAGGAGTAAAACGTGATTAAAAACTTTAAATGAAGCTGGTTTTTGCTCCACAGTTCTGTTCACAGAATCTGCACTTTAATAAACTTTATTGATATCTTTGTTTTGGCAACTGAGGGAATCTGAAATGAGAGTTTTTAAATGTGTAAATAATCCCTGCTGACTTTGTAAATAAATCTTTCCTGTTTTCACAGTTTTGTACTTTTCTGAGCTGAGGAGGAGGAGATTTATTTTGATGTGACTTTGTGAACCTTTTGTAGCGTTTGTTGTTCAGCAGAATGCATGTTCCTCTAGCTGCTGTGAGATCTGTAAAGAAAGCTCCAGAAACACCTCAGACTGACTCCACTACTTTCTCTACACATATCAGGATGTGCAAATTAAGTATTTACACTTCAACCTTTCCATCAGAGTTCAAAATCAATGTTTGCAGATTGGAGATATGAAAGTTAGAAATAGTCAAATTTTAGCATAATGCACGTTTTCTTTTTACCGTTTTTATTACATATAAAAAACTCTACTATGTGTGATATACTGTACTATGTCTTTGAGAATGTTTTAACATACTATAATATGTTTCTTTAATGATTTTTTGTTAGACTCTACTCTTACATTTTTAGGATTTTTTTCCCAAAACTTTTTCATGGATTAGTTTTTCGACAAACTAAATATTCCCTTTTTTAAAAAACAATTCAAAATACTTTACTGGAACTTTGATGCTTTTTTTGGACATACTACACGTTTAGACATTTTAATGATTTGTTCATGCATTTTTTTTGCACTAGCTATATTGTGACATTTAATCTGAATAAATGTAATAAAATGACTTTTTAAATATTTTTTCTCAGCATACAAAAGCATGAATTTGTATATATTATTTCCGTTCATTTGTTGGCTCCTATAAAAAGGGACAGTATAGAGCAGGGGTCTCAAACTCAAGGCCCGGGGGCCAAATCCGGCACATGACTTCATTTTATGTGGCCTGCAAGAGCTTGCAAAAAATATGATACGTTTATTATATGGTTACATGCCGCTTTACAGAAGCAGGTTGCCCATAAACTACATGTCCCACAATGCATCTCATTTTTTGACATGCACACTGAAGAGACCTAGTTAATTAATAAATTATTATTACCTTATCCGATAATCCAAAGCAGAGGCAATAATGTAATATAATACATTATTTTATATATATTATATATTTATATAATCTTAAAGTTACAACTGGCCCTTTGAGTGCAACCATAAAAAAAAAATGTGAATAACAACCATCCTCAGTTTGACAGCTGATACTCTGCAGTGTTACAGTCAGGGGTTAAATTGGGATTAGATTTGTGGGGGGTCTCTGTGGAGGTGCGAGAGGGGGGCGGAGGTCGAGGATCTCATTATTTGACCTTCAGGGATATACACTGTGGCCCGAAAGCAACTGCTCCATTATCTGTATCAAATGCACACATTGATGCCACCAAATGTCACGATAAAATTAGAAAGTACTACAAATAACCTGGAATTCATTTACAACTTAAATTATTAATATATACACACACAAAAAGGTTGACAAATATCCAACCTTCAAATTGCTTTTTTAAATCAACACTGCTCTGCACACTTGCTAAAGAACATTTGTGTGGAAATCTCAATTCATTTGTAGGGCTGCGTGAGTATGGCCAACAGTATGGGAGTAAATCTCACTTTAAACTATTTAATCATCACCAAATTCTGTGTGACCGATCATAACTCAGCTTTATGCAGACATACATTTAGCATGGTGTACAGGGCCGGTTTTTAGGCGACCTCGGCGGTCTCCGAGGGCGCCAGATCTGGGGGGGAAAAAAACATTTTTGACTGTTTGCGCTCATCCTAATTTTTGGCCTTGATGTAACAACAATCATCATTAAGTCAATGTAACACCCTTTTCACCCCGGTTACACTTTTCATTTGCCCTGTACGATGGGCGCTGTAAGTGATGAAAGTGCAGGGGTGTTGGCTTATCAGGCGCCCGCAGCTCACAGCTAAAGTGGGCGTGGGAGTGAGCGAGAGAGATAAATGCAATTTATGTAAACACATATTTCCAAGGCACTCCTTTATAATTATTTGGATAAACAGATTTGAAATCATTTCAATGTATACTATAGGATAGTAAACCAAAAATATCGTTTAAAACTTGAGAGATACAAAAATATGCATAAATAAATGTGAACTAGGTAAAATAAGATTTAATGAACAACAAAAATAAATAAAATACGTTACATTTATTTGTTATTGGCTGTGGTAGGTTATTGGTTATGTTCACATACTTAATTGATTATTAAAATATAAACCGATCTTTTTCATATGGGTGTTTTAGAGTTGTACCCCCTAGATCTAGTCTCTAGTAATGTGTGCTCAAAGTGCACCAGATTGAAGCATTTTACTTTACATTTTCAAACATTTCTTCCCAGACCCCCTACAGGATGTGACGTCCACACCCCAATTAAAACATGTTCACACAATACTGAATACATTTGA
Source organism: Notothenia rossii (assembly GCF_949606895.1). Taxonomy (NCBI): domain Eukaryota; kingdom Metazoa; phylum Chordata; class Actinopteri; order Perciformes; family Nototheniidae; genus Notothenia; species Notothenia rossii. The sequence goes on from NC_136910.1 coordinate 4,655,767, forward strand.
AGCCTTTTATGTCAATAAGTTTCTGTCTTTGTAGTGTATTTGTCTTTTGTAGAGATTTTTCATGTATTCTTTATATATTATATTGTGTATTCCTTGGATACTTTTATCTTTTCTACTGAACGATTTTCTGGCAGTAGAAAAGATATGTGTTGACTTTACTACTTTAAAGTAAAGTCGACACATATCGACCCTAAATAAAGTCTATATTAAGAACGAGAGATGTTTTAACATATGGCTTAAACAAATGACAAATGAGCGAGGGTGATGACGTCAGAGCATCGTCGGACAGCCCCGGCCCAATTGAACCCCTGGCTGGAGGTGAATTCTCTTCCAGCCCTGATTTTGGCACATCTTGAAAATTAGTTAAATGTAGCTTGGTGTTTTTATTTACGCACCTTACGAAAAATTAACTATAGTATTACTATAGTATACTATAAGAGTTGTATAGTATCCTATAGTAAGTTTGTAGAGTTCTCTAGTATTTTTCACCAGCTATCGTACTATAGTCTTTTCTGTAGTGCCATTTTACTAGCTATAGTAGCCCTATAATATTTCAATAGTAATACTATATCTAGATCTTTGTAGTATTCCTATATTATTTTTAATAGTATAACTATAGTATAATATATAGTGTTTCTGTAGTTGTTTTTTGAACACACTGTAGACCACTCCTATAGTAATAGCATGATATTGTCATAGTGAATGCATATTATTATATAGTGTTTGTAAAAGTATTACCATAGTGTTTTTTTTGGTGTTTCTGTATTAAGACTATATTATTTTAAATAGTACTACTGTAGTATAATATTTAGTGTTTCTGTAGTTGTTTTTTGAACACACTATAGAACACTCCTATAATAGTATGATATTGTCATAATGAATGCATATTATTACCATACTGTTTGTAAAAGTATTGAACTCCTAGAATGAATGTGTCATTTTTTTTTAACACACTGCTGTGTCAAAGGCAATTCAACACATTCAGTGTCATTTCTGAACTATTTTACACACACATGTGTGTACATAGAAAGAATAAAAATGCACATAGTCAACACATTAGTGTTAACTAACACTGGGCTAACATTGGGCACTAACATTGGGCACTGTCCTGCCCAATCACGGTTGAGTTATTTCAAATGTATCATTTTTCAACTGTCCAACTGTCAATCAAATGTCCCAACTGCCATTTCACCTCTGGCTGCTCTGGACCATGGATGTCAGCGGAGGAGAGTCTAACTCTAGGTAAGTTATACAGAAACAAAACGTTTTTAACAAAGTGAGCAGATATATTGTCATAATGTGAGCAAGCTAGGGGTCTAAATACATATTTTTAAACTTAAATAAATATGTTTTGCCCATGTTGAACAGCTAACTATTGTTTGAGTTTAGCTGCCTGGATGACAATTATTTTCCTTTAGGCTGTTCTTCTTTTTTATTATATTTATTTTATCTTAACTTAATGTAGCTTACACTCTTTTCTGTGATCATTCTTCAATCGGCATTATATTGATAGCATTAGCAGCTATTTGTTTAATGCTATCTAGCTACTTTGGCTAGGTTTCATTGTTCGGCCAGATGTGGCGAGAAAGTGCGAGTGAGGCTGCGTTGATATACAGTCTCTTACAGTGCAAATACGTAACTTAATCGCACTAAAGTTATTTATTAGTAGTACGTGTACACTACAGTTGACCTGTTTCTGACTAAAACATCAGCCACTACTCTATACTTGCAAATATTATATTGTGTAGAAGGGAGATTTCATATCTGTCTCTTGTCGCTAAGGCAACTGTGTATGTGAGACGCAGCGTCACGCACGGCAGTTAGGGGCTTTCCTTGACATGTCCCTGACACAGCGGACTGCGGGTGTAGTATAGAGTGAGTGTAGCGTGCAATACTGTGTTTCACCACACATTAATTTAGAGGGGCGCTGTTTCAGTCTTTGTAAAATACTCACTGACAACAGCGGAGAGATGTTTTTAAATACAAATAAAAAATATAAAGAAATACCCAGCCTCCAGGAGAAAACGCCACTGGAGGCTGAGCAGAATCTCCCCTGTGCTTCTCTAGAAGTTGTCTTTATGGGTGAAGTTAATTAACTTAAAATGACCATACTGCTTATAATTTATATAAGGTGTGTATTAATAGGTTTAACTAGAAGATGATAGATGATGGCATTTAATTTAATCTGGCATAATATGATTAGTCAACATCAGGATGAATTTGTCTTTTTCTTATAATTACAGGAAGCGGGAATGAGCTGCAGGAATCTGTTAAAGTCCTAGCAAAAAGTAAATTAAAAGAAAAATGTACAGTGTCCAAAGCACAAACCATCTCCTGGAAGTAACAGGTGAATTTGGATTTGTCCTTGATAGGATTTTAAAATACAACACAGACTTCAAAGAGTTTATAGATGTTGATAGAAGTGAGAATCAGTAACTTTGACAGATTCCAAGTGCTCTTTTCTGAAGCACCGGATCTTCAGCCTGCCCTAAGAGAAGTCTGTCAAACTCAGGTATACATGTACCATGCTTGTTAAATTGTATTTCAGAACTTTACTTTGTGCTGTGCTTGCTCTTATTGTTTTGTTCAGCCAAGAACCAGTTCTTCTGAATGGCCTAACTGATCTACTTAAGAAGAAAATTCCAGAAGTATTTGATGAACTGCAAAATGGCATTATTACCGAGAAGACCAGCCTCAAACTTGTCAGAGTTTGCTTCTCTGACTTGGTAGAGAGGCATGGGTTGTAAGTATATGAATGTGAAATGTGTTTATACTGTATATAGGGGTTGGGACACTTTTTCCCTTAATTTCATTGCCCAACCATTTCTGTTTCAGGCCTGAAATTGTTCTTGTAATTTTTTTATATTTAACTTATTTGTATTCATATTCTGTGAACAATGTATGTTATTTTGTTGATAAAGTCCCTATCTTTCAAATTGAAACTGCTCTGCCTGCTAACTTTTATTTGTTGATACCATACTTACTATAGGGATGAATACATCATTATTAAAGCTAATTAACTATAGATTCACTTCACTATAAGATCACCATAGCCAATTCTATAGTACTACTATAGTAATTTTCTGTAGTGTGTTCCAAAAAACCATAGAAATAATATAGAAAGCACTATAGTGATACTACATAAAACTCAATAGTATAGCTATAGTAATTTCCTATAGTGGCCGAAAAACCATAGAAATACTACAGGAAACACTATAGTATAACTGTAACTTCACTATAAGATCACCATAGCCAACTCTATAGTATTACTAAAGTAATTCTCTATAGTGTGTCCCAAAACACCATAGAAATACTATAGCAGTTTTTTGTGGTATTTCTATAGTAATTCTTAATAGTAATACTAAAGTGTTTTTTCGTAAGGGGCTGTTCATTGTTTTTTATATAAAGCAGATTTAATGATATCCTATGGACGCTGATGTGTGGATGTTGTGTCGTCTTTTGTTAACTTTGTGTAGCTTGTTTTTAGCTGCATGTCTTTTTTTATCTCGCTGATCTGTGAACTGCTTCAGCTGATAAGGCTGGTTATGAAACAGAGGGAGGGAAGTGAAAGTGTGAAGTCAGACTGCCAGACGCCAATCTACCGCTGAACGGAGCAGGAGGAGAACAGGGTGAGTGTTAACACCAGGATCTGCTTTCAAACACATTCATTATTTACTCTGTTTTACTGGATGTGAGAAAATAACTTATTGGTTAAAAATCTGCGTCCTAGAGTCCATTAAGACTTCTGCAAGTGTTGTAAACTTTTATTATTTCCTGTTTTCTGATTCGTTAGAGCAGGGGTATTCAACTAAAATTCAACGAGGTCCAGTTAGAGAACATCTCCCCATGCAAAGGTCTGGAACATCAAAATGTCTAACTTACTTTAAGAATTAGTGTGATATTGAAGTAGCTGTAGCTTTATCAAGGTCTGCATGTAATCAACAACTGACTGCCAATCAAATAAAGAACAATTCATATACAACAATATTTATTGTCAATTAACATTGAAGTATACAGATATACAGTAAATACTGTGGATATGTGTAATGTTCCTCTCGGGCTGCATTTACAAATAAAATAGAGAAAATAAATAAAATAGCTTTTGAAAATGTGCATCTTGAAAAGTGCTTAATTTTAGATAAATAAAATAAAGTGTAGCAGCAGCTTGAGTTTCCCTTTTTCTTTGTTAACCGTTTCACATCATGACTTAACAGTTTCAGACGATTATAGAACAATATCAGTCTTTACACATCATAACAATTGAACAGCTTTAAAGTTTCTCTTTCTTTCCCTCTTATATTGCAGTCCCTCACTCTCTCTTTTTAATTCAGTGCGAGAATTGAGCTGGAGCTTGTCCTGCCAGGAGTTTAAATCTGGGCTGAAATTGTGTCAGGGCCATTCTCATACACACATGCAGGTGCTCATTGGTTAGCCTCGGTTAGCCTGCCCTGGAACGATATTTAGTTTTAATGTTGATCCTGGTGGACTGATCATATTGGGCTCTGAGAGTGCTTATTTTTTTTACCTCAGTTCTGACTTGAGAGGGAATGTTTGGTCAAACACTTTATGTTTTGTCTCATAGTGGCGTTTTGGCACTTTTAATGAGCGCCACGGTCTCTGAACAAATGAGACACACTGGCTCTGTGCTCCCAGTGGGCAGGATGAACATGAATGAGTCCACTCAGGGTTAAAAGCTCTGTTCTCACTGTCCACTTTCCTCTTCTTGGAGAGCGCCATGTGTAATTATGTGTCTCTCCCTGTCTGCCGCTAACACGCCTGTTCACTCTCCTCTCCGCTTCTCTCCCTGTATCGCTAATTATTCTCTTCACTCACTTTCCTCTCCGCCTCTATCTGCCGCACTCTCATCTCTTCTTCTGTGTTTCTCTCCCTGTATCGCTCACTCCTCTCTTTCGCCCCCTGTCGGCGGTGGTTAAAATAGAATCGCCCCGTCAAAATTGAAATTCCCTATTAATGTAATGATTATAGGTCCGGATCCGGACCGCGGTCCGCCTGTTGCCGACCCCTGCGTTAGAGTTACATAACATGTGACAGCCCAGTGCAGACAAAATGGAGAGCGGCCTGTCTGAAGTCTGACTGATTTAATGTAGTTGAACCGTGTGTGTGTGTGTGTGTGTGTGTGTGTGTGTGTGTGTGTGTGTGTGTGTGTGTGTGTGTATGTATGTGTGTGTGTGTGTGTGTGTGTGTGTGTGTGTGTGTGTGTGTGTGTGTGTGTGTGTGTGTGTGTGTGTGTGTGTGTGTGTGTGTGTGTGTGTGTGTGTGTGTGTCCAGTGTTACTGGTTTATCTCTCAGACTGGAGAAGATGAGTGATTTCAAAGATGAGGAAGAGGACAAATCTTCAGTCTCCAGCGGTCTGTCTCTGAAGAGTGACCGGTCTATGGGTCATCCTCTATACTTCAGTAATGAACCTGGACCCTCAGACACAAAGTAAGAGTGTCTCCTGTAAACTGACCTGAAGAGGATTCAGTTTGTTTGGTATCTGATCATCTAAACTGTTTAATGAAACCCAGTAGAGTACATTAACAAAGTGAAATTGAACTCTTGCTTCTTGTCATCATCAGAGATAGTAAATCATCTACTAGTGAAATCATCCTCACTCTCTACATGTTGGACTTTGTGTTAAATTAAGCAAACAAAATACAAATATGTAAAACGTTTGTTGATGGAGCACCTAATTTTCTTTAGAAATTTTTTTTTTTCTGTGGAGGAGCAGCTGTCCAGCTGTGCTCTGTGTCAGGACGTCCTGAAGGATCCAGTCTCTACCAGCTGTGGACACTGGTTCTGCAGACAGTGCATCACCTCATACTGGGAGCAGCGCCCTCCATCAGGAGACCCCTCCTGTCCCAAGTGTGGAAAAAGATCCAGAACCAGAGCTGGACTGCTGACAGCCAGTCAGAGCAGCTCAGTGCGAGGTAAGAGGCCGAACACATGCAGCGTCTTATTCCTCTTCCTGGTTCATTTGTTTTTGATTAGGTATTCTGTTGTAGAGCACAGACATTAAAAAGTTTATAAAACATTTAAACTCGATCTGTTTTTATTAGGGCCTGAGCACGAAGTGTGCGAAGACCTATTGTTATTCGTAGAATTCTTATTATTATTCCCCGTCCGGTTCTAAGCTGTTTTTGAGGGCTTTACGCCGCCATTCATGCAGCGTAATTTTGCACGAAGGTCAGGACCGGCGAAAAATTGGACATTCTGGAGTCGATGGGTTAAACATTTCCAACATGCTCGCTAGCGCCACCTATATGTAAAACATTTTTGAAAAATGTACTTAGTCAAGTAATCAACACCAATCTTAGTATACAGCATCGGTGGAGGGTCACACACATTACAGTAGGAAATGAGCATGTTCAGGTAATAAAAATGGCCGCCATTAATCAAAACGTATTAGCAAAAAGGTGTGGCTTAGAAAGAAATGCTCATAACTCATCCATAATGTATCCATTCACCACAGATGTTGGTGGATAAGTTCAGTCTGTGTTGGGGAATAGGCACACCAAAGCATTGTCCTTTTGGACAATAGGGGGCGCAAAAAACACCACCAATTTATAACTCAAGAATGGATGGACAGAATAAAATACTTTTTTTAGACATACTCTGGGGGTGAGTTTGAACTGAGATTTTAAAGTGTCACAACGAATGACGAACGTGGGCGTGGCCTATACATTTTTTAGACTGCGATAGTATAAAATGAGGTACGGACGTGACACTTGGGACACACGTCACAGCCCACGCACTCTTGGCTACTGTACAAAAAAATCGTAGGTTTAATGACAGGAAGGCAGAAAGTGCATTATACAAATAATAATACTCATAATAATAGCAGACATTTTTTAACAATGACCACAATATCATTATTTTAATAAACCAAATATGAACAATTGAGGAAAATGAGGAAGAACTGATGATTCAAATGTTTTAGTAAAAGTAGTAATGTAGTTAGTGCATAAATTACTATTGCAACAAATGTGTTAATTTTATTCATTATTAGTCGATTTTCTTTGGACGAATGCTCCGGGCCAGTGGTTACAATGGTGGGGCCAGTGATAATACGGTACCGCGGTAAGCCGGCGGTACCGGTCGAGAGTCCCGGGCTGATTTGTAGTCCCAGTCCGCCCCTGCATACAGCTCTTAAAGAATATATATCAGGCTACAGCCCATGTATATGTTATGATGTGAAGCACTATTTGGTTTCATGAAAAATATCAACTGTTTATTTGTAGATATCTACTAAAGCATACAAATAAAGTGTGTAATGTGGGCCTGTTATTTATATTATTGAGCGATATATATTATACACACTGTTCTGCTTTCTGCACTGGCCTCACTAGCTGTTCTTTACGGAGCCCACTAGGGGACATGGAGAAGAAAAAAAAAAATTTGAAAAAAAAAAACATGTTTTGCGAGATATTGCAATACTTTTGCGATATCTCGCAAAACCCCGTTGCAGTTTGTAGACGGTCCCTAAGCACTCCTCTCCCTCCTCCTCAAGCTGCAGATTGTGATCAATTCTTGATGTTTAGCTCGGATGACGGCGCGTATCGAACTGTTCTGATAAAAATGACTCTGTAGCTCGTTGTCTACCTTGCTATGATTGTAAAGTCATGTTTGTATTTTTACAATGTTATGTTCATGAGTTATTGATCCGCGAAATTCGAATCTGTCAATAACTCAGCTCAGAGGGACGTGCATGTCCCCTCGCTCTGAGTGTTCTCTTGAGGTGTCTTCACTTATGTGAAACCCTTTATATATACAGTCTGTGTGAAACACGTGCCTATTGCCAAGCACTGATGTTATATCTTTATATTTAAGGCCAAGCTCAAAGTACAATCGATGAACCACTCCATTGTTGTGGTTTCTGTGTTGCCGTAGCAGCCGAACTGACCAGGAAGTACTAAATGAAAAGTATTGCGAGATCTCGCAAAGGGGTTTTGCAAGATCTCGCAAAAGTATTGCGAGATCTCGCAAAACATTTATTTATTTTTTTTGTTCAAATTTTTTTTTTTTTTACTTCTCCAAGTCCCCTAAGGGGCTCCGTAGTTCTCACTGTATATGTCGGCTCACAATTAAAGCAGTTGTATTAAAAACATACATAGCCTAATATCCAGAGGAGATGCGTTTATTGAGTAAACAAACGGTGAAGGGCAGAAAGTCCGCAAAACCCACTGCACCACACGTCACGGTTACTGCTCCTCCAGACAGCCTCCGCGATAAACGATCCTCGACGAGCCTTTAGAGAAATTTGTTTTCCTTCGAGGCGGCGCGCCCACATCCGTTTCCGGGTTGCTGCCGGAGACGAGGAGTCCGGGACGTGAACATTTGACGAATTACGAACGGCTCATTTCGGAGGACTCGCGCGCGTCTGCTTAACGCCGGGACGACCGGCGCCCCTCCCCGACGGACGCGAAGGCCCGCCCACAACTGTGTGCACGTCTGTGACCGCAGTTTTAAATAGTTTTATTGTTAGATTCTCTAAAGCATTTTCTTATTCTCTCATGTTTCCTTCTCTTCCAGCAGATAGAGGTCTGCAGGAGGTTCTAGATGAACATAGGCTCAGTCTGAGGAGGACATGTGAACGTGTGACTGAAGGAACTGATCAAAGTGAAACCCTCCTCAACAGCATCTTCACTGAGCTCTACATCACACAAGGCCAGAGTGAAGAGGTTAATACCCAACATGAGGTGAGGCAGCTGGAGACAGCTTCCAAGAAGAAGCCCCTCCATGACACTCCAATCAAGTGCCAGGACATCTTTAAAGCCTTACCTGAACAACAGACTCTCATCAGAGCGGTCCTGACCAACGGAGTCGCTGGAGTTGGAAAAACCTTCTCAGTGCAGAAGTTCACTCTGGACTGGGCCGAGGGTTTGGGAAACCAAGATGTCTGTCTGCTGATCCCGCTCTCCTTCAGGGAGCTGAACCTGATCAAAGGTGAGCAGTACAGTCTTCTCAGGCTGCTCCATGTTTTCCATCCAACCTTACAGAAGGTCACAGCAGAGCAGCTGGCTGTCTGCAAAGTGCTGCTCATCTTTGACGGCCTGGATGAAAGCAGACTTTCTCTGGACTTCAGAAACAATGAGGTTGTGTCTGATGTCTCTCAGCAGTCCTCAGTCAACGTGCTGCTGACAAACCTCATCAGGGGGAAGCTGCTTCCCTCGGCTCTCGTCTGGATAACTTCCAGACCTGCAGCGGCCAATCAGATCCCTCCTGAGTGTGTGGACAGGGTAACAGAAGTACGAGGCTTCACTGACGCCCAGAAGGAGGAGTACTTCAGGAGGAGATGGAGTGATGAAGACCTGTCCAGCAGAATCATCTCTCACATCAAGAGCTCCAGGAGCCTCCACATCATGTGTCTGATCCCAGTCTTCTGCTGGATCACTGCTGCAGTTCTGGACCACATGTTGACTACAGACCAGAGAGGAGAGCTGCCCCAGACCCTCACTGACATGTACTCACACTTCCTGCTGGTCCAGACCAAGAGGAAGAAGCAGTATGAAAAGACGAATCCACAGCAGCTGACGGAGGCTGACAGGGAGGTTCTTCTGAAGCTGGGGAAGCTGGCGTTTGAACATCTGGAGAAAGGACACACCATGTTCCACCAAGAAGACCTGCAGCGCTGTGGTCTTGATTTCACCGAGGCCTTGGTGCACTCAGGAGTTTGTACACAGATCTTCAAAAGAGAGAGTGTGATCTTCCAGAAAACAGTCTACTGCTTTGTTCATCTGAGCATTCAGGAGTTTCTGGCTGCAGTCTACATGTTGCACTGTTACACCAACAGAGATACAGAGGTACTGAAGGACTTCCTGAAGACAGACTGGCCCTATAAGAACAGTGATAACAGAGATCAGGAGTACCCATCCCTGGATGTCTTCCTGAAGGGAGCCATGGAGAAATCCCTCAGAAGTAGAAATGGCCACCTGGACCTGTTTGTCCGCTTTCTCCATGGCCTCTCTCTGGAGTCCAACCAGAGACTGTTAGGAGGCCTGCTGGGTCGCACAGACAACCGTCCAGAAACCATCCAGAGAGCCATCAGCAACCTGAAGGAGATGAGAAGTGGTGAAATCTCTCCTGACAGGATGATCAACATCTTCCACTGTCTGACAGAGATGAAGGACCTCTCAGTACATCAGGAGATCACAGAATTCCTGAAGTCAAAGAACAAATCAAAAGAACTCTCTGTGATCCACTGCTCTGCTCTGGCCTACATGCTGCAGATGTCAGAGGAGGTTCTGGATGAGTTGGACCTGAACAAGTACAACACATCAGCTGAGGGACAACGGAGACTGATTCCAGCTGTGAGGAACTGCAGGAAGGCTGTGTAAGTCCAAATGTGATTAACTTTATAAACTAATGTGGATCAGGAGTTTAATTATTCAAATAAACACTATAACATTTCTGCTGTTTAAATACTGAGAGCAAAATAAAACCAACACTGTTCTTCTATTTATTTATAATAATAGTTAAATTGAAGCGTTCCTCTCTTCATATTGAGTGATGGAGGCGACATGTCAAACACATGAAGGACTTTAGAGCTTTCTCAGCATGTGATCACACCACACAGCAGGACTTACAGTTATCTGTTATTATTACTTTCCAGTAGTTTCTTTATCATTAAACACACACGTTTTTATCACAATGTTTTAGAGTTTAAAATAAGATCTATTTCATATCCCACCAATAACAGAGTTATGTCTTAATACTCATACAGTGAGAACATCTGATGGTATTCAGGTTAAAATATTGAAACTGTCACGATCTGTCTGTGTTGTGTTTTGTCTTGTCTAGATCTGTCTTTGGTTTCCTGTCTGTGTGTTCCCTCCTACCTGATTTCCTGATTGTGTTCACCTGGTGCCCCTGTGTTTTCTCCTCCTTCCTCACCTGTCTCTTGTTTCTTTGATTAGTCCTGTGTGCATTTAGGTTCGATTTTTCATAGGTTAGTCTTTGTGAGATCCTTGTTTGTCTTTGACTGTGTTCGCGGGGTAGTGTTCTGTTTGTTACCATTTAAACCTTGAAATATAGGTATTGTCTGTGAAATCTGCATTTGGGTCCTGCCTGCTTCACTCAACCCTGACAGAAGGATCTCACCAAGAATGGACTCAGTAACCTCAAGGCCCTGGTTATGGGAGTTCTACCCGAGTGGGTGGAGAACTTTTTTGGTAGCTTGGAGGTCAAACCTGTTTCCCGGCATGCTAGCCCCCTGCCTCCAATTCCCAACCTGACACCATACGTCTCGGTGTGTTCTGTCTGGAGTCAGCCCCTGCTTCTTTCCCATTTCCTGCTCCCGTCCAGGATCCGTTCTCGGGTACTCGTCTGGCTTTTGGAGATCCACGGAGCCTCCAAAAGGCTCCTAAGAGAAGGAGTCGCAAGGCAGGGCTAGCAGCCCGAGCCCCAGAAGCCATGCTTTGGGCTCAAGTACAGGCCCCAGCAGCCATGGTTCCGGCTCCAGTACCGGCCCACACAGCCATGGTTCCGTGCTCCAGTGCCGGCCCACACAGCCATGGTACCGTTCTCCAGTACCATCCCACACAGCAATGGTTCCGTGTTCCGGTTCCGTGCCCAGCACCCATGGTGCCTGCTCCAGTACCGGCCCACACAGCCATGGTTCCGGCTCCAGAACCGGACCATACAGCCATGGTTCCGGCTCCAGAACCGGCCCACACAGCCATGGTTCCAGCCCCAGCCGCCATGGTTCCGGCCCCAGCAGCCATGGTTCCGGCTCCAGTACTGGCTCCCTGGCCGACACCAGCCCCCCGTGTCATGTCAGTTGTTCGGCTCACTCCAGCCCCTCGTGTTCTGTCGATGTTCCGGCACACTCTAGCTCCTCGTCACCTGTTGGCTCTCCGACCGACGCCAGCTCCCCGTGTCCTGTCGGCGTTCCGGCCGACTCCAGTTCCCTGTGTCCTGTCGGCATACCGACCGACGCAAGTCACCTCTCAAGTTCCCTTTCGAGTCCTCTTTCAAGTTCCTTCTCGAGTCCACTCTCAAGTCACTCACCTCTCAAGTTCCCTCGAGTTCCCTCTCTAGTCCCATCTCCAGTCCCCTCTCGAGTCCCCTCTCGAATCCCCTCTCGAGTTCCCTCTCAAGTCCTCTCTCAAGCCCTCTCTCGAGTCCCCTCTCGAGTCCCTACTCAAGTCCCAACTCAAGTCCCTACTCAATGTCCTGTGCCGTTGGGGGTCTTGCCGAAAACTGTTCTGCCGGTGGTCCTGCCAACCCCATGTCCTGTTCCGTTGGGGGTCCCGCCGACTACTGTTCTGCCGGGGGTCCTGCCAACCCAATGTCCTGGTCCGTTGGGGGTTCCTGCTGAGGGTCCTGCCAACTCTGTGTCCTGTTCCGTTGGGGGTCCCGCCGTCACCTGTCTCGTCGGGGGTCCTGCCAACTCCTTGTCGTGTTTTGTTGGAGGTTCCGCTGAGGGTCCTGCCAACGCCATGTCCTTTGTCATTGGGGGTTCCTGCTGAGGGTCCTGCCAACTCTGTGTCCTGTTCCGTTGGGGGTCCCGCCGTCACCTGTCTCGTCGGGGGTCCTGCCAACTCCTTGTCGTGTTTTGTTGGAGGTTCCGCTGAGGGTCCTGCCAACGCCATGTCCTTTGTCATTGGGGGTTCCGCTGAGGGTCCTGCGAAGTCCATGTCCTGTGCCGTTGGGGTTCCAGCCGACACCTGTTTTGTCGGGGTCCTGCCAACTCCATGTCCTGTGTCGTTGGGGATTCCGCTGAGGGTCCTGCCAACTCCATGTCCTGTGTCCTTGGGGGTTCCGCTGAGGGTCCTGCCAACTTCATGTCCTGTGTCGTTGGGGGTTCCGCTGAGGGTCCTGCCAACTCCATGTCCTGTTTCGTTGGGGGTTCCACCGGGTTTCCTGCCAACACCATATCCTGTCCGGTTGGGGGCTCTGCGACAGCAGATCCTGTCCTGTTGGGGGCTC
>NC_136910.1:4668896-4681396 GCF_949606895.1 Notothenia rossii
TTGAATCCATACAGTACATTAGCGGGTGTGGGAGAAGTTCGGAGAAGACATGGAAAAGGACTTTCGGGCGGCACCAAAGTTGTTCTGGAAAACTGTCCGACACCTCAGGAGGGGGAAGCAGGGAACCATCCAAGCTGTGTACAGTAAGGATGGGACGTTGTTGACCTCAACTGATGGAGTGTTAGGGCGTTGGAAGGAGCACTTTGAGGAACTCCTGAACCCGACAACTCCGCCCACTATGTTAGAGGCAGAGCTGGAGTATGACGGGGGATCGACACCAATCTCCCGGGGGGAGGTCACTGAGGTCGTCAAACAACTCCACAGTGGCAAAGCCCCGGGGGTGGATGAGATCCGCCCAGAAATGCTGAAGGCTCTGGGTGTTGAGGGACTGTCATGGTTGACACGTCTCATCAACGTTGCGTGGAAGTCGGAAACAGTACCGAAGGAGTGGCAGACCGGAGTGGGGGTTCCCCTTTTCAAAAAGGGGGATCAGAGGGTGTGTGCCAATTACAGAGGCATCACACTACTCAGCCTCCCCGGGAAAGTTTACTCTAAGGTACTCGAAAGGAGGGTCAGGCCGATTGTCGAACCTCAGATTGAGGAGGAACAATGCGGATTCCGTCCTGGTCGTGGAACGACGGATCAGCTTTTTACTCTCGCAAGGATCCTGGAGGAGGCCTGGGAGTACGCTTATCCAGTCTACATGTGTTTTGTAGACTTGGAGAAGGCGTATGACCGGGTTCCCAGGGAGTCACTGTGGGAGGTGCTGCGGGAGTATGGGGTGAGGGGGTCTCTACTCAGGGCCATCCAATCTCTGTACTCCCAAAGCGAGAGCTGTGTCCGGACCCTCGGCAGTAAGTCGGACCCATTTGAGGTGAGGGTTGGCCTCCGCCAGGGCTGCGCTTTGTCACCAATCCTGTTTGTAATATACATGGATCGGATTTCGAGGCGTAGTCGTGGGGGGGGGGGGTTTGCAGTTCGGTGGACTAAGGATTGCACCACTGCTTTTTGCAGATGATGTGGTTCTGATGGCTTCATCGGTGGTCTGCGACCTTCTGCACTCATTGGATCGGTTCGCAACCGAGTGTGAAGCGGCTGGGATGAGGATCAGCACCTCCAAATCTGAGGCCATGGTTCTCAGCAGGAAACCGATGGACTGTCCACTCCAAGTAGGGAATGAGTCCTTACCCCAAGTTCTCGAGTGAGGGAACAATGGAGCGTGAGATGGGCCGGAGATTCGGAGCAGTGGGAGCGGTACTGCAGTCGCTTTACCGCACCGTTGTGACGAAAAGGGAGCTGAGCCAGAAGGCAAAGCTCTCTGTCTACCGCGCCATTTTCGTTCCTACCCTCACCTATGGTCATGAAGGATGGGTCAGGACCGAAAGAACGAGATCGCGGGTACAAGCGGCCGAGATGGGTTTTCTCCGCAGGGTGGCTGGCGTCTCCCTTAGGGATAAGGTGAGAATTTCGGTCATCCGGGAGGGACTCGGAGTTGAACCGCTCCTCCTTCGTGTCTAAAGGAGCCAGTTGAGGTGGTTCGGGCACCTAGTTAGGATGCCACCTGGGCGCCTCCCTAGGGAGGTGTTCCAGGCACGTCCAGCTGGGAAGAGACCAAGGGGTAGACCTAGGACCAGGTGGAGGGATGATATATCTTCGCTGGCCTTGGAGCGCCTTGGGATCCCCCAGTCAGAGCTGGTTGATGTGGCCAGGGAAAAGAAAGTTTGGGGCTCTCTGCTGGAACTGATACCTCCACGACCCGACCACGGATAAGCGGGAGAAGATGGATGGATGGACAGTACATTAATTCCAAGTCAAGTGCATTTTCTTTCTCTGTAGGATAACTACAACAAAGTGCATTCAGAACAAAGCCAAGGTGCTTTAAAACTGCATAAACATCTAGGCCAGTAGGCCTACAACAAAATAGTGTAAATAAAGACTGTGACAGCCAGGCCTTCAACAACAACAAATGCACCTATAAGTCTGGTAACCTAACGTGTTGTTGTGATGACGTAATCAAAACGCGAAAAGCACGGCGCGCGACCATGCTCGCGGCTGGCTCACAGCCAACATGTCTGCCGCTTGGAGATATTTCAAAATATCAGAGAGAGAGGCGCGGATTGCGATTTGTTGACCGTTTTGTCCATAGTTACTATGTTTTGATTTGGTTTATTAAATATCCTTAAAACTATATTGCTTCAATATGGACTTTTTCTTCGAAAACGCGTCACAGTTTATAGCCAAGTTTAGCCTCTCGGCGACTCAAACGTAACTGGGGATTGAGCCGCCACAATTGTTAGCACCACAGACAGTCTCTGGTTTAAACAGGAACATGAATAACCCTGGTTTAATATGAGCTGCTGTAGAGCTCTGTTCTCCTCTCTGATTCCCCTCAGACCGTCAGAGACCACAGGAGCACAATCTCAACACTGACAGGTTTTTGTAACAGAGCGTCACAAACTTTACACTCAAGATGAAATGTGTCACGCTTCACGAATACGCAGGTGATTTTAATTTAACATCTTCACTTCCTTCGTGTTGCCAGGCACGGATCTGGGTCTTTGTATTGACTCTACATGTAATCTCTTAAACTCTGTTATATCTGCTAATGCTAAACACAACCAGCTCACCAGGTTATCACTATTATTAATACACATCTTAAAAAGACATATCATAGACATGCCCAATTTGGTAATTAATGTTTTGGACAATATATATCGTTTTTAAATCAGAATTTATCAAAATCTTTGCTATTTAAAACCATTTTATACACAGATACAGTGATAATATAATTGCATATTGAAATATCCTTAGATAATGTTAGCTTACTCTGCTGCGTTTTCCCTTTACAAACTGCTCACATGATATCATTAAAGAACAGTTTAATATATTAGATTACATACAAACTGCATCCTCTTCAGGTCAGGTTACAGTAGAGACTCTTACTTTGTGTCTGAGGGTCCAGGTTCATTACTGAAGTCTGGAGCCCACTCTTTAGACCGGTCACTCTTCAGAGAGCACATGGAGACCGGAGACTCTGCTCTCTGTCTGTGGAAACAACACATGTTTAAACATCATTAGTTTATTTAAAGAGCAGCTTTTGATCTATGACCGTTGACCTTATTAAAGATGTTAAGAGTTGTTGAGTCGTGATTGTGGGTTTCTGTTGTTAAAATTCATTTGAGTGTGAAACGTTTTACATATTTGTATTTTGTTTGCTTAATTTAACACAAAGTCCAACATGTAGAGTGTGAGGATGATTTCACTAGTAGATTATTTATTATCTCTGATGATGACAAGAAGCAAGAGATCAATTTCACTTTGTTAATGTACTCTACTGGGTTTCATTAAACACTTTAGATGATCAGATACCAAACAACTGAATCCTCTTCAGGTCAGTTTACAGGAGACACTCTTACTTTGTGTCTGAGGGTCCAGGTTCATTACTGAAGAGTGGAGGAAGCAAGTCCATAGACCCGTCACTCTTCAGAGACAGACCGCTGGAGACTGAAGATTTGTCCTCTTCCTCATCTTTGAAGTCAGTCATCTTCTCCAGTCTGAGAGATAAACCAGTAAAACTGGACACACACACACACACACACACACACACACACACACACACACACACACACACACACACACACACACACACACACACACACAGACACACACACACACACACACACACACACACACACACACACGGTTCAACTACATGAAATCAGTCAGACTTCAGACAGGACGCTCTCCATTTTGTCTGCACTGGGCTGTCGCATGTTATGTAACTCTAACGCAGGGGTCGGCAACAGGCGGACCGCGGTCCGGATCCGGACCCAGACACTGACCTATACGGACCCGGTCCTGTAATCAATATATTAATAGGCAGTGTTTCCCCTACCATTGTCTTGGCGGGGCGCTGCACCCTGCCAACGGAGCCCCGCCTGAAAATTCAAGGTGTTTTTTTTTTTTATATTTACTTTTTTTTATTTTATTATTTAAAAAAAAAAAATATATATATAGCACCAAATTGCAACTGAAGTAATATATCTACAGTCACTTTCACATTGAACATGTGCTCTTTTATTAAATAAACTAAACGCCTATGTTATTTATCCAATGTGCATGTTTCAGTGTCCACAGCCTTGCGTATTCACATTCTCCCTCCGCTCTGTTTCTGAAGGGCGGGGCTCCCCCCCCACACACACACACACACGAGAATGCACACACTCACAATCAGAGACAAGAGCGGAGGAAAGGAGGAGAACAACAGCTCTGCTGTCTGCCCATTTGTGTGTGTCCCCAGTTTCAATTTTATTTATTATTATTTTTTAACCGCAAGCCGTTATCGTCACAGGAGAAGGACACACACAGCCTGCCCAGGTGGACGCGCGCGAACGCGACAACGAACGTAGCGTGCGCATTCTAAAAATAGCTCACAGATGGTGAGCAGGTACCGCGGTTTTGAACTACAGTATTGAATTTGACAGAAAACAACAATCAAACGCCAGCAGAAGAATAGTCTAATGAGTTGGGTGAAAAAAAAGACAGGAGATGTGAGTTGTTTTATTCAGTAAATTAGCTCAGGATAATTGGATGTTCTGTCACTTGTTGATGTGAGGCTAATGCAGGATTTGCTAGCTTGATGCTACCGACATTTAGCGGCAGTGACTCAACAAATTGCCACTTAAAATGTATCGTCAGCAATGTATGACAAGCAGACTGCTTGTTTAATGTTAGACTCGCACCAATAGCTCAATATGATCATAACACGATTGCTTTCATATCAGAGATCAGATGAGGTGGAGCTGCGTCCAGCAATAGAGGATGAGGCAGAGAGAAGCAGCAGCAGCACAGGGTTGCAGCAGGTATGTTATATGCTGTAGTCAGGTGATTTAAATGTATCAATGAAAGGAAGAAGTGTAGGCTACATGATAAGAAGGGAATACAGTTTGAATTAAAGTAATAAAGTACAGAGTAACACTGTACTTTATTACTTTTTAATGTACAAATACTTTGTTACTGTACGATATCAATAACAATAATCCACAGCCCCTCTCTCTGCTCCAAAGGATAAAAAAAATCTGGGTGCCCCGAATTTTTTTTCCGAGGTACCCGAGCAGCACCCTGCCAAGGCAGTAAACCTAGGGGAAACACTGATAGGGGATTTCAATTTTGACGGGGCGATTCTATTTTAACCGCTGCCGACAGGGGGCGAAAGAGAGGAGTGAGCGATACAGGGAGAGAAACACAGAAGAAGAGACGAGAGCGCGACAGAGGGAAGCGGGCCGTTTCTCAATCTCGAGGATACTGGCTTCCAAGCCAATATTTCAAGGATGCTACGTCATCAAGTGGCGCTGCAGGACCGTTCCAATGTCCAGCAGACTTGGAATTCCACCCGAGGCCGCGTCCTTGGTTTGGGGGAAATTTCGAGGCTACACATGGGTAGACTTCGCGTCCTTAAAATCCCCACAATGCTTTGCGCACGGACCAATTTCAAAAACCCTTGCGGAGAATGGCTGAACCGACGCAGCACACATTTAAATGTAAGTATGTAGTGGCGTGGAACATGTGTTGGTAAATATGTTACTTTGTTATATTTGTTATCACCGAAAATGTGTTCCGTGAAAGTAAAGCAAGTTCATAATTAGATAGACATCGTGAGGTATTTATTTTCGGTACAGTTTATGTTGAAACCGTTAGAGAGAGTGGCACACTTGTTAGCCTGTTCCATTCTTCTTCGTTTTCCGAAGCCGTGGCTTGGAAGCATACTTGCTTTGTTTCTGAAGGAAGTGACTTGGAAGTATGCGACTACCAAGCCAGCATCCTTGTGATTGAGAAACACACAAGCGGAGAGGAAAGTGAGTGAAGAGAATAATTAGCGATACAGTTAGAGAAGCGGAGAGAAGAGTGAACAGGCGTGTTAGCGGCAGACAGGGAGAGACAAATAATGACGCATGGCGCTCTCCAAGAAGAGGAAAGTGGACAGTGAGAACAGAGCTTTTAACCCTGAGTCAGTGTGCGAAAAAGTACACGTCCCACCGTACGGGACGTGTTATTTACAATATCGGACAAGTAGATCTTTCAATTGACTTGTCCGGCGGACAAGTGACGTTTTTCGCCCGGATTTATTGTTATATTATTGATAGATTCAGTTTACAAAAGGCAGAACTCATTCGCAAATTGGACGTGTCCGCCATTGTTCGTTTAGAAATGTTAGTTTCGGTTCTGTTTGTCGATTCCTAATGAAATGCATCTCGCCGCTTTCTGTGCAGGGGCGGGGCGGGAAGTGTAGCACAGTGGCAGGGTTGGGAAGCAAAACTCGGTTCCGAGTAGGAACAAATAACAATTGTCCGTTCCCGGGATTGATAAGAGTTGTGAGGACAGGAGGCGAAGCCGAGCCCCGCGGACCGCAGCTCCCTCTCTCTGCTCCGGATCAGCTGATCGCTGCATGGTGCAGCTCAGCGTCTCTCTCTCTCTCTCTCTCTCTCTCTCTCTCTCTCTCTCTCTCTCTTTCTACACACAGCGGATTCACTGCCCGTTTAACAGCCTCATCTTTGTCAAACTTTCTTATGTTCTTTCTCTAACACGTAATGGAGGTTATTAGGACTTTTAGCTCCTTTGTTGTTAATATTGACCGCCATTTCCTTTATGAAGTGAAGCAGCCTCCCTGTGTCCTCGCGCTGTAATCATATCCCCGGACCCCCATACTCGGAGGAGCACAGGGATGTCAGTATTGTTTATAAGGCAGGGTATAGAAATTATTGAAATTAAAATACTATCTATTTACTTTTACAAACAGTGAACAGCTGGGCAGCTGCAGCATGTGTATTGCAGGACATGTGTAAGCGTCTTTGAGTTTTAGAAAAGCGCTAGGCCTATAGGCTATAAATATAATGTATTATTATTATTATTATTAGGCTTATGTGTTGGACATGTGTGGTTGGACTCTGTCTCACAGGCAGGTTGCAGCATGTGTGTTGCAGGACATGTGTTGGACACACAGATTGTGTGGTTGGACTCTGTCTCACAGGCAGGTTGCAGTGTAACATCAGAGGAGACTGGGCCAATTGTACATTCTTAAACTGCACCACTTAGAACTAACAAAACAATGCAGAGATTATGTTTATATAATTGTTTTCAATAACCGTAATAAATTTAACAGTATGAACTGATTTGTAAATAGGAATACAGATTTGACTTAATGTTTTCATAAATATATTTTTCTCCCAGTTTGTCATGGGACTTATTTTTACCCTCTCAAAGAACCGGAATCGAGAACCGAAAATAACTGGAATCGAAAAGCAGAACCGGAATCGTTAAAATCTAAACGATACCCAGCCCTATGTGTGATGCAGTAAAATCTTACCGCTCACTCACGTGAGCGGTGTCGTAAAAACCGTGGGAAAATGTGAAATACGATGGCGAAGAAGATTCCAGTGGCCCCAATTTGTGTCCATTCTGGACAAGTGAAAATGTATTCGGACAAGTAAATTGCCAAACTCACTTGTCCATGGACAAGTACTCTCTAAAAACTTTTTCTCACACTGTGAGTGGACTCATTCATGTTCATCCTGCCCACTGGGAGCACAGAGCCAGTGTGTCTCATTTGTTCAGAGACCGTGGCGCTCATTAAAAGTGCCAAAACGCCACTATGAGACAAAACACAAAGTGTTTGACCAAACATTCCCTCTCAAGTCAGAACTGAGGTCACAAAAAATAAGCAGTCTCAGAGCCCAATATGATCAGTCCACCAGGATCAACATTCAAACTAAATATGATTCCAGGGCAGGCTAACCGAGGCTAACCAATGAGCACCTGCATGTGTATGAGAATGGCCCTGACACCATTTCAGCCCAGATCTAAACTCCTGGCAGGACAAGCTCCAGCTCAATTCTCGCACTGAATTAAAAAAAGAGAGTGAGGGACTGCAATATAAGAGGGAAAGAAAGAGAAACTTTAAAACTGTTCAATTGTTATGATGTGTAAAGACTGATATTGTTCCATAATCGTCTGAAACTGTTAAGTCATGATGTGAAACGGTTAACAAAGAAAAAGGGAAACTCAAGCTGCTGCTACACTTTATTTTATTTATCTAAAATTAAGCACTTTTAAGATGCACACATTTTCAAAAGCTATTTTATTTGTAAATGCAGCCCGAGAGGAACATTACACATATCCACAGTATTTACTGTATATCTGTAGAGTTCAATGTTAATTGACAATAAATATTGTTGTTTATGAATTGTTCTTTATTTGATTGGCAGTCAGTTGTTGATTACATGCAGACGTTGATAAAGCTACAGCTACTTCAATATCACACTAATTCATAAAGCAAGTTAGACATTTTGATGTTCCAGACCTTTGCATGGGGAGATGTTCTCTAACTGGACCTCGTTGAATTTTAGTTGAATACCCCTGCTCTAACGAATCAGAAAACAGGAAATAATAAAATTTTACAACACTTGCAGAAGTCTTAATGGACTCTAGGACGCAGATTTTTAACCAATAACTTATTTTCTGACATCCAGTAAAACCGAGTAAATAATGAATGCGTTAGAAAGCAGATCCTGGTGTTAACACTCACCCTGTTCTCCTCCTGCTCCGTTCAGCTGTAGATTGGCGTCTGGCAGTCTGACAAGTCTGACTTCACACTTTCACTTTCAACTTCCCTCCCTCTCTGCAGCTCCTTCCTCTGTTTCATAACCAGCCTTATCAGCTGAAGCAGTTCACAGATCAGCGAGATAAAAAAGAGACATGCAGCTAAAAACAAGCTACACAAAGTTAAGAAAAGACGACACAACATCATTAAATCTGGTTTCTATAAAAAACAATGAAAAGCCCCTTACGAAAAAACACTTTAGTATTACTATTAAGAATTACTATAGAAATACCACAAAAAACTGCTATAGTATTTCTATGGTGTTTTGGGACACACTATAGAGAATTACTTTAGTAATACTATAGAGTTGGCTATGGTGATCTTATAGTGAAGTTACAGTTATACTATAGTGTTTCCTGTAGTATTTCTATGGTTTTTCGGCCACTATAGGAAATTACTATAGTAATACTATAGAATTGGCTATGGTGATCTTATAGTGAAGTGAATCTATAGTTAATTAGCTTTAATAATGATGTATTCATCCCTATAGTAAGTATGGTATCAACAAATAAAAGTTATCAGGCAGAGCAGTTTCAATTTGAAAGATAGGGACTTTATTAACAAAATAAAATACATTGTTCACAGAATATGAATACGAATAAGTTAAATGTAAAAAAATTACAAGAACAATTTCAGGCCTGAAACAGAAATGGTTGGGCAATGAAATTAAGGGAAAAAGTGTCCCAACCCGTATATACAGTATAAACACATTTCACATTCATATACTTACAACCCATGCCTCTCTACCAAGTCAGAGAAGCAAACTCTGACAAGTTCGAGGCTGGTCTTCTCGGTAATAATGCCATTTTGCAGTTCATCAAATACTTCTGGAATTTTCTTCTTAAGTAGATCAGTTAGGCCATTCAGAAGAACTGGTTCTTGGCTGAACAAAACAATAAGAGCAAACACAGCACAAAGTAAAGTTCTGGCCTGTGTGATTTTTTGAAACACAATTTAACAAGCATGGTACATGTATACCTGAGTTTGACAGACTTCTCTTAGGACAGGCTGAAGATCCGGTGCTTCAGAAAAGAGCACTTGGAATCTGTCAAAGTTACTGATTCTCACTTCTATCAACATCTATAAACTCTTTGAAGTCTGTGTTGTATTTTAAAATCCTATCAAGGACAAATCCAAATTCACCTGTTACTTCCAGGAGATGGTTTGTGCTTTGGATTTTTCTTTTAATTTACTTTTTGCTCATTCCCGCTTCCTGTAATTATAAGAAAAAGACAAATTCATCCTGATGTTGACTAATCATATTATGCCAGATTAAATTAAATGCCATCATCTATCATCTTCTAGTTAAACCCATTAATACACACCTTATATAAATTATAAGCAGTATGGTAATTTTAAGTTAATTAACTTCACCCATAAAGACAACTTCTAGAGAAGCACAGGGGAGATTCTGCTCAGCCTCCAGTGGCGTTTTCTCTTGGAGGCTGGGTATTTCTTTATATTTTTCTATTTGTATTTAAAAACATCTCTCCGCTGTTGTCAGTGAGTATTTTACAAAGACTGAAACAGCGCCCCTCTAAATTAATGTGTGATGAAACACAGTATTGCACGCTACACTCACTCTATACTTCACCCTCAGTCCGCTGTGTCAGGGACATGTCAAGGAAAGCCCGCCGGCCTTCCCTTTCAACGATTTGATTGGTCGGAAGGAAAGCCCGCCGGCCCTTCCCTTCCGACCAATCAAATCGGGAAGGCCTAACTGCCGTGCGTGACGCTGCGTCTCACATACACAGTTGCCTTAGCGACAAGAGGCAGATATGAAATCTCCCTTCTACACAATATAATATTTGCAAGTATAGAGTAGTGGCTGATGTTTTAGTCAGAAACAGGTCAACTGTAGTGTACACGTACTACTAATAAATAACTTGCGAGTAAGTTACGTATTTGCACTGTAAGAGACTGTATATCAACGCAGCCTCACTCGCACTTTCTCGCCACATCTGGCCGAACAATGAAACCTAGCCAAAGTAGCTAGATAGCATTAAACAAATAGCTGCTAATGCTATCAATATAATGCCGATTGAAGAATGATCACAGAAAAGAGTGTAAGCTACATTAAGTTAAGATAAAATAAATATAATAAAAAAGAAGAAGAACGGCCTAAGGGAAAATAATTGTCATCCAGGTAGCTAAACTCAAACAATAGTTAGCTGTTCAACATGGGCAAAACATATTTATTTAAGTTTAAAAATATGTATTTAGACCCCTAGCTTGCTCACATTATGACAATATATCTGCTCACTTTGTTAAAAACGTTTTGTTTCTGTATAACTTACCTAGAGTTAGACTCTCCTCCGCTGACATCCATGGTCCACAGCAGCCAGAGGTGAAATGGCAGTTGGGACATTTGATTGACAGTTGGACAGTTGAAAAATGATACATTTGAAATAACTCAACCGTGATTGGGCAGGACAGTGCCCAATGTTGGTGCCCAATGTTAGCCCAATGTTAGCCCAGTGTTAGTCAACACTAATGTGTTGACTATGTGCATTTTTATTCTTTCTATGTACACACATGTGTGTGTAAAATAGTTCAGAAATGACACTGAATGTGTTGAATTGCATTTGACACAGCAGTGTGTTAAAAAAAACGGACACATTAATTCTAGGAGTGTAATACTTTTACAAACACTATGGTAATAATATGCAATATGCTTACTTCCTGGTTTTATGACGCATCATCACTGCACCTCTCAATATGATGCCAATATAAACAAGGTGTTCTGTCGGCTCTGTACATCAATGCCGACCTATGCTGACAAGTAAATGAAGAGTAGAACATATAAAAGGTATTGGCTATAGGGAAATGTCCCAGCAGTTTAGGATAATGAAGGTTCTAATCTAATCTACGACATAGCCATTACATTTCTAACTCAGACTAATGACGGCAGAAAGCGCATTATACAAATAATAATACTCATAATAATAGCAGAATGTTTTAACAATGACCACAATATAATTATTTTAATAAACGAAATATGATAAATTGAGGAAAGTGAGGAAGAACTGATGATTCAAATGTTGTAGTACAAGTAGTAATGTAGTTAGCATAAATTACTATTGTGTTACTATGTGTTAATTTTCTTCATTATTAGTCGATTTTTTCTTTGGACGAATGCTCCGGGCCAGTGGTTACAATGGTGGGGCCAGTGATAATACAATTCCACCGGCCCGGAGGGCCAGTGGCATTTTACCCTTAATGTCTACCCCTGCATATGAAAAAGATCGGTTTACATTTTAATTATCAAATAAGTTTGTGAACATAACCAATAACCTACCACAGCCAATAACAAATAAATGTAACGTATTTTATTTATTTTTGTTGTTCATTAAATCTTATTTTACCTAGTTAACATTTATTTATGCATATTTTTGTATCTCTCAAGTTTTAAATGATATCTTTGGTTTACTGTCCTATAGTATACATTGAAATGATTTCAAACCTGTTTATCCCAATAATTATAAAGGAGCACCTTGGAAATATGTGTTTACATAAATTGCATTTATCTCTCTGCGAGGGGGGACCCAAGTTCCCATCAGCAAAAACATGTGGGTTTGCTATCCTGGCTCCAAAATGGTGGAATGAGCCCCCCATTGAAATCAGGACAGCAGAAATCTTACACATCTTTCGGCGCAGACTGAAAACTCATCTCTTTCGACTCCACTTCGAGCGATAGAATAACTAACAAAGCACTTATATACTAATAAAGGACTGGCTTATCTAAAGCCAGTTGAGTAGCACTTGAAATGTTTTAGCTCTATGAAACCTGATGTACTTATATGATTCGGTTTTCTTCAAGTTTGTATCTTCTTGGTCGAATGCA
>NC_136910.1:4686396-4693087 GCF_949606895.1 Notothenia rossii
CACACACACACACACACACACACACACACACACACACACACACACACACACAAAAGGACAACCCATTACAGGTAGAAGCAGGTGCAAGATGAGTGACAGGAGAAGGGAGGTATCACATCAAATTGAATTAAATTAAAAGCTCCAGTAAAAGTGACATTTCCTGCAAAATATCGCAGAATAAATCTGATGTTTCACTTAAAATATATATTTATATTCCACTATATATTACAATGTGTTGACCACATGATTATGTGAGACTTTGGTGAAGACAATGTTGTGCAGTTAAAGGAAAATGCATCATGTGGTGCACTTTTAAAAAGCATAAATAAGAGGCTTAATCTGAACGAACTCTTGGTGTCTAATGGAATCATAAGTTAAAGGTTGTATAGATATGAAAAGTGATGAAACTGTAAAAAAGTTGTGGTCAAAGTGCATCAACAAGGAAGAAATTCACTGAGCGAGGGCAATTTAATGACTGGAAAGGAAACTTTGAATTCAAAAACGTCATATGAAAGGGCCAGATTTTACTTATTTTTGATAAAAACTTTGCTTATTTGATGTAAAATAGTAGAAAAAAGTAGCAAAAACTGTAACGTTCTTCCATTTTCATAATAGTGGTGTTGCAGCAGCTACATTTGCTATATTGCTCAGCAGCCCATTCACACACACACAGACACACACACACACACACACACACACACACACACACACACACACACACACACACACACACACACACACACACACACACACACACAATTTCCATTTTTCCAACTGCTGGACAAAAACTCACCCTGCGTTCTGTTTGGAAACCTGACCTCCATTTACCACAAGGTGCTCGGCCGGTGGAAACAGAAATGCAACAATGACGTTTTCAACAGAGGAAACTTCTCTTCTCTGCATTCACCGATTTAAAAAGAGTGAGAAAGCCATTTGTGTGCATGTAAACTGTGACAATTTACCACGTTATTGTACGGATTGAGTGAACCGCAAATCAAGATGATGCTGTGGAGAAAACATATATATACAGGTTAGAGCGTCTGCACACTTTTAGCAGAAACCCTATTTATTTATGTTTTAAGACAGAGCTGCAGGGAACATGCTGTACACACACACACCTCACATACCTCTACACACATATCTCTCATAAAGTGAGGTGGGGTTCTGAATTATCTATAAGACACACCCGACGTCACAGAGCACGATACACACACACTTCTCACACACACTTCTCACACACACTTAAGGCAGCCAATTATCTGACTGATGACATTTCCATCACTGGAGAAATGCCCCAAAAGCGTCACTTAAAAAACCCACAAGGTCACATAATAAACATGAGGTCTCATGAAGAGACAACGAGTGTCAAACCGTCATAAATAACAAGGTTTCAGAGGGATTTAGTTCAAGTAAGGTCAGTTAATGTATACAGCACGTTGACTGTAAAAAGAACAGTATTGACCCAAAGTGGTTTCCTGTAGGCAGAAACATCAGGTGCTTATAAGTCAATCATACTTGTTGTAGTGTAGAAAAACAATAGTTGAGAGATACAACTCAGTAGGAAAGTAGGAGGAATATAATAAAACCAATGCCGACAAGATTGAAAAGCAGTAGATAGGTTGAGAGGAGACTTGCTGGGTCTACAAATCAGATGTTAAATTGTCAAAGGTGGAACGAAGAGCTCACAGAGCCCGGAGCAGCAACAGAAAGTGGGGTTGGCAATTAAGTTTGGCCTTGGGCCAATTTTTTTCTGAGCTACTAGATGGCGTAACATAATCAAAGGCTTATTTAAGTCATTGATTGTTAAAACATGTGACACGTTCGAATGCTTTGGGGGGAGGAAGCCGCTCTGTGATTCTACAGATTCTACATACGACCAGTCTGCCACTGCTCACAAGCTTATTAAGAGCCAAAGCTTTAGTGCGTTTTGAATCAACTTTTCTTGTGGGGTGGCAGCATATGCACCCCCACCCCTCACCCTCCATGATCAAGTGGCTTTCTCCGATATTGTTGTCAATGTTTTGACTGAACTTTGTTACTGCTCATTAAAGTAAAAATTACTTTTGAATGATTTAGTGAGCTGGTGTTATTTTTTTCACACCACAAACCGCATGTTGGCTATTTCAGCACCACGCGCTGTCCACCTACTTATTGATCCACTATCAGCGTCAGTGCACACCGCTGCCAGATTGTGCCTGTGCTGTGTGTCATTCACTCTCAACATGGATACAAGTACAATAAGCATTCTTCAAGTGTAGGTAGATTCTCTACTCAAACATTATAGCCTATATTTGTGACTGTCGGTCCGATATAAAAAAATAAAATAAATAAGAAATCTCCAAAAACTATTTTATTTTTATTCTCAAAATACTTTGCCGGGCCAAATATTATTGCTGGCGCGCCACCAATGGCCCGCGGGCCGCCTATTGCCGACCAATGAGTGAGTAAACAGTATATATATATATCAGTACACTCGATGTAAGGCAATATATCCATACTATATCATGTTATGAGGCTTGTGTTGTGTCTCAATTTGCATACTTCTTTACGTACATGCGCTATCTTGAGGGCATCCAAATGCAAAGTATGACACCATGCAGTATAATTACCCTGATGGTGCACTTGTAACGTTAAAACAGTTGGAACGCTTCTTGGCTACGTAGCAGAAGTTACGCTACCGGTAAATACACTACTATATTAATAAAAGTTGTAAGAGGTGCTTTCATAACATTCAAACAGTTGAGTGTGAAACAGTGGACACTTCCAACACTCAACGACCTACGATACATAACGTAGACATCCATTCATTTACAAAAAAATGGTTGTTTGATCTGCAAAAACGACCTGTACAATATTGGACAACATGGCAGTGTCCGAATTGAACAACAGCATCAATCGTATTAGATTTTTGATGTTGTAATAGTGCTGTCTTTACAAGGTTCAAGGTTCTTTATTTGTCATATGAACATAGCTACAGAGTGTTTATGTCGATGAAAATCTTAGGTCATAGGCTTCTCCAACAGTGCAACACAATAATACAGAAAAACATAAAAATATAGTGCAAGTAAATATTAAAAAGTCAATATAAAAAGAAAAAT
This sequence comes from Notothenia rossii, assembly GCF_949606895.1. Classification (NCBI taxonomy): domain Eukaryota; kingdom Metazoa; phylum Chordata; class Actinopteri; order Perciformes; family Nototheniidae; genus Notothenia; species Notothenia rossii. The sequence continues at coordinate 4,689,495 of NC_136910.1, forward strand.
AGTTTAAAAAAAGTGAAGTAGTGAAATAAGAGTCTATATGCAAGCTATTGGAATGATATATTAGATAAATAATGACTAAGTAACAGATGAATGTTATGGATGTTGTTTCAAAGGTTCAGGTGTTTAACAGTCTTCTTATTGCCTGTGGGATGAAACTGTCCCTGAGTCTGGTGGTTTTTGTCCGGATGCTGCGGTACCGCCTGCCACACGGCAGCAGACTGAACAGTTTGTGGCTGGGGTGATGGGGGTCTTTTGTAATCCGGAGGGATTTCTTCCTGAGCCGCTGGGAGTATAGGTCCTTCCTGGTGTACAAGGTAAAGTGATATAATTGTTGTATTTGTATAAGTCTTTATATCCACATTATTGATTTACAATCAAAATAAAATCTTATTGTGGTAATAGTTACGGCCCGTCCACACAGCGGCGTGCGTTGAAGCTTGCCGGCGGGCGTGTCTCGAAACTCGACCAACAACCAATCACATGAATCTCCCGCCCCTGACACACAAGCAGCGGTTTGATTGGCTAGAGCTTGTACTGGCATATGATTCGATTGGCTGACGCTTCCGCCGAGACTTCAAAAGCTGAACATTGCTAAACTTTTGCAGCGAGCCACGCCAGCAAAGCTCCGCTTCCCACAATGCAGTTCGGCGAAAAGTGATGTCACCCCATTCAAAGTGAATAGTGAAACTTTCAAGGCACGCCGCTGTGTGGACGGGCCGTTAGTGTTTAACAGTCAACCCTATTATACCATCACACAATGGACATTAATGTATTTGCTCAATAATATTGTGATATTTGATATGATCACCAGGCTCTACTCTAAACACCGCAATGAAGTTATGCATGCCTACATACTGTGTGGCTCATAGCTGTTTACACACTTACTCATTGTTTATTCTCAGGATGACGGAAATGTGTAACTTCTCATATCTGCTGTCAGAATGTCAAAATGTCAGCTGGACTTTCCTGATGTAATAACGGTCCAATCGATACTCAGTCTTACGTAACATACATCTGTGTGTTGACACTCACTAAACGGTCAACAACGGGAAGAAATAAATAACATGTCATCCTCAAATGTGCACCTTCATTCTTCATCCCCGAAACTCTTCCTGTCAATCCATCTTTTTCTCACCCTCTTCCCCATCTCTGGACCTCAGCCAATCCCCCTCTCCCTCCCCCACTTCCTCCCTTTCTCTCCCTCTTTTCTTTCTTTTCTTGTCCCCCCCACTGCCCTACATTCACTCTCTGCCTTTCACTCCCTCTCATTGCACTCCCTCTCGCCATAGAGCGATAATCGGAGGGAAAGTGGAGGAAGCGTCAACTTTTCTCCGGAATGACATGCAGGACATAAAGGAGGGGATTTTGGGAGAGACGCTTAGCGGAAAAGCAAAAACAAAAACCCCCCCTTGTCAATCTGGCTTATAATTCCATTAAAATGTGTTCATGTGGTAGTTTACTTTGAGAAAAGCTCTTATAATTAGCCGCTGCATCAGTGTGTGTGTGTGTGTGTGTGTGTGTGTGTGTGTGTGTGTGTGTGTGTGTGTGTGTGTGTGTGTGTGTGTGTGTGTGTGTGTGTGTGTGTGTGTGTGTGTGTGTGTGTGTGTGTGTGTGTGTGTGTGTCTTCATCAGTGTGTGCCAGACTCTGATTATTTGGCATCTCCGTTGCAGGTTGGGATTCAAACAAACGAAGAGGCAAGCTTGAGTTAGACCCTGCTGACTCCTGAATCTTTCTGATGCTCTCACACACACACACACACACACACACACACACACACACACACACACACACACACACACACACACACACACACACACACACACACACACACACAAACACACACACACACACACACACATTCCTACATATGTGCACACACACACACACACACGCACACACTCAAAACAGACATTTGCAAACAAGTGTGTTATCTATGCCCAAGGCGTGTGAGGGGTGGGTGGGATAACACAGTAAGAGACGGGAGAAGAAAGGATGGAGAAGATGAGGGATTGTGAGGAGGGGGGGAAGCGTGTGTGTGTGTGTGTGTGTGTGTGTGTGTGTGTGTGTGTGTGTGTGTGTGTGTGTGTGTGTGTGTGTGTGTGTGTGTGTGTGTGTGTGTGTGTGTGTGTGTGTGTGTGTGTGTGTGTGTGTGTGTGGGGATGCAGGAAATAGACAGGAGATATAAGCATGATGATGAGCAGGAATGACCGCAGCAGATGTTGAGTGTCCTCCGTCTGCCACACAAAAACATCTGACATAAAGTGACATACACACACACACACACACACACACACACACACACACACACACACACACACACACACACACACACACACACACACACACACACACACACACAATACAGTACAGTACACAAACACACAGGGGTGGAAACATCAAAAACAAACAAACAAACAAAGCAAAAATCGTAATAAAGTGACTCTTGACACGTTTCCGTTTTTTCCTCGTCTGATTTTTTTTCCCTCCTCTTTCCTCCGAGGCTTTTTTTCCTCCGGGGATGATGGGAGATGCAGCTGGATATAACCCCCCCTCACACACACTCACACACACTTACACACACACACACACACACACACACACACACACACACACACACACACACACACACACACACACACACACACACACACACACACACACACACACACACACACACACACACACACACACACACACACACACACACACACACACACACACACGCACACACTCTCTCTCATCTATCTCTCACTCTCCCGCTCTATCTGGCACTGAGCAGAGGTAAGCAGAGGAGATCTCATTTGGTTCCTGAACTCAGCGCAGCCACACACACACTTACATTTCTCTCTCTCACACACACTCAAACTCACACACACACACACACACACACACACACACACACACACACACACACACACACACACACACACACACACACACACACACACACACACACACACACACACACACATTGGCAGAAGGTCCTGGACCAGTGTGGACTCTCGAGCACAAGAAGAAGTGACACGGGAGGAATATCGGGAGCGTTCCACGTTGTGTTTCCCTTGGACAAAGCCCCCCGCTGAGGATGGAGAACACATGAAGAAGAGATTTGAGGGGGCACTCGGGGGGGGGGGGGGAGTGGGCAAAAATGCTGCCGAGTAAAGTTTTGGGATATTTCTAAAGGGAGTTTTTAACCCCAGAACTTTGGGGGAAAACTGCAGAGGAAGGTCAGCTGTGTGCAGATCGCAAAGAGACAAAGGTGAGGAAAATATGCAATAAATTCTCCATCAGTATCGTTTGTTTTATCGCAGATTTCAAAAAGAAAACATGGGATTATTTATGTTATTTTGAATGAAAATCATGTTTCTTTTCTTGATTTTTATTCTGGCTTTTAATGAAGCAAGTGTCTAGCAATTATCTACTTAATCATCTGATTCTTAGCATTTTATTTGCTGATTTTAACCCTAAAAAGTTGTGCAGTGTTCCCATCTCAGTGTAAATGTGTCCAATAACGGTCCCAACTGACCTGTTTAAAACGTCCTCTACCCTCTTTTCAATATCGATTCCATACACTTGTAAAATCAATGGATGT
>NC_136910.1:4693287-4710787 GCF_949606895.1 Notothenia rossii
AATCAATGGATGTGTGATGTGTTTAACCCCGACAAGTCAATTCTTTCTGAGTATTTACAGCAACTCTGTTCAATTTAAACCAATGCTCTCATGTGCAGCATACAGCAAGCGTCACTTTGCAAAATGTAACTCCATGAAGCTTGATGATTTGTTGAACAAGACACACTCACTGTTCCTTTAGCGTATATATATATAGTAGCTGCTCACTGTATTTTATTCTAGGATGGGACAAATACAGAGTCTAAAATGCATGTTTTAACCCTCCTGTTGTCTTCGGGTCAAATCTGACCGATTTACTGCTTTCATCAATCATAACTTTTTAGTTTTACATTCGATTGCATTAAGGCTTCATGATATCCTTCACAGTATTGAACATATGAAATAGCTGATCACCACTTTCATTGGATTTTGGATGATTTAGTCAACTTTGTAACACCATGACCGCCATAAAGAAAAATAATTAGTAACCATCCGGATCAGATAAAAAACACACACACACACACACATAGAGATATGTCCCCCCCCCCTTATGTGCCCAATACCCCGATGTAAATCAAACCTGGCACACACACACACACACACACACACACACACACACACACACACACACACACACACACACACACACACACACACACACACACACACACACACACACACACACACACACACACACACACACACACACACACACACACACACACACACACACACACACACACACACACACACACACACACACACACACACACACACACAACAATTTGACACATTTCCCCCCCTTATGTGCCCATCCCCCCACATGGATCACACCTGGCACACCAACACATGTTCAGTGTCTGTTCTTTGTATATTTACTGCAGTTGTTCAAGTATACCAGTAGTCTGATACAATACTTACAGTTTGAAAGGGTGTTAAATGAAATGTGGTGATGATTAATGGTTTTTGTGTTAATGTAATAGCAGTTAAAACAGGACCGGTCAAATTTGACCGTGAACACCAAAGTAAGGGGGGGGGGAACTAAGGCAATAGGAGGGTTGAGTAGATTCAATTTGATTTGATTCCTCCAATTCCATTTCATCATAAAAATATCTTATTTTTTTATATTTTTGGCAGATATTTGCCTTTATTTGAAACAAGAAATAGGTGAGGGAGACTGAAGGAAAAGTCCTGCCACAAAGGTCCAAATTCAGGAATCAAACCCAGGGCGTTAGGGTTACTGTGTGTGTCATGCATTGAAGGCAACGATGTACAAAATAAAATCATCCTTGTTTTAATTAGGAATAGTTTTTTTTATATGCAAGTGTTGTTTTTTGCATTTACACCACTTGCATTGGTTGTTGACAAATCCTTTATTTAAAGATGATCTGATGGCATTTTCCCATTTTTTGGAAAGGGAACAGTGTAAAAAAAGGAATGAGAAAAGGGGTATAACATGTATCGTAACATCGAGGAACAAACAAATGGCATAGTCTAAAACTTTTCTTTTATCCACTTACCAAAAGTACATTTTACAATGAAGATACAAACTCAACAAATACAAAAAACTGTGAACACTGACTGAATTTCTGCTGTCATGATGTCATGTTATTTATCTAATATATCATATTCAAATTACTTGTATATAGACTCTCCTTGCACAATTTAAACTATCTGTTGTATTGTGTTGCACTGTTGGAGGAGCCTGTGACCTCAGATTTTCATTGACGTACCTACACTAGCTATGTACACATGATAACACTGAGATAACATTAACCTTGTGTTGCTCCGTTTTAAAAAACAGTAAATAACTGTGATTTCTTTCTTTTCTCTCTTTACACCCGTCTCAAACTGAAGCCTGCAGGTTGGACTTTTGACTCCTTCTGGCATCATGGCACCCACCAACTATTCCTCCTGCCTCCTCTTCCTCCTCCTCACCTTCCTCTTCCTCACTCCTCCCCCCGCCCTCACCCAGGACCCCTCGGTCACCACGGTAACATCCTCCTCAGAGGGTGGCGAATCGTTGACCATCCCGACCGCCGCTCAGTCCAATCAGACGACGGCCAGCAGCTACGCGGAAGAAAAAACGACTCAAGACTCTCTTCTGGAAACGGGGGTGTCCACTCCTGCCAGCGGGGGGGAGGGGGGTGACGACGAGGACGCCCTCCCCTCAGGTGGGATGCGTTGCCAAGGTTACTACGACGTGATGGGCCAATGGGATCCGCCGTTCAACTGCAACGCGGGCGTTTTCCTGCACTGTTGCGGCACCTGTTTCTACCGGTTCTGTTGCCAGTTCAGAAAGCAGCGCTTGGACCAGAACATCTGCTCCAACTACGACACCCCCATCTGGGCCAACACCGGGAAGCCCGTGGCAACCGTAACCCAGGGGGGAGACGATATGGACCGGGACCGCACGCACCTCATCGTCTACATCATCTGCGGCGTGGTGGCCATCATGGTGCTGGTCGGCATCTTCACCAAACTGGGCCTGGAGAAGAGTCGCAGGGGGAGTTCAGCGGGAGGTGGAACGGGGGACATCAACTCCAGGTGAGGAGAAAGACGGAGGGCGGGGAAGGCGTGTTTCCATTCAAATGACAAGCTAATGTTTTCAGAGAACTTTTGAAAGGAATTGGAGTTATGCGTGTTAAGATCTGGCTTGTCGACTTGTAGCATTGCCTTTGTGAAGTTTGCGTTATAGGCTACGTACGGCTGTAATCTACAAGTCAAATAAGCAGAAATTACAAACAAAACAAGTCTCTGGCAACTATCTAGGGGTGAGGTCAAAACATTTTTTAATGCAAATAGTGCAAAGTGAGTTTTCGTCAACTCGTTTGCAGAGGAGTTTTGGCTAAAGTTGGTGCTATAGGCCAGTGATTCTCAAATGGGGGTACGCGGACCCCTAGGGGTACGTTGGGGTACTGCAGGGGGTACGTGAGATAAAAAAAAAACTAAAAAAAGTTAATTAAAAAAATACCATGCATGATTACAAAAATAATCTTACTACAATAAGTTAAATAACAATTTTACATAAAATATTCCTAGAACCACCTCATATAAACATGTTAAATGTGTGTATTGTATTTTATAGTTTTGCATAATATATCATTTTGTTCATTGGTTTGTTAAACAGATATTACTTCAGTTGAAAAACTCGTTGGAAAAATCTATTTTAAAAAAATGTCGTTATTTTTTTTCACTATATTGTAATTATCTGTACTGTATAGCCTTTTTCGATCAAAAATGTTCGGGGTCGGTCAGGGGGTACTTGGCTGAGAAAATGTTCCAAAGGGGGTACATTACTGAAAAAGGTTTGAGAAGCACTGCTATAGGCTACACTCGTGATCTACTAGCAAACTGAGTAAAAGGAATAGAAAAGTCCATTCAAATGTCAAGCATCATTTTTTACTTTTGAAAGGAATCAAAGTTATGCGTGTTAATTTGTAGCGTTGGCTTTTGTGAAGTTGGCGGGTAGAGAAGTCGTGTTTCCATTCAAATGGCAATCATATTTTTTAGAGAGCTTTTAAAAGGAATCGGAATTGTGGCGCGTTAACATCTGGTTTGTCAATAATGAACTCGTAGCATTGGCTTTTGTGAAGTTGGAGCTATAGGCTATACGTACCGCTGTAATCTACAAGTAAAATAAGTAGACGTTGCAAACCAGGAACAAAACAAGTCTCCGGCAACTATCTAGGGGTGGGGTCCCAAAAAATAAATGCAAATAGTGCAAAGTCAGTTTTCGTCAACTGGTTTAGAGCAAATGAACTTGTTTAAGTTGGTGCTATAGGATACGTTACCTCCGTACAGTCACTAGCAAACTGAGTACAATAAGTAGAAGTTGCGAACTGGAACCGTACACCTTGCCTTGGTTATCAAACAATCTTGGGAGATAGAAAAGTTAAGCAAACTTCTGAAATGAGTAATATGATGTGCAGATGAAACTGGCTACACCTAGTTTTGTAAGAAGTTGGCGCTAAAGGCTACGCATGGGCATGGCCAGTAAATGTAATAAAACCAGATCTAACTTCTTATGAGAGAAAGATGGAGAGAGGTTTGGAGCAAATCAACTCAGTTACAGAATAGTTTCATGAGAAGCAGCTCCATCTAACAGCGAATGGAGTCAAATAAGTCCAAGTTGGAAACAAAACAAGTGGCATTGGTATTTAACCATCTTACGGGAGAAAAAACGGGCCGAGGTCTTCAGGAGTTGAAGCGAACTTTTGAAATGTTGCAAAAAAAATAAATGCAACCTATGTGGAGCGGATAAATGAAGCTACAGCTAGTTTTGTCAGAGGTTGGCACTAAAGGCCACACACGACTGTAATCAGCAGGTAATCAGAGATAATGAAGAGGTGGTTCCAATCATGACATCAAACTATCTTAAGAGAGAAAAAGAGAGAAGTTCTCAAGGAATATCGGAACATTTCACTAATGCCATAAATTACACGTGTGTGTGTGTGTGTGTGTGTGTGTGTGTGTGTGTGTGTGTGTGTGTGTGTGTGTGTGTGTGTGTGTGTGTGTGTGTGTGTGTGTGTGTGTGTGTGTGACACAGATAGAGAATACATTTAAGGCACACAGTTATGTATGTTTGTGTATGTTTGTGAACGCATACGTATGTGTGTGTATTATGATGCATTTGCAGGCATGTTGGAAAGTTGGAAATTCTGACTTCACCCAAGCAGCAGAACATTTCTGGAAAACAAAAGTAGAAGAAATTCCCGACGCAGCTTCGTGTTGCCTAACAAACACTCTGTCGCTCCAAGTTTACAACCTCCAACTCTGACTGTGTCGACTAACGCGCCCGTGTGTGTGTGTGTGTGTGTGTGTGTGTGTGTGTGTGTGTGTGTGTGTGTGTGTGTGTGTGTGCGTGCGTGTGTGTGTTTGCGTGCATGTGTATGAGCTCTAATACTTTTCTAACAACATAAGCAAGTATCACCGGCTCAACTCAACCATAAAACATTTGAGAAGATACATTTTCCCTGGAGGTGCACAAATACTGGAAAGTGTCGAATTTAGCAAAAACTCTGAGGGAAGAGAGTCAAAAACTGATAGAAATTGGGAAATCCTGTTGATCTTAAAATGCTATTTGAGTATAAGTGTGCTTTATGAGCGTTGTAATCCTCATAATCATTACATCCTTTCACGCCCTCATTTTGATCATTGTTTTTTCTACATGTTTCCAATTTATCATTGTTTTTAATTTCTTTGGACCTTTTTCTTTCTTTTTCATTTGCTTCTGTATTTCACCCTTTGTTTACCATTTGCTTTGCTTGTAAGCATCACTTGTATTTGAAATAACCGAAAAATCAAAAGAAATACAAAAATTGACCAAACGATTTTTGCTCCTAAAAGAAATTCGTATTGTTGTTGTGCAAAAATTCCTTCTTTCAAGTTTTTCTCAGGTGTGCACGGTTTTACAAAGAGTTATTTAATATGAATAGGATCGACTGTCATAAATTCAGCCTCTGTGCGCTTAGGAAAAGTCTATTTCCAACAGAAATGAACAGACGAAGAATACTTTTAACATTTACAGTTTCGGTCTTACACACACACACACACACACACACACACACACACACACACACACACACACACACACACACACACACACACACACACACACACACACACACACACACACACACACACACACACACACACACACACACACACACACACACACACACACACACACACACACACACACCGCTGCAGTGGTGTTAAATACGTGGTCCAGGGTTCAATCTGTTCCCCTCAGGAGAGCAAACTGCGCGCAGCGTGGGCTCAAAGCTCCTCACTTTCATCTCTATCTGGAGATAATTCTTCTTATCTCCTCTGCTTTTCTCTTTTCTGATATTCCACGAATCTCCATTTCATCCCGATGAGTTTCTTCGTCACAAATCACACTGCACGTGTCACTCAAAACCTCTTAACTCCACATCTCATTCTCCATCCTTTCTGCTCCTTTTCCTGCAGCCTTCCCACTTCTTTTCAACCCTTTTTCTCCAAAGAGCCGAGGCCAGTTTCAGCCACTCATCTTTACTCACTCCTCTCCTTCCTTTTCATCTCGCATGCCTCAGACCTCACTCCTCTCCCTTTTAGTTGAGAAAGTGGAAGGATAATCGGTCATCGTTGGCACGGCCGTGGATGAGATTTTTGGTGACAGTTCGGGGAGAATTGGGCAATTTAAAATCGGATAACATCACTTTGAACATTAGAAACACCTGCAGACTGTTCATAGTGGGTTGTCTTATCAGGACACACGTTATAAGACATCCAATAATGATTAATGGTGAATACTCTACCAGTTGAACTTAAAACCCGCACTGATTTTAACTCGTTTTCTTACGGTGCAAAAAGAATGATATTAAGCAACCAGTCATGCCAACATTAATCACACTGTAATCTGAGTTTTTTTCATTTGAACTGTATTATTATTAGATATTTGATTTAAGTGTATTTGAAGTGTAATCAGTATTATGTTTGTAACCTGTATTTAAATCAGGCTTTATAATTATTTGAGTGACCGAGATCATGTAAGTGTATTTCAAGTGTATTTATTAATTTATTGAGCTGTACTTAAATCAGGTTTTTAAATAGTTTGACTGATAGAGATCATGCAATGTTATTATTTGTTTATTGGTTGTTATGAACCTGCCTGAGGACCACAGATGGAAATTAGCTATTAGCTATAATCTGGCATATTGCATCTCTTCTCTTTGCTGAGATTAATGTTTTGTATGCATGGTCATTCTATAAATAAATACAGATACTAAAATCTTGAGTGAAAAAGGGGAAAGACATAATGCATTTTTGGCCTATAGGTGGGATGTTAGGGACACTTTTGGGGAACATTTGGGAAACGTAAAATCATATATTGTTCTACAAATAACATCAGTTGAATGAAGCAACTTTTTGAATCAGACGTGCCTAAGAAGACATGCTTTGAGGGTTAATGGTTTGCATTTTAATTGAGAAAGTGGTCAGAAAAGGAGCTCCAGCTGCTAGGCTAACCTGAGCGTTGGATAACACACACAGCAGGATTAATATTTCACAAACCCCCCCCCCCACGCCCTCTCCTCAGTGAGCACATCTCCACAGATTAGCGCTCGTCCTCCTCACGATTTAACAAATTTCACCAAGATTACAGCTTCACCGTTTTCTGGACTCATCGCCTCCTTTACTTATTAGTGACATAAATGCCTGGTCCAGAAGTGAGCGTGCAGCTGAGACTTCTTCAATGCACCTGCACATTTTTTATTTATAGTTAATTTCCCGCCCATGGTCTTCCTCTCCTCATCCTGTGAGCAGAGGATGATTAACGCTGCGAAATCCCAGCTCTCCTGAATCAGCTTTGAAAATTAAAATCCAAAATGATCCTCCCCTCAGATTAACACACACACACACACACACACACACACACACACACACACACACACACACACACACACACACACACACACACACACACACACACACACACACACACACACACACACACACACAAACATGTGAACACCTTCAGTGGTCTAAAGTAATTAAGTATATTAATTTAAGTTCTTACTTTAAGAAGATAATAAGATATGTGTACTGTAAGTTATTACAATCAATTACATAAATAATAAAAGTGCTTTTTCTCGTGCACCCGTAGATTTTGGAAGTCAATATTTTACTATTTGCATTCAAATATTGAACTATTATAGCATATACAAAGATAGATCATCTCATAAATAAACATGAATGCACCAATTACCATAATCCAGTAATCTGCATTGGACTATTTATTGAATTTTTACTTAACACAAAATATTGATTACTTCTTCCACAACTGCCCAGTGTGATTGGTCAGATGTCCCGCCCCTTAGCCTATCACGTTGCAATGTGTTGGAGCGTTAGCCAATAGAAGCGCGAGTATTATGTGCTGTTTACACGATAACGCAAACGGTTGTATCCAAAACTTTTCTCTTTCGTTTAGCCCGTTCGTTCACACGAGGCCGTAAAGGAAACGTGGAAACGGACCCTGCAAACGATAACGGGTCCCAAGGTGGATAGATCTGCAACCGGAACGCTCTGGGGGGCCAAACGGCTCCGTGTGTACGCCCTCCTATTTATCATCTACCTTCCAGCTCTCGGCCATATCTTCAGAAAATACGCAATCCAATTTCACTGCTACGCGGATGACGCCCAGCTCTATTTCTCCACCAAACCCACTTCCACTCTCCCCCCAACTGCCCTTTCCGACTGCTTACTGGAAATCAAATCCTGGTTCTCATCCAACTTTTTAAAACTAAACAGTGATCAAACTGAGTTTCTCTTAGTTGGCTCCAAGTCCACTCTGGCCAAAACTGACAAATGTTTCCTCACTATTGACAATTCCACAGTCCCACCCTCCCCCCAAGTTAAGAGTCTGGGTGTCATCCTTGACAGCACCTTATCATTTGAAGCTCACATCAACAACATCACTCGATCTGCCTACTTCAACCTCCGCAATATTAATCGCCTCCGCCCATCACTTACACCCAACAGCACCGCCATCCTCATCCACGCCCTCGTTACATCCCGTATTGATTATTGCAACTCCATCCTCTCTGGTCTTCCTCACAAATCCCTGCTTGAGTTCCAACTGGTCCAAAACTCAGCCGCCCGTATCATTACCAGAACTCCTTCCATTAATCATATCACTCCGGCTCTCCAACAACTCCATTGGCTGCCCGTTAAATACCGCATAGATTTTAAAATGTTGCTCCTCACCTTCAAGGCCCTTCACATTCTTGCACCTCCATATCTCTCTGAACTCCTTCACACCCTCTCGTGCCCTCCGATCCTCCTCTGCCTTCATACTCACTGTACCTTCTGCCCGCCTGACCACCATGGGGTCAAGAGCCTTCAGCCACTCTGCACCCCGTCTCTGGATCTCTCTCCCACAAGACATCCGCAATATGGACTCACTCTCAACCTTCAAATCCAGCCTGAAAACACACCTTTTTAAACTGGCATATTCAATATCTTAATTCTTCTAAACTGATTGTTGTTTTTAAGTCTTTGTTTTTAAGTCTTGTATTACTGTGTGATCTTCTTTGTTGCTTGTTTTTAATTATGCTCTGTAAGGTGTCCTTGAAAGCTTTGAAAGGCGCCCATAAATAAAATGCATTATTATTATTATTATAATATAATTTCCTGATAACGATGAGCCATAGTCCCGCCTCTCCCCACCTCTGCTGCTCACTGCTGTAGCATGGTCAGTAGCTACTGTTAGTAGCTACTCGCTACTGCTAATGCTACTGACCATGCTACAGATGTTAGTGCAAAATCTACAGCTCCTCTACCACAACCATCAGCAACAAGTGGACATGGAGAACTACATGAACTACATGTTGCTAAATCCACCGCGGGGCATAAACAGAAGGGCAACCATGCTCGGGGGTCTTCTTCGCTGCTTTTGGTGTATTTTTTGGCGCCACTTACAGGCCCGGCATATGTACTAAAGCGTTTCCAGCGGTCTCGTGTGAACGGACACGTGAAATCACACTATATAACAGAAGTAAACAAAGGAGTCCAATGGAGAGAACACAGGGGTGTTCCATTTACATGCACACAAACCTATATAACACACTGACTACAGGAAAGGGAAAGCCCCCAAAAGCATAATAGGGCCTCTTTAGGTTCATCATCTGAGTACTTCTTCCCAAAAATAGTCTCAGTGTGTAATAGAGAGTGGCGCCTTGGGGTCACATGTGTTCCGTCCAATGAGAGGCTTCCGCTCTATACACAGAGAGTAAACAAACAACAACAATGACCTTCAGGGTTTACAAACATGCACTCAGTTTGATTTACTAAAAGATAGTGGTGGCATTCAAGTTGCACGAGCACTAATGTTCATCCACTAACAAAAGAGAGGGAGGCCAGGAACCTGTGTGTGTGTGTGTGTGTGTGTGTGTGTGTGTGTGTGTGTGTGTGTGTGCGTGCGTGCGTGCGTGCGTGCGTGCGTGTGTGTGTGTGTCCTGATGTTATGTAATGAAGGACAGCGGTATCAATTAACGTTTGACTGCCCTGCCCTGATTTGAGGCGGACAGATAAGCAATACTCAATAAAAACATATGGAACTAAACTCACGGGAATACTTTTCCATTTCAGCCGCTCTCTTTCTCACACACACACACACACACACACACACACACACACACACACACACACACACACACACACACACACACACACACACACACACACACACACACACACACACACACACACACACACACACACACACACACACACACACACACACACACGTTATGATGACTCCAGGACTTAGGGTCATGGTTTATACTTCAAAGGGCGTTTTGTCCCGGTGATGGGATTTTTAGCGTTAAGTTCACATAACGTCCGTTAAACAAAGTCATGTTTAGAAAACTCAGGCTGTGTATAATAAATACTAGTTGACATACACTGCCATTGTATGTAGCGATATCTCGAAGCATTATAAGTAAAATAATGATCTTAAGCTTAAATAAATTGCATGAATATTCACATTCCAGTAATTTAATATTCTGTATATGATTCTGAAAATGTCCATTACGCATAAAAAGTACTTTTACTACTTTGTTATTTTGATGACTATGCTTCTCTACTTTTACTTAAGCAAGATTTTGGATGCAGGATTTGTAACGGTAACAGAGTATTTTTACTTAAGTAACATATATGAGCACGTCTTCCACCTCTGCTAGTCACTACATGTTCTATAATGAGAGCTGTAATGGTATCTCAGAATTCCTCGGCGTTGGTATTCATCCTCATGCGCTGTAACTTGCTTTGTCTTTCTGACTGCTCCCTAATCTCTTCTGATGGCTTATTAGAAAGAGAGGAACTCATGTCCCTTTATAATGACTTACATTAACGTCAGTCTCCATGACTCGTTAGAAAGCCTTTACGTCGTAGATTAAGGGTCACGAGTTTCTCCGTTTTGAATCAGACTTCAGATCTGCAGATATAGAAGAAGGCTGGATTATCATAATCTTCAGGGGGCTGCTGCACGAGCAAAAAACAGTTAGACAAAAACAACATCAAAGCAAATTGTTAAGTAAGAACATACCAACCATAGGGATCTTTTTCACAACGAGGCGAAAATACTTATATAGCATTATCAAATTCTATAATTGGCCATGAGTAACTCAACTTATAAAGTAGGTCTTCTATGGAAGTCGTACCAAAAATATAGACACAAACAAAGTCGTTGTGAGTTTTTGTAAACGTATATACACTGGATGCTTATTTCTCAAATTGAACCAACTCATCTAAGTAATATATAAAGTGTTTAGTAATATTTAGAGAGGCCTTATTCTGCTTTTGAGTTTCCCCTTTCCTGTAGTGTGTTTTATAGGTTTGCAAAGGCCAAAATCCCAAAGTTCTTCTAGGAAATGAGCATCATATGTCCCTTTTAAATGAAGAAAAAACATGTGTTTAGATCCCAATCCTCCATATTTCTTTCCTTATGAGTATTATGCAATGGTATAATACATTTAAGAGAACATACATTGTTTAAATGCAAAGATATTGGTCACCGAATTGCTCACATTGCACACATGTGCTATGACGTTGGATGTTGCTATGGATAATGCAAAAACAGATCACACTGTGCTGATTGCGTGTGTTTTAGATAAATTCAGATTTTATGGGTTGCAATTTAACATTTTCTTAAATGTTTGCAAATATATAGCAAAACAATAAACCCCTGTATCACGATGACCAGATTCCTGCCAAAACACAGATATAATGTTGGACACACGGGCATTGAAAAGTGTGAGAATACACACATATATCCACTTTGCTGATGAGCTCTCCCTCTCATGTCCTTGCTGCTATTTTTACTCTGACTTCCTCTGGTTTAGGGAGACAGGAAAAAGACGCTTGAGGCAGGAAGCACAAAAAAAAAACACAACAGTGTGAGCCCTTAATACCTGTGGGATAATAGGTAAAAAAAAATTGAAGTTTATAGCGAGTTTCCTCAAAGTTTCCTCATTGTCTGCTCCACTTTTTGTTGCCTTGTGATCACCTGCAGGGTTGAGCTGTCACTCTCTGTCACCTCTCACCTATCACTGTGTGTGTCTGCATGCATGTATGCCTGCAAGTACATGAGTTAAAGTGTGCACATGTATGCGCATACATACGTCATCACTTTGCAAATATTCCTCTCAAAGTAAAAGGACATATAGGTTGACATCTTCCTGGGTGAATCAGATGTGACAAATGTCCCCCTGCAGCTGCTCTACCTTCCTCTGTCTACTCGTTTCTCCTCAGAAACACTTTTGGGTCAGCGCCCACTGACTCCATTTCGTCTATTTGCTGTCTGTCTCTGTGTTTATCGGGTTGAAGCAAGAACTGTTGACATCTGAAACAGTTGAACGACTGGCAGCTTTTTTATCCACCATTCCTTGAAGGCTGCATTTCCATTTTTTAAGGCTGTATAAAAAAGCTGATTCCTAGATGAACAATCTTTGTCTGTCACAGTCATATCAGTCAAAAGTGAAGTTCATACGATCAGCAGACACATTGGGTCCCTGTGGCTCCATTTCATCCTCCTCCCAAACTTATAATGGGCCATCTGTCTACAGCTTCAAACAGGCTTGAGAACTAAAAACAACCCCAGTAAAACTGTGTAAGCTACTTGAAAACTTTTGAATTTAGCACAAAACTTTCAAGTTGGATGAGTAAGAAAAATACCAAGGGAGCCAGAGGGGAAGCTAACAGTTAGCTAGCACAAAGAAATCTCATATGGCATCCAACAGCTGAATAATACCTACATTAAACTTAATTGGGTACTTAAGAACTGAAAGATCACCCAGGGAATACTTTTATTTAATTTTCAAGGTGGCTTAAACAAAAAAAATGTCATTGTCTGTTAAAGAAGGGAAGCTACACAAATTAGCTTGTTAGCATGAAAACAGCTGGAGTTGCAGCCTGGATTTATTAGCTGAATAATAATTATAATCCAGACAATCATATACCGTGTAGGCTACTTAAAACCTGATAGATAATCAAACAACTGTATTGCACACTTTAACACTAAAAATATTTTTTTAATTCGTAACCTGTGCTAGAGAAGGAAAGACAACAAGTTAGCTTGTTAGCATGTTAGCAAAACCACAAAGATGCTCTCCGACCTCGCAGTGGGAGACGATTAATAACCAAGAAAACAAATAAGAGAAGTGAATGTGTTGCAGCATCCCAAAGCCTGTAAGTAGGCTACAGATCAACAACATAAAAAAAGCAAAAGATAACGATTCATAACATAAGAGAGGTATACAACTCGTATAGTATAGAGTATGAACTAATAGCAAATAAAGACAAAGTCATGATGAAAGGTGTTACATCATAAAACCTCCTGCCCTCACCCTGCTGAACAATAACCCACACACTGCAGCTTTTACTTGGAAAAATATTTGTATGCGTCACAATTAATCCTGTTTGTCATGCATTTGATAACCACAGCTCTCTAATGTCTCGGAAATGAGTAGTCAGATTTAAATGTAGGTGTAAATACTCAATTGCCTCCAGGTTTTCTGGGGCAGTTTGATGACAGAAAAGCACACAGAAAGCATTTGAACAATTACGTTATTTAAAATATAAGATAATGTACGTGACATTTCAGTAGCAAAAATCTAGCAGAAGCGCTGTGTGTGTGTGTGTGTGTGTGTGTGTGTGTGTGTGTGTGTGTGTGTGTGTGTGTGTGTGTGTGTGTGTGTGTGTGTGTGTTTGTGTGTGTGTGTGTGTGTCAGTAATCATCAGTTACAGCGAGACTGACTCTGACTGTAGTCAGTGTAGACAAGCGGAGGGAGCGATGAGTGACAACAGAGGGGGAATAAAGAGATCGTGACACGGAGATATCTGTCACTGTCGTTTTACTTCCAGTGGATTCTCTAAAAGTTTTGTCTTTATAGATAAATCAAATGAAGGGTCTTAAACTAACTGGGAGGGGTTTGACCCAGATGATCTCTGATCTGTCCTTATGTATATGACATTTAAAGCAGTGCCTTTGATCTGTCAGTGTTTATTATTCAAGATACAGAAGCTTCTTTGTCATTTAATGGCCATTTTTATACCAGGGTAGCATCAGAAAAATAACAGCAGACAAACATATTTTAATTTGACCGCAGAGGTGAAAGATTTTTTTCGATTTGAACTAGAAATAGACTGCAATACTTAAGGTGTTTCTACCTAAATACCTTAAGTATTAAACACCTTAAAGTGATAATAATAATAATCATAATAATTATTATGATTATTAATCTTAATTTTACAACTATAATTTGTCTAAAACCTTAGTTAATAATAATAATAATAATAATAATAATAATATGTCCATCCATCCATCTTCTCCCGATTATCCGTGGTCGGGTCTCGGAGGTAGCAGTTCCAGCAGAGAGCCCCAAACTTTCTTTTCCCTGGCCACATCAACCAGCTCTGACTGGGGGGTCCCAAGGCGCTCCCAGGCCAGAGAAGAGATATAATCCCTCCATCTGGTTCTAGGTCTACCCCTTGGTCTCTTCCCAGCTGGACGTGCCTGGAACACCTCCCTAGGGAGGCGCCCAGGTGGCATCCTAACTAGGTGCCCGAACCACTTCAATTGGCTCCTTTCAACGCAAAGGAGGAGCGGTTCAACTCCGAGTCCCTCCCGGATGACTGAACTTCTCCTGAGGGAGACACCAGCCACCCTGCGGAGAAAACCCATCTCGGCCGCTTGTACCCGCGATCTCGTTCTTTCGGTCCTGACCCATCCTTCATGACCATAATAATATGTGTTATTGTTAATATCAATAGGCTATATTTGTTGATCTATTAATTGTTCATCTCTTTAAAGTTGGAGATCATTTTAATTGTTTTATAAACTTAATAATAACATCTTTTATTTTTTTATTTGCATTTCATATTAACAATCTGCAAAGTAACTAGGAACTAATATTGTAAGATAAATATATTAGTAAAAAGTTAAATGTGTCGAGTAAAAGTATAAAACCGTATAAAGTAGATTAAATGTTATAGTTGGTAAAGTCCGTGAGTACATGTTATTGTTTAACTGTAATATCAGATATAACAGTGTGTGAAAGTGGAAAGATAAAGTGTATGTCCTTAATGTGTATATCTGTATTTAGGACATTTAACATGAATCCATGGAGTGACTCTGCAGCGAGACACACACAGGACTTACTGTAATATTAACTAATCGTGTGTGTGTCTGTGTGTGTGTGTGTGTGTGTGTGTGTGTGTGTGTGTGTGTGTGTGTGTGTGTGTGTGTGTGTGTGTGTGTGTGTGTGTGTGTGTGTGTGTGTGTGTGTGTGTGTATGTGTGTGTGTTCTGGATGGAGTAATTGATTGTTAAAGGATATTAGCGTGGTCTCATCTCACTGCGGCTGTAATGTGATGGGAGAACATGGAGGTAATGATCTCAGGATCCTCGCTGTTACATAACGAGTCGTAATGAGTCCTGGGAGAAGAAACCATAGAGTACACACTTACAGAATATATAAATATCACGTAGTCCATACATCTCTATGGTCGGGAACAAGAGGAATCCTTCTCTATAAATGCTTTTGTAAAATTGCAAACCAAATGAGTAAATGTAGACAATGCCGTCTGCACATGTTCTTGTTTAATTGTTGCACATTAACAGAAAGAAAGGTTGTTTAAGATAATTACCTACAGACAAAATCATAATGTTTTCATGCAGTGGTCATTTTTTTTGAAGTCTTGTTCAGAATAGTGGAAAGAAGAACATCCAAAATACACATTTAAGCGTTTTTTCTAACTAATATTGTCTATTTGGGTCTGCACAAAACTCCTAAATTCACCAAAAGTCAGAATTAGCATAACATAATGCCTCGTTAAAACATAACCTTTAGAGAACTTGTAAAATAATAAATAATGGTCTTAATGTCAGTACTTAACTGGGAAAGTTAGATGATGATATTAGTTCAATCGTGTTTTACTTAACCAACCTGTAGTGTTTTTTATAATGACTTTCTCAAGACATCTGTAAAGAACTCAATATTAGTTTTTACTGTTCATCCAAAGCCAAGAATCTCCGCTTCAGTAGCGCTTACATATACCAAACTTTCCATTTTCATTTCTATCTTCATGTCTTGACAGAGGGGAGTGGAAGATATTTGGATGATGTGAGAAATGGTGGAATTTTTGGTCGTTCTTGTAACTGCAAGATCACTAATTCCCAGAGGAGAGATTACAGTAATTAAAAGATGAGGCACAAATGAATTGAGCAGCAAGCCACGAGAAGCTGGGGTTTAAAACTAAGGGGTCCTTTTATGGGGGCTTATTGAATTATGAAAAGATGACTTAATGTACCTGGCAGTGTTTATTGTTTTACAAATTATACTGAGGCTGCTTTTGTGATGGTTGTTAACCAGCTCTCTCTTAACGTGTGCAAGCAGGAAATAGCCATCAGGCTTTTCAACTTTTTCCACTTGGACCTTTTGTATTTTTTAAACTAAAAACGTCATTGTAGTTACAGAAATGTTTCCAAGCATACGCAGTGGAAATCCTGCTTCTAGGCAAGTCACTTTTATGTTTCATATTAAGGACATAATTTAATTGGATATGGATACTTAAAGAGACATGCAAACAACCTTCTTATAAACTGGGATTTTTACATCGGAAATTGAAACAAGTTCTGTGGCATTCACACATTTATGATACGTAAACGTTTTGTTTAGAAAGATTATCGTTACCTAATAACACCGCTTTATGATTTTTGAAGCATGAATGCAGTCGCCTGGGGTTAAAAGCTAATGTTGGGCTATAGAGGAACTACAGCACGGTCCGGCAGTGGCTCAGTCGGGGCTTGGACTGTGAGCCGTAGGGTCGCCGGTTCAAGTCCCCGACCAGACCTAAAATATGGAGTGTGGACTGCTACTTGGAGAGGTCCTAGTTCACCTCCTGCCCTGCCGTGGTGCCCTTGAGCAAGGCACCGGACACTCCCCTTCCCCCCTCACTCCCATTGCTCCCCGGGCGCTAAGTTAAATGCAGAGGCCACATTTCACTGTGTGTGCTGTGTGCTCTGCCTGTGAGACCATTAAAGAGGGTTTCATTCCTCCCATTCTATCTACATGACTTCACGTCACCACCGCTAAGCTAAAGGCGGCTAATGTTGGGCGTGATGACGTTTAGTCGTCTAATTTAGACACTTGTTAGCAACCGCTGTTTTTAAATTCACTAGTGGGGTATTTACTGACGTATTTTATGTCATAAAACAAAATGAGAAACCAGACAAAGTGTTGTAGCATGACAATGTGGAACGATATCAGTATATGGAATCTGATTATGGCTGCACATTTCTGAGCAAACGCGCACCTGCTTACTCCTCATTTCAAAGATTAAGACTTGGGAGCTATTTCTGTCAATCCATCCCGCCCCGGAGTCTTTCAACCAGCCGCACGGCCATCTCCCTTCTCTATTTCAATCGGCTGCACACACACACACACACACACGCACACGCACGCGCACGCGCACACACA
>NC_136910.1:4715787-4718287 GCF_949606895.1 Notothenia rossii
CTGGTCATTGTTGTCCAGTTCTGCCTACTGTATATTAAACTATACATAAATCCTTTTCAAACATCCATATTATATCGTGTCCAAGCTCACCATGACATCTTTTGTTTGGAAGGACAAATGTTCAAACTGGCCTGTGATGTAGAGTTGTAGGAAAGACTGTGAATTGAATCTGGCCCACATTGTGTGAGTATTCCCTAATGAGTCACAGGACAAAGTGGAACAGCACATAGATTGGTTTGCAGAAAACAGATGGACAGAATCGGTTTTTCCAAAGCAGAGAAGATGGCGGACAGACTTTGGAAAAACTAACGCACAGTAATTAAAGTCATTAGTGCTCAGTTGAGGGGAGAAAAATAGACCCCATTTAACAGAATTTCAGGATTTTGTATTTGCTGTTTAAGTTGTTTATTAAAGTATTCAAATACTGATATATAATATAGTTAGAAAGTCAGAAATACATCATTTATTTTGTCTAAAACACTAAAAAGCAACAATATTTCAAACACAATCATGCAAAATATATTAAATCATATTAAATAAACAGGACATTTTGCTGATATGTGCTTTTACTTAAGTGAGATTTTGAATGAAGGACTTGTATTGGAGTTTTTTACTTTAAAGGTCCCCGATTAGACTGTTTGTCATCAATATATCGCAGGTCTCAGATATATACTGAACCTGTCTCTGATTGGCTGAAACACCAAACAGATCATTGCAGCATTACCCATAATCCCCTCTGTTTCAGCCCTGTTTCCAAAGTGCTGATTCTCTGTCTGTTACTTTAGATGAAAAGAAGGAGCCCCTCCCCACGCCCCTCTGAGAGAGATTTGGTTACAAAGAACTCAATGGTGCTCTAGGAGGAGATTCAGGTGATAAGGTGGGGGGGGGGGGTTACCTTGGTTGGTGATTGGCTAATGGTTACTCAAGACAAAACATCGTTATGACATCATAAAGTGGCCAAAATCTGATCAGCTCATTTTCAGACAGGTTTTTATAGAAATGGATCAAAAAGAGAGAGAATCTTTGTTCCTGAAACTTTCAGAGTCTCTTTCCACAGAGGGGACACATGTTGATGTAGAAGAGACATGAAGAAGAGGGGACACATGTTGATGTAGAAGAGACATGGAGAAGAGGGGACACATGATGATGTAGAAGAGACATGGAGAAGAGGGGACACATGTTGATTTAGAAGAGACATGAAGAAGAGGGGACACATGTTGATGTAGAAGAGACATAAAGAAGAGGGGACACATGTTGATGTAGAAGAGACATGGAGAAGAGGGGACACATGTTGATGTAGAAGAGACATGAAGAAGAGGGGACACATGTTGATGTAGAAGAGACATGGAGAAGAGGGGACACATGTTGATATAGAAGAGACATGGAGAAGAGGGGACACATGTTGATTTAGAAGAGACATGAAGAAGAGGGGACACATGTTGATGTAGAAGAGACATAAAGAAGAGGGGACACATGTTGATGTAGAAGAGACATGGAGAAGAGGGGACACATGTTGATATAGAAGAGACATGGAGAATTTTTGCATAATATGTAAACTTGTAAATACCCTTATATATTTGTATTGGTTCTTTTATTTCTTCCAGCATTGCATCGGGTAGTTCTTTTAAGCTGTTTATTTTTGGATATACACGAGCAGCTAACGTTATCTGAGGACAAGAGACAACATTTGGACCAAAAGTCTCCAACAAACATGACTCATTGCAGAAAGAAAGCTTAAAGCAACAAGCGTTGACCTATTTATGAAAGAAGACTGCAGGAGAAGCATGACCCAGTAACAGATCACTCAAAATCACCTTAGTTCCCCCCCCCCCCCCCCCCTCTTTTTAAACTTGAGCTGTCAGGTGGGTTGCTTTTTAAAAACTCTAAAATGTTTTCCCAGCGCTCTCAACTCTCCCCTCGGGTCATGAGAGGGAAACGACTTATTCCTGCAAAACCAATCAGTTTGAATCTTTGCTCCTGGTTTCATTTTGATTATTCTGACAAAAGGCATGAGAAGTCAGCAGAAGTGAGTTCAAGGGGGGGGGGGGGTTCCCTTTCCTCTAGTGTGTTATATACAGGTCTGCTCTCCAAAAGTGGAAATGTTTTCTTTATAAAAGTATTTATTGTAAAGAGTAATTTATGATTGGGGCAAAAGGTATGGCTTTTTCCCTTTAAGGTCCCATGTCACGGCCATTTCTACTGATCATGATTCCATTGTTGAGGTCTACTAGAATATATTTACATTGTGTAATGTTCCAAACTCACATTGGCTTCTCATACAGCATCTCTGTATAGTATGTGTATTCACTCTCTGTCCTAAACGGCTTGTTGGAGCTCCTGCCCCCCCTCCTCCCTATGAGCCCAGTGGCCGTCTGCGAGACACAGCGAAACCCAGCCCGAAACACACACTCATCCGCAGCCTGACTGGTTGTTTGTGTGTGTGCCCAGGCTGAGTTCCGCGGTGTCTCGCCGACCCCACACCAGTGAGCCAGCTCACAGT
>NC_136910.1:4723287-4858094 GCF_949606895.1 Notothenia rossii
TCCTAATTTACCCGCCACTATTGAGTCAACTATTGGGTGTGAAACAGGATAGCGCCCGAGGCTAAAAAGTTGCATTACAATATCACAAACAGACATGAGTCTATCTGTTTAGATTATCCTGCTTTGCACAGATTTTCTGATTTTACACTTTTGCTAACGTTGGTTCTTATCAAGATGTTTTTTGACTGCTTTTTTAATTACAGCAGATGTGGTTTTGTGATGTCATTGCAGAGTAGGAAATATGCTGCAGGGTTTGTAACAGGTGATGGTACAGACAGTATCTGAGGTCACACATGCATGTTGTTGTCCTTGAGTTTCTGTGGTTGTAAAAGAGTAGAGAGCGACATCTAACCTAAGGTATCCCATTAAAAAAATACAATCCTCGACTAAGAGCCAAAAGCAACACACTGCCTGTCGAGGTGGATTGTTTTAACCTTTATCATGCATGGAAGGTCGATTGAGATTCTGGGTCATTTTCAAGCAACAACACCCTTTACATATTCTCACTTACAATTCCTCAGATACGGCAGCTCTAAGCCTCGAGCGTCAATTTACTCTCGCTACATTGCAGAGGTTAAAAACAACATGTCCCAGATCAAATGTCAGTATCATCATCTGTTAGAGATGTATTTGATAGATATGGAAATATATTATATTTTTAGAAACAGCCTTATGTTACTAATCTGCATTCAAACAACACACCAGTTGTCATTTTGCCTGTTATTAACATGTTTTTTAAGGGGCTATATTGGAGGCTCAGAGCAAGTGCTGCGTTAGTATAAAGAATCAATTCTATTGGCTAGCGCTGCAACACATTGTACGTGACAGGCTAAGGGGCGGGACATCTCTAAGTGGTTGACCAATAGAGAGGTGAAGTCCCTCCCTTTCCTCCATGGGACCTTATTTCTGAAAAAGTATGTATTGAAGTCAATGGGGAGAGAAAGATTATCTTTTGATCCCGTTTGAATTGTGCCACGAATTACACATATGATGTTTGTCAATTTAAAAGATAATTTTGCAAGTCAAAAAAATCAAAATGTGTCGTAAAACTGTGAAGTAACACTTTTTGTTGTGTGAAACCGCTCAATGAACTACATCTCCCGTCTCGCACCACACACCAAGATGGCCGTCACGTTGGCACATTTCACTTCTTTCTTTCAGAACGAGGGGGAAATTATTAAAAGAGGTGAAAATCACTCCAAGTCTGGGCATGTTGAGAGCTGTACACACACACAAGGGGAGTTAGTTGGTTCCGTAAGAGCCAGCATGCGGGACCGGGACTCTGGGATTTGTAGTCTTTCTAGTTGCATATTTTTTATAGTCTTATATTTCAACAGTTTTACGACAAACTGTGACTTTTTTTACATGGAAATTATTTTTTAAGATTGACAAACATCATATGTGTAATTCGTGGCACAATTCAAACGGGATCGAAAGATAATCTTTCTCTCTCCATTGACTTCAATACATACTTTTTCAGAAATAAGGTCCCATGGGTCGGAAAGAGATGGGCGGGACAATCAGAGCAGACTGGGCTCTGGTTTCAGACAGAGGGTGAAAAGAGGTTCTGCAGCACAGGCAGTATGAGAATGAGCTTTTTGAACATTAAAACATGCAGACATGTCACAGTAGAGACACTAAATACAAATATGACCCTCAAAAATGTGCATGTGTCCTCTTTAACAGTGGGGTGCTGTTTTTGAACTTTCCCATGAGATCAAAATGCTAAAAAAAATACCCTTTAACGGACAGAAATGGTAAGAAGCTTAATCAGTCCTCATCATCAATCAGCCTTTTCAAATGGTCTTGACATTCAGATTTTGTAGAACTATCTTTCTCAGTTTGGATTTGTTATGTAACTTTTTTTTTTTTAAATAAACTCAACTGGGTAGCAGCACTTGTAAAAAGATGAAAACAAATGGCTTTAGTTAGTGGACTTTCTACGCTGGGACAAAACAGAGACAAGGTTACTGCTCATGTAGACGGGAAGCTATCGGCGATGACCTCAGCTTTTATTTGTATTTAAATAATTCTCTGTGACATTCATGTTCTCACACACACACACACACACACACACACACACACACACACACACACACACACACACACACACACACACACACACACACACACACACACACACACACACACACACACACACACACACACACACACACACACACACACACACACACACACACACACACACACACACACACACACACACTCAGGGCGAGGGTATTTATAAACCCTCATTGCAAATGTCCCCACATCCTGACACATATACCTTTACCTCCATCATCTCTGTTGCACTCTTGAGTTTCCCCCTCCTCTTCCTCCTCAGTTTCTCCCTCCTCTTCCTCCTCAGTTTCTTCCTCCCTTCTGCCATCTCGATCTCCAGCAGAGGAAGACCGCCAGTATTTACCTTGAGGGCAGATACACCAATTTGAAATACTTAAATCAGCTTTCCCCTTTTCCTTTTATGGACAACGATGCCAGTTTGTGTTTGTGTCTCTGATAGCTCAAACTTGGCACTGATGTTAAACTCCTTTTAAATATGTTTTGACCATGTTTCTAAGTTTACGGCGTCTTCTTCCCCCTACTAAACCTTCACATACTTCTTACTGTCCGTCTAGCGCTCTAGCCTAATTGACTCTCAGCATCACAGTTTTAGAGTTGTGGTTTTTTATTATTATGATGGAACATTTAGACAATATCCAAATCAACCAGTTTGAAAACAGAAACGATCTCCATGCGCACAGGCATTTTAGAATGTTTCATAAATCATATCCGTCCATACTAAGCCGCCTGAAAATGAAGTTAATTCATGAACACCGGGGATCCTATTGCCAGTGTAAACAGGAAGCAGATCACACTAATGCCAATAGACACAGAAACAGTAAGAAATGGCTCAAAAATAGCCAGCCTTCTTCGCTAATAGGAAGTATTAGAATGAAATAATGCTGAATTTAACTGGCCAACAGCTGCTAGCATTAACAATAAGGTCGGTAACCATTGAAACTCAAAAGTGATGTTTTTTGTTTGTTCTTAATTAAAAGGGTGAGGTTAAAAAATCAGGAGGGGACATTTTGTGACCGATAATACCCAATCGGAAATGGATGTGATTCATCTTTTTCAAAAGTCTCAGTTTTTGCCCCTTAGACTCAAACCAAGAGTTTTAAAACATATATGGAGTAATTGCTTTTCAAAATTGTAGAAGTTCAAACATGTGGAAGTATCGCGGACGCTAGGTGTCCCGCATCGACTACTGTAACGCCATCCTCTCAGGCATTTCCACCAAACTCATCAATAAACTTCAAAACATACAGAACTCTGCAGCCCGGATCATCACCGGCACCAAGGCCTCAGAACACATTACCCCCATCCTCATCCAACTCCACTGGCTCCCTGTTCAATCCCGTATCAACTTCAAAAACCTACTGCTCACTTACAAAGCCCTACATAACCTGCCCCCCCCCCTGGCTGACCTTCTTCAGGAGTACACCCCCTCTCATTCCCCCTCTGCTGGTCTGCTAACCGTCCCCACCCCACGCCTCGTCATCATGGGTGCTCGGGCTTTTAGCTGCACTGCTCCAGGACTCTGGAACTCCCCCCCCCCACATCCGACAGTCACACGCAATCACCATATTTAAATCCCAATTAAAAACCCATCTGTTCAAATCTGCCTACTCACTGTAGTGCTCCCCATTATATGTTTCATTTGTGTCCACTTGATTGCCTCCTCCATGATTTCCTGTTTGTGTTTTTATCATGTTCTGTTGCCTATTAGCGGTTTCTTTTTTAAACAAATTGTACGGTGCCCTTGGGTGTCATGAAAGGCGCCTAAAATAAAATGTATTATTATTATTAAGAGTCGCAGAAGTTGTGCTTTTAAAACATAAAGTATTATTAAAGATATAACCTTAGAGTGAGAAACATAATGTTAAAGTGACATTTGTAGTTTAATGGTAAATGCTGAAGCGTAGAGTAACAGTTGCCTCGGTAACCAGCAGTAACTCACTAAAGCCAACGTTAGCAAATGGTCATACCAGACGAAGTGAGGATGAAGCGGGAAAAAAAACAGAACAAATTAAATAAAGCAAGAGTGAGTTTTACGGTTTGTGACTTCAAGTTTCATCTGTAAGAATAATGTGTAATTTCTACTTTTCTAATAAGTTGCATGGTCTACTTTTAAAGTTTCCAAGACAACATTACTGACAGGTTCTAGCCGTGAGGTCCAAACAGATAAATGCATAACGGATTAAAGTGTGATTAAAGTGTTCCCACGATCACACTCACATTGACAGTTCATATCAGGCGAGTTCTGCATGTGACTCAGAAGTGCATCAGACTGTGACAAATGGAAAATGGCTCTAAACGTATAAACAAGTTTAAGCAGGCTAAATATAGTGTTGGCTACTGGCCTTATTGTGAAACCCTATAAACGGAGAAATTAAAGGATTATTCCTGATTTATTCAACTTGTTTGTGTTGTTGGCGTTCTTTTGCATCAGTTATGAAAGCAGCATTATTATCACTGCAGTATTTGCTGAGATTTGGGAACATTTTTATGATTAATTATGAAGAATGGAGTGGATAATCTACACTACACCTTTACTTTCATGTTTAATTAACCCTAACCCTAAATTGGGTTTCCTCTGATTGGTTACTTGGCCAGCTTTGTTGTGATTGGTCAACCGCTTAGAGATGTCCCGCCCCTTAGCCTATCACGTACAATGTGAAGGAAAGAGAACCAGAAAGAAGAATAGAGCCCCTTCAAGTAATACTTAAAGGTGGGGTAGGTAAGTTTGAGAAACCGGCTCGAGATACACTTTTTGTTATATTCCATGGAATGCTCTTAACATCCCGATAGCAATGTATATCTGAAGTGCTTTGACAATAAATCCGTAAAAAAAGGTCATCTGTGGAAGCCGTATCGCTGTAAAAAGCACGACCAATCATCTGAGCCGGCCCGGCTAAAATAACTGTATACCAGCCTGTCAGCCTTCCATCTGTGCACAAAATTATCTCGTGCCCTCATTGGTCATGTGCGCGTTCGTGTGTGTTGGAGGAGGGGCTCTGTGAGGAAGTGGCAGATTTTTTCCGGCTGTGTATTTTCAAATTCTAGCGCACTCGAGCTGGTTTCTCCAAAATTACATACCCCACCTTTAAAGTAAGATAAAAAATAATATCCAGAACTATAAAAAGAACACAACTGTAATAAACAAAATGAATCTGTAACATACTAATAAATGCTCTGCACTGGTGTTACTTTTCTCACCCATCATGTCCATTCCATATTATATTTTATTCCATTTCTATGTAAATACTGTTATATTTTGCTATATATATTTCTAATTATATTAAATATTTTTATATTTCTCTATCTGTGTTTTTAATGTTTGTTTTACTTTTATGTATGCACCACGACATCAAGTCAAATTCCTCGTACGTGTCAACCTACCTGGTAATAAACCTGTTAGGAAAAATCTCACTGGTCCCCGGCTTGAGCTTCAATCTCAGGATCCATGTATCTGTGATCCTCTCCAGAATGAAAGTAGTCATCACATACAGAGCATCAACTAGTTCCTGAACAGTGTCCTTCACATGCTGATATCCAAGAGAGGGAGTTACACAGTCACAAGATGGAGGAATAGAAAGCAGCATTCAATCTTTACTTCAGATTAGCTAAGGCCTGCATAAGCGATAAACATGACAGTCATATGCCTATCTCCATAGGGGCTGAATCATCGTGTTAATCGTAGGAACATAGCTATGTTCAAAACAGTGTCTCATGAGCTCCTTCTATCGCACATCCGGTTACTTAGTTACCGTTAGGCACTTGTTATCATGTGCTACTCTGATATAGAAAAGAGTACATTCAGTATTTTCCCAACAAAACCTGTTTCTGATTCTGATGTCTTCATTTCAGCTCAAACTGCATCTCGTAGCTACTACAAGAGCTTCCCTCTCATGGACTTCTCTCAGCTCCAGCCGCTGCCAATCCCACCGAAAGAGAAGTCTTACATCCACCAGACGGATTCCTCGCACCGAGACCTCCACGCCCCGCTCTCCATCTCCATCCCCAGCAGCCACTTGGAGCATTCCCACCTCCCAAAATCCACCACGCTTCCTTTTCTTTCCAGCTCGGCCTTCAAAGCCTGGGAACCCACGCGGTGCCATGTTCAAAGGCAGGCTTCGGCTCGAGGTTACACCCCATCCAACCACATTTCCTCACGTAGACATGGCTATTCTACGCGGAGGCAGCAGAGCATAGAGAACATGCCGGATCTCTTCAGCCAGCCCTATGGAGGCATGTATGCGGCGGGACAGGCGCATGTTCAACACCAACCTCAACCTCAACCTCAACCTTCGTATAACCACCACCACCATCAGAGGCAGAAGAGCTACAGCACCACCGAGGTGACCGTTTAAGTGCAGGGGAGCAGCTTGTTGTGATCTTAAAACAGACCAACAAAAAGCTTTGGCTTAAACCAGAGTTTGGGAGAGTTGGCCTGACAGGTGAGGGGTGAAATACAGCGATTCGTTCAGATTTACATGATGAAAATAGTTGTTTTGTTAAGTGGAAACAGGGAGATTTAGGAGCGAAACAAAGAGCAGAACGACGTCTCTTTACAGAATTAGACTCTGAAGGGTCGTGTACATTGATTATATTAAGTGCAGCTTTTAGAGCAGTGAGCAAACTAGAATTTGTCCGATTTGTCCGGATGAAACGTGAGTTTGTGTTAGCCAGGAAGCTCCAGTTAAGTTTAAGTATTCAGTAGATCATCAGTACATGGCTCCTGGTCAGGGATTTAAATAAACATCCCTACACAATGACCTTGGCACTGACAAAAACTCCAGCCAGAGGCAATACAATTTAGCGTTTATGTGAAGATATTTAAATGTAAAATGTGCTTTCTGTGGTTTCCCTACAGGCGTTAGACTCAGGAATTATTCATTTAAATGTAGAGAAACATTACTTTATCGGACATCTGTAGAAAGTGCAACAACATTGATAAAACAAACCCATTTAACATTTTGGACTTTCTTGCCAAGAGTTAGATAAAAACATCAATATCTGTGCGTCAAATATGAAGCTCCTGTCAGTGGTTAGCTTAGCCTAGCATTGGTTACAGCATGCATTACATTTTTTATTAGAGCACTTTTACAGGTGCTCAAAGCGCTTTACAATTACACATTACACATATTAGACATGTAAGAGTCATTACTGTGGACATTACCAACAGGAGCAAATACGGGTAAAGTGTCTTGCCCAAGGACACAAGTACAAGCGCATTAACTTCCTGGAGTCTTGTCTTTGGATTTGACATAGTCAACAAAAGGTAGAGGGTAATTTGAGGAGATTTCAAGTAGATTTAGTGACTTGTTGAGATTGAAATAGATGAGATGTTCCCCCCTGTTTCTAGTCTTTATGCTAGAGCTAAGCTAACTGGCGTAGCTACATATTTAACGTACAGTAACAATAATGTTCTTGCATTTTCATCTAACCTTCTGCAAGAAAGCTAATAAACATTTTCCAAAACTGTTGGATTGTTCCCCTAAAAACTAACGCAGCGTCCACACGACGGCGTGCGTTGAAGCTTGCCGGTGAGCTTGTCTGAAACTCGACCAACAACTAATCACATGAATCTCCCGCCCCGGACACACAAGCACGCGTTTGATTGGCTAGAGCTTGTACTGGCATATGATTTGATTGGCTGACGCTTCCGCCGAAGCTTCAAAAGTTGAACATTGCTCAACTTTTGAAGCTAGCAACGCGAGCAAAGCGAAGGAACCACAATGCAGTTCGGCAAAGCGTGACGTCATCCCAATCAAAGTGAATGGGCAGAAGCGTTGAAGCTTCAACGCACGCCGCCGTGTGGACGGGCCGTAAGTCAGCACTGCATGTTACATTCAACAACTGTATATTACAGCCAATAATCCACATAGTTAATCAATGGAATAAATACTGGAATAATAATCTTTCTATCAATTGATTATTGTCAAAAACATTAAAAAAAAAATTCAGGCTTGGTTGAGAAGTCTGTGAGTCATTCAACATCTCAGTAAATCGAGTTTGAAGTCTGATATGGAGCCAAGAAATCTCTCAAATGTTAGAAAATGTGTTGCTCTTGGTCTATTATGGACATCGTGTGAAATGGGGCAATAAAAATCAACCAATTTCAAGCATAACTTGATGTGTTATAACATAGGGTATATAATGGGTTCAGGCAAAGTCTAAATTTGAGGCATTTTAACAGAAAGATATTCTCAACAAGACTCTATTTCTCAGTGAAATGTACATCACATCCCATTTAGCTTCTGTATAATCATGAATCATCTCAAGGTAACACACTTCAGGTCATTTTCGATCCCTTTAGATGCCTTTCTGTGCATCCTTTGCTGCGTTCCCTCTTGTAAAAACACCTCTACTAGTTTGCATCTCTCACTCTACCTCCATGCCCAGCAGACTTCTCCTCGTTTTCTCTCCCACCACCCTCTTTTTTTCCACGAGGAAGCGCTTTGCATTCACTAGCATCTGGCCGAGCACACAGCTCCCCGGGGGTCACATTAACTCGATGGCGAGGACAATGCCACCATCATGTCAGCTCCCATCAGCCTCCATCCCCGGCAGAGAGAGGCAGAGGGGGACGGTGCGAGAGCCAGAGGCTGGGGGCTCTTTAGAAAAGAGGAGAAAGGAAGGAGAGAAATAGAAAAACAAATGAATATGGCCGCCTGCTTTCTTTCCTCGGGGGATGGGGAAAGGGAAGGAGTCACTGTGGATCTGGGTCTCTCACTACTAACTTGTCTGGGTCATAAATCACAGTGTGTGGATGTGTTTGCGATTTCCAAACCCCAGGCACCGAACCAGGGGAATTCACTGAGGCACTTCCACGCCTGGAGGCTTTGGACGTTTCTCATCTTGTCTCTGAGGATCGTAGAGCGAAGGACAGTGTGCAGAGCTGCTGCTGCTGTGAACATGCAACAGTTAATGCATCAGACTTGTTGGTAGAAGTTTATGTCTGCAACACCCTCAGGAACCGCACAATGAAGTGAACTGTTCATAATGATTGCATGTGTCCAGAAAAGCTTCCTTAGGATAGTCGTATTTGTGACGAAAAAGCAGCGGATTTTAGGAAAAAATGTGCTTTTGTAGAGCCAAGAACAAACACAACACACGGAGAAATCACACAACAAAACACGGCAATATTAAGTGACCAAATCCCTCTTTCCCGCAAAACTACACCCATATAAAAATCCTAAAGCACTTACGCCATGAAACTGACTATATTTTGTAATACCAATGTCATAAACATATGCAGCAAATTATAGATCTGATATGTCAAACTAAAGTTCATATATTTATTTTTTGGGAGAAAACATCAGCCTGAGTCCAATCAGCAGGTTTAGTCTTTCTCACATCCATTTATTTTTCACGTTAGGTTGATGTATTTCCAGATGCAAGACGTTGTATTAGGTAAGTTTGGCTAGCGTTTCCTCTAAAGTTTCCCCCATGATAACTTATTATGAGCACCTTGCTGCTGAGGGACATCATTTCACTCATATGCTAACAAACAAACCATCACAGTCTTCGGTCCTTACATTTAAAAACCATCAGATTTAACGATTCTTTGAAAATTTATGTTTTGGTCCAAAAAAAAAACCCACAGAAATCATAATTTCTCCTTTTTCATTCACCCATAATTTGACACTAAAATATATTTTTCAAATACTGAAGTAAAAGATTCTGGGAAGCCCAGTCTCACGGCATTTTGTGTTAGAGTCACAAAGTTAATTTAATCTATTGATTTGTGTTCACCAACACGATTTTCGCATTTTTTTGGTGTCACAGAACGATTTTAAAAGCAATGTATTTCTATTGGTATGTTTCGTGCCTGCACCACGTCTTTTTGTCCGGTCGGGTCTTGGAAGACCGGAAGCTGTGTGGTTCATAAAAACATTTTCTTACTCAATATCTTACCCTAAGCCTAACCCTAACTCTTTTATTTTAAATTATATAATGTCTGAGTTTTTTTGCCGTCCGCAAGGAAAATAAATGGCTCAGAGCCTCAGAATACTGAAATCTGTATTTTTGTCATTTTTTCCCCTTCTAATTTGTTGTTATTTGGTGCAGGCACGAAACATACTACCATAGAAATACATTGCTTCTAAAATCGTTCTGTGTCAGACAACTGAAATCTGTATTTTTTGTAAATACCTTTTTCCTTCTAATTTGTTATTATTTACATTGCTTTTAAAATCGTTCTGTGTGACACGAAAAAAATGGGGAAATCGTGTTGGTGAACCAATAGATTAAATGTGTGACTATAACACGAAATGCCTTGAGACTGTGTTGAATTATTTGTACTTAATGCTGTGAGTTAAACATCTGCTGATTTATAGACACAAAACCTGTCTTTACGAGCAATCGAAGTTCGCTGTGAACAATGTCTGTCTTGCTATGAAATCATGCATTTCCCCTCTGATAACAACGGTTCCTATATTTAATTGTTCTCTATTTATGAAAAATGTCTCACAATATGAGTCAGTCTTTTAAAATAGTGTTTTTTAGGTTTTACGTAGCGCAAAAAAACATTGTCTTCTTGCTTTACTTATGAATATTGTGTAAATATGTGTATGTAATGGAATTTCCTATATATTGTTTGATATAAGGGCTGTATGAACCAAGTCATTTTAAGAGTATTTATTAGTACTGTGAGATTTTAACAGAATATATTACGTGCAATAGAGGAGAGTAAAGTCCTACTGTACAGAATAACTATGACATATTATTGCAGAAGGTTTTTACATTAAGTGGCCAACCAAGTGACAGATATGAAGTGCAGAGTAGGAAAACCCAACTGTAAAGCAGACAGGTTGTCCAAAGCATTGATCATGTTCCTATTGTACGACTACACAAAACTGACCGATATACGGGACGCTCTGCAGAAACAAGTAGCTGTACGATAAATTAGATTTGCAGTGAGCATGCAGCAGTTTGTTTGCACACGCAGAGAAGATTGTGATGTTTAATGTTGTGTACAGATACTGGGCTTACACTGTTAATGCAATAGAAGTGTTTCTTTGCACAAAGTGAGAAGGAGGGAGTTTATTCCACTTTCAACCTCTGCAGGTCATCGTCTTGGAGTAACTGTTTTACGAAGGAATATATGAGATAAAAGTGGGTGGATTACTGAATTGGACTACTGGGAACAGGCTAGAAGCCCAAAATGCAAGTGGAAGATTGTAGAACTTCCCTCAAAGAGACACACACCAACAAGAAAGACACTCGTAATGACTACAGAGACTAAAAGGTATTTGAAATTG
This sequence comes from Notothenia rossii, assembly GCF_949606895.1. Classification (NCBI taxonomy): domain Eukaryota; kingdom Metazoa; phylum Chordata; class Actinopteri; order Perciformes; family Nototheniidae; genus Notothenia; species Notothenia rossii. Next base: position 4,734,618 of record NC_136910.1, read on the forward strand.
AAGAAATCTGCAAAAAGACAAAAAAAAAAACAATAAGATTCAAAGGTAGTGACTTCAACTATCGGAAGGAGCAGAATAACCAAAACGACTGCCAAGAGATGCAAAACAGCTACAGAGCAACGCACATGGACGACTGAGAGGACGTGAAGAGACGCAACATGACAACAAAGAGACACGAAGCCAGGACCGGCCTTTAGCATAGGCAGTATAGATGACAGCTAAGGGCATCAACCCATCGGGGGCGCCGAAAATTGGGGAGAAAAAAAAGAAAAAGTTAGAATTTGTTTTAAATTTCATAACACTATTTCCCGATTTTGGATCAACAAAGTATATCTTATTATCTTATACTAACAGAACTACGCCTATATTGCGTACAGCAGCCCCCCCCCCCCCAAATGAAGTTGAACTGCCCCAGCCCCAGTAAAAACCAGAGGTTTATGTGAAATAGTTTTTTTTGTTGAAATAATGGTTTTAGTGTGCAATTATAGGTTTTAATTGTAATTAACATAACAATAACATAGCATGCCTCCTATGATGTTAGGTCCACCCCCCACTTAAATCATGTTCAAATGGATAGGATACTAAATACATTTGCACACATCTTGTGTCCATATTTTTCAGTTTTGGTGGTCATGCCACAAGGGGGTGGGGGGGGGGGGGGGTCGCCAGCTAAAATCTTGCCTAGGGTAGCAAATTGGTCAGGGCCGGCCCTGCACGAAGCAACCACAAAAAAAAACAAAGAGATGTGTGACTAGAAAGAGATAAAATGATAAATGACCATAAAAATAGCTACCAAAAGACACAAAATGATCACGAAGAGACCCCTAATGTCTAGAAAGAGACACAAAAATGACAACAAGAGGCTAAAACAACTATACATTTTGCGTATCTTGCTCCAGTGTTGAGGGGCCCAATTTATCATAATCCACCCAGGTATATAAGAGAACAAAGAAGATCAATATAGATACTATAGCAGAGTAAATCCAAAGTGTATTGGTGTGATATACAGTATGTACTATGTAGCATAAATATGTATATACTGTATGTACCTGTACTTTTTATTTCAACACAACAGATAATTTATACCCAAGATGTTCTAGAGATGTTGTTTGCAGAGGATTGTTGATGCCACTTTTGAATATATGAAATATTAAAGATTGTTGAATCAAAAATCATGCTTTGGTTTGTGTTTGAATGAAAGACATGTTGGACCTTTGATTATTTCTGGGGCAAAACCTGTTGTAAAAATATATGTAACATCAGCAGGAGAGAACTCTTTAAAGTAGAGACTCTACATACTGATATACACCTGAACATCAGCAGGAGAGGACTCTTTAAAGTAGAGACACTACATACTGATATACACCTGAACATCAGCAGGAGAGGACTCTTTAAAGTAGACTCTACATACTGATATACACCTGAATATCAGCAGGAGAGGACTCTTTAAAATAGAGACACTACATACTGATATACACCTGAACATCAGCAGGAGAGGACTCTTTAAAGTAGAGACTCTACATACTGATATACACCTGAACATCAGCAGGAGAGGACTCTTTAAAGTAGAGACTCTACATACTGATATACACCTGAACATCAGCAGGAGAGGACTCTTTAAAATAGAGACACTACATACTGATATACACCTGAACATCAGCAGGAGAGGACTCTTTAAAATAGAGACTCTACATACTGATATACACCTGAATATCAGCAGGAGAGGACTCTTTAAAGTAGAGACTCTACATACTGATATACACCTGAACATCAGCAGGAGAGGACTCTTTAAAGTAGAGACACTACATACTGATATACACCTGAACATCAGCAGGAGAGGACTCTTTAAAGTAGAGACTCTACATACTGATATACACCTGAACATCAGCAGGAGAGGACTCTTTAAAGTAGAGACACTACATACTGATATACACCTGAACATCAGCAGGAGAGGACTCTTTCAAGTAGAGACACTACATACTGAAATAAACCTGAACATCAGCAGGAGAGGACTCTTTAAAGTAGAGACACTAAATACTGATATACACCTGAACATCAGCAGGAGAGGACTCTTTAAAGATTTATGAGTTGGGGAATAAAACGTAGCTGCAGAAGCTTCAGTGAGCCTGCAGTGACACCTAGTGGCTGTCACGGACATTACATGCATAATAGAACTAACATCTTTAATATGTAATCCAATTTGAATGGCAAATTGCTTCTTTTCCTATAAAAACCATGTTCTTATCAACATAAAACTCTGTTAAAATGTAAAAACAGTCATGAGCCATTCTCCAGATTGAATATTTTATTACAAAGTAAGACTTTTTACAGTCCAATTTATGATAATAATTATTATGTCAGAGCCTATAGTATGCAAGTAAAATACATAAAATTAGATGTAATACTTTGAGGACACGTTTAAGTAATAGTTAAACAATGCTAACAATAAATATATTCAATATAACAATTCATAATGTCGAGGAAAGTGTCCCGAGTATAGAAAAAAAGACACTCAAAGGCATTTAAAATATTAATTGTTCTTCAACGATGGTCCCGCTGTTACGCAGGTAAATGGCCGCGTGACATTTTCTTACACACCCACACACACGTCTTTATAAATCGAACAGTCTTTCAAGTAAAGCTTGAGTTGGAAGGAGTACAAGTGATTGGTCCTGTGTTTGAAAGTAAAATCAGAAAATGACAATTTAAAGAATGATAACGAGGAGGACAGGTGAATTTAGATTTAGAGCCAGACATAATTTAACCAAATAAAGTGTGTGATATTAAAGTGACACATTTAATACCACATTGTGATTGTGTAGAAGACCTTTGAATACAGAATGAAGCATAATGTGGACAAAATACATATTATATATAGTGGTATATTGTAATAAACTGCATCAATGATGTTTTAAAATGTATAATGTGTGAAGGAGAACTGTGGTAATAGATATGGAGCGATGTTTAAGTGCTGGTGAGGTAAATGTATAGATTAAGTATTTATACTGTTTTAACCGTTGTGCGTCACTAAATAAATGCTTTGCTTTTTAACGGTTTACTATTTTGGCTATAAAACATTTTAGGAAGAGTTCCAGATTTGTTTCTTTACATTTTGGAGTTGAACTGGAGCTCCTATAATCTAAGATTTAGATGTACTGTATTGTCATTGCACAATAAGTGTATTAACACTAGAACCGCCAACGGGTCAATTTTACCCGCAGCTGTTTTTTGATTGTATGTAACAGACAGACAGACAGACAGACAGACAGACAGACAGACAGATAAACAGACAGACAGACAGACAGACAGAGAGACAGACAGAGAGACAGACAGAGAGTCAGACATCAATCAATCAATAGCGGGTACATTTGACCCGTTGGCGGTTCTAGTGTTAAAAGCTGTGTTCCTAAAATATAGTCCGAGATTTATCAAGAAATCATCTCTCTTACGGTCTTTAAACCTCACACATGTAGAAAATGGAGAAACTAAAACAGAGAAGACTGTCTTAATGATGGCTATTCAACAGGAAAAATTACTTATTGCAAAGATGAATCACAAGGTGGCGCTGTTGTCTGATGGCGAGAGTGAACCCTTAAATGAAACTACGTTTTCTTTAATGTTTTCTACCGCTCTCCCGTTATGTTGCTGCCTCCAGGGTTTATGATGATGGAATCCAGTAAGGGACGGAGAATCTGTCCAAACGGCCTAAAGAGAAACACAGCAGACAGCAAGGTTACACTGAGGGGTGAGAAACGTCCAAACAAATTAAAGTGTGTGAGCTAAGCAACAGGAAGCGGATGAATAAACAAATTGGAGCACAACGACAAGATCTGCGTTTCAACTAAGAATTACACACATGGGGAAAAGAGCCAGAAGAGACAAAAAAAAATCTGCTACAATTAAAGGTGGGGAAGTTAAGTTTGAGAAACCGGCACGAGATACACTTGTTGTTATATTCCATGGAATGCTCTTAACATCCGGATAGCAATGAATATATGAAATGCGTTGACAAAAAAAATCCATTAAAAAAATAATCTGTGGAAACCAGTACTGTAAAAAGCACGACCAATCATCTGAGCCGGCCCGGCTAAACTAACTGGATGGCCTACCTGCCTGTCAGCCTTCCATCTGTGCACAAACTTATCTCGTGCCCTCATTGGTCATGTGCGCATTCCTGTGTGTTGGAGGAGGGGCTCTGTAAGGAAGTCTGAAGGAAGTGGCAGATTTTTTCCGGCTGTGTATTTTCAAATTCTAGCGCACTCGAGCTGGTTTCTCCAAAATTACATACCCCACCTTTAAGCATCACAATAATTTAAATATGACTTCAGTACTATTGCAATCGATTGCTCTGCTGTCTTATTTCATATATGTGAAGAAGCATGGTAATTCAATATATTGTAGCATCTTCAAGGAGGTGTTAGGGCACGTGGGTGAAACTCAAGGCCCTTGGTGGAATCTAATTTCTGCCCTCAGGATAATTTCTAATCACTATTAGATCTGGCCCGCTGGTATATTGCTCACACACCTTCACTCCATCCTGAGGGTCTCCTCAGCTCAGAGCCTGAGCCCAAACATTGATGACCTAGCACCCAAGATGAGATGCCAAGTGTCTGAACTAGCATCACAGAGCAGCACACTGAGTTTAATGGATGTTTCCTTCTGCACTTTCTCTCTCACGACAACAGGGCATGTTTGGTTTTTGGAAATAGTTTTGTTGAAGCTGTTGTTGGCCTGTGGAAAAATGTAATCATAAGAAATGACTCTGGAAAAGCTGCAGATAGAGCCATAAGAAATGAATGCAACTGATTATTTAATGTTTAATGTTGTTTTTATAGGCAATCATTTAAGCTCGTAGTACAGGCCTCAGAACAGGAATTCTACTATTGTGACAAAGATCAGGATAAGCAGAGATACAGATAACTAAAACAGTGAGGGTAAAGTGTCATGGTATTACATTTAGAGTAGCATTATGTTGTTTATTGACTCACGTGGACAGGACTTCAGATGGAAGGTCTGTGATGTACGATGGGATCTTTTTTCCTGTGAGGAACTGAGCCACCTCGTCGCTGAAAGTGTTGCAGTTGTGCTCGAACAGGTTGTATGTGTCCCGTCTGTAAACCAAGAGAGAAAGAGAGGAGAAAATCAATTAGTGAAGAGACTGAGAAGCCTGAGAGGGTGGAGAAGGGCGAGAGGGAAGCAGGAAAGACAAGATAAAAGAACATTTTGACGAGAGATAAGAGAAAAATGTGAGACTTTTTGAAAGAGGCTTTGAAAACAGTGTACAAGGGATTCAAGATAATGTCAAATATATGTACTTTTTTTTTTTATATAAAAGACTTACGGCTCATTCTTCTTGTTTGAACCAAGGGGAATTTCCAGCTGATGTTATTGCCATATTTTTGAAAGGTAGAGAATAAATGAATTTCCTTGAGTGTTTCACTTTGTTGTCCTTCATTTGTTTCACTTGTATGTATGATGAAGATATCTTATAAAGTATTAACAGAATTGTTTTAACAAGTAATTGTAGCCTACATCTAAACTTGACACATTGGCCAGGGAGTACAAACTGATTATACTTGTCAAATACTTGAGTGACAAAGTGACGCCCCCCCATACCCACCCTGACCTCCAGGTGACCCCACAGGGATGTAAATCTGTGTGATGAAGCTGAGTATTTACCCATATGTAGAGACTGCCAGTGACATCAGATACTCCATAAATAACTCTGCAGACACCTCAGTGGAGCCCAGGTCAACGACGGAGCCAGGCTGACCCAAAGGGGTGCTGCCCTAGGATGAAAACACACAAACACATTACAGTACGACTTGTTGCAACAAAAACAAAAAAAGTTTTAAGTCATATCATTGTTTATTGTTGTAACCCTCAGTTCTGCCACAAGAGGGCAACATGCACCACTAGCTCATGTTCTAAATGAGACTACAACCTATTGAAATACATTCCCTGAGAAAGAAAATGACTAATATATTACATTATTTGCTCACACACAGTATATGTACCTTGTGTTTAGAGTGCACTAAGAACACAGGTGAACAAATGCTCTTTATTCATCTGGCTTAACTTAACTTCCACCTGTTTCACAGATGAGTATCTTGCTTAATAATGGACGTGTCAAAACCTTTTTTCCACATGCCCTTAACACTAAGACAGGTAATCAAACATTTGTACTTATTTGCCCTGTAGTATTTTTATAATGTTGTATTTTGGATAAGGCTTAAGCTGATTCTTACAGGTGGACAATTGTTGATGCCTTGTCCCACAAAGAAGAACTCCTTTCCATGGATCACAATAGCAGTATGCCTGTAAAACACAAAACATTTGACACAAGGCAATGAATTCTAGGTTCACATGATATTTAGTGATATTATTTCAACAGCTTCACTCACCATATCCCATCAAGCTGTCTCCCTGTGGTAATAAAACAGAACAACATTAGAATAAAGTTATTCCACACTTTTAATTTGACAGAAAATAAAAGTCACGGCTCAGGCCTGATTAGCATCCCCGCTGTTTCCTGGTTTCCCTCCCGGGTCAGGGTGCACTCTCTGCGGCTTTAATAAAGCTAAGCAACCGGTGGTTCTTCAGAAACTCACCCAGCATGAGAGGACTGAGCTGCCGGGCCATTCCTCTGGACATGTCGTAAATGTACAATTGCACTGGGTAAGACTCGGTTTGGTCCATGGTGACACAAAGGTATTATACTTTTAAAAAAGAGAGACCTGAGTTTTTCTAGCTTACCGGTAGCTAGCAAACAAAACGTAAAACAAAAATATCTTGGAATTGTTACGGATACAAACATAGGGTTTTCACATTAAAAGTATTAAATAAAGTAGCAAAAAAACTCCTACTTATGCCGGTTACCGGTCAAAATGTAAACAACAACAAAAAATGCATTCTCATTGAGCAGGGGATCTCTTTATAGGGTGCCCTATTATACATCCATGGTCAAGCCCCCTCTACTAGACAAACCCCGCCTACTTTACTATGATTGGCCAGTATCTTAGATTGGCAAGACAAACGTCCAATAGACGATGAAACGTCTGTTACGTTTCCTTGCGTGCTCGTTCACGTACCCGGAACGTAGCAACTACAACTTAATAAAACAAAACATATATCGTGGGATTGTTACGGACACAAACATAGGCTTTTTCACATGAAAAGTAATACATAAAGTTACAAAGAAAACTCCTAAGAATAGCACTAAATTGCTGGTTTTCAGGCCGTTGGTGCTGTGTAACTGACAGAAAATTAACAACAACATGACTGTCAAGAAAAATGCTTTCTCATGGAGCTCGGTATATTTGTATAGGTTCTGTGATCAAATCCCGCCTACTTCGCTATGATTGGCCAGTATCTCAGATTGACAAGACAAACGTCCAATAGACGATGATACGTCCGTTACGTTTTCCAGCGTGTTCGTTCACGTAGTACCCGGAACGCGCCAGGCATTGAAACACGCCTGGACTTTGTGGATAAACAGAAACAGCACACGGTATTCAGCTATTATAACTTTATGTATGTTTTTTTTTCAATGTGTTCAATCCATATGGTTTGTTTGCATCACTAAAAATATGCAGTTGTTATCAAAGCGAATTTAAAATACTAATGAAGCGATCAGTAGCTTATTAGTGGCTAAGCTAGCTAACTTGTGTGTGAAGTAAAGTTAAAACCTCACATAATGTTTATTAAATATGAATAATATCTTAATAAAACATACATAACATGCATGTGTCTTTAATTTACTATTTGCAAAGCAAGGCTACGGTTTTACTTACTGTGCTTTCTTACAAAATACAGGAATAATTTAAGTGCATAGCAAGACTACTTTTCTAAAAATGACTTTGTTTTGATTGTATTCAAGCTGCTTTGTGTTTCCTCTTCTTGTGTGTTATTGAACTGCTGGATCATTTGACAGGACCGGAAGTAGCTCAAATGGCTCAGTGGAATGCCTTCTACCATAATGAGGAGGATGAGGAAGAGCAGGAGGAAGGAGAGCAATCTGGAGGTGAGATAAAAACCTCCATTAATCCATTTGAAGTGCAAATAATACAACATCAGAATCACAATTTAGTTTTCACAGACAAGGAATTAGTTTCTGTGTATTAGTGCATACATAAAATACATTTTTAAGGGGGAAAATAGCAAATATTAAGAACATGTGTGGAAAAAACATACATATACATCTGTTTAAAAGGTGGAAGGGCTGTTCAGTTTCTGTAGTGTTTTGCATAAATGTGCACAATTGTTAGAAGTGTGCTAAGCTTACCAGTTTGGAGTATTAGGAAGTTGCCTTTCCTTATATGCATGCCATGAGATGTTCTGTTTTGAACTATAGTTGTCGACAAACAATGCTTTCTCTCTTTGTCAGGTGAATATTACAAAAGCACCGGCAGAGACAGTTTGGTGTTTTTGGTCGACGCCTCCAAGGAAATGTTCATCAAAGGAGAAGACGGACAACCCTCCAACTTTGACATGACCATGGAGGTAAGATGGAGAATATCTTTTCTGCTTTATGGAATCATTTTGTCAAATATCATGCATAAGTTGAGGGAATGCTCTTTAGCTTACCTACCGCATACAATAGAATACAAATGGTCACACATGCAGAGCACACAGCACACACAGTGACATTTGGCCTCTGCTTTGAACCCATCCTAGTACAAGGAGTCTAGTACTAGTAGCAGTGGGCAGCTATTGTACAGCAGGAGCAATGGGAGTGGGGGGGGAAGGGGAATGTCCGGTGCTTTGCTCAAGGGCACCACGGCAGGGCAGGAGGTGAACTGGGACCTCTCCAAGTAGCACTCCATATTTTAGGTCTGGTCAGGGACTTGAACCGGCAACAGTCCAAGCCCCTACTGACTGAGACTGCCGGACTAATAGTAATACTCTCTAATATAATAACATACAACCTACCTGTTTATTCCACACTTTTAAAACAGTGTTTACCCGGATGAAACTCAAAGGCAGCAACAATAAAAGTGATATAGGAGGAAAACAGATACGACTAAACACAGCAAGAAAGAAAGAACAAATCAAACCTTTATAAAACTTAAAAGTGCATAGGGAATGATTCATATAAAAGCCATACAAATAGTGTGTGTGTGTGTGTGTGTGTGTGTGTGTGTGTGTGTGTGTGTGTGTGTGTGTGTGTGTGTGTGTGTGTGTGTGTGTGTGTGTGTGTGTGTGTGTGTGTGTGTGTGTGTGTGTGTGTGTGTGTGTGTGTGTGTGTGTGTGTGTGTGTGTGTGTGTGTGTGTGTGTGTGTGTGTGTGTGTGTGTGTGTGTGTGTGTGTGTGTAGGTGGTGCGCAGTGTGTACACCGGTAAGATCATCAGCAGCCACAGGGACCTGATGGCATTGGTTTTCTACGGCACGGAGCAGAGCAAAAATCCCAGGAACTCATTTAAACACGTCTACGTTTACCACGACCTGGACGAGCCCGGTGAGACTCACTGACGCAGCATCACACTCTATTTACAGTATACTGCTTTGGTTCTGCTGCAGAAACAAGGGCATGCATATCTTAATCATCATTATCGGAATATTTTATTTCTAAATTCGGTTTTGTGACAGTTGGAAATGGAGAATTAAATAAGTAAATGAAAAAAGAAATCGGAATAAAAGTGTGTATAAATGCCTAGTTAAAGTGAAAATGTGCAATAGAAATATAAAATAAAGATATTTATAAAAAACAAGAGGTTAAAGTAAAGTGTCCAATAAAATATGACTTTAAAGTTAGGAATTTAAAAAGAGATGTGCACAATATATATAGTGGTGTATTGATATTATGAGTTGCACAATTTCAAAGGGTTTGGCTTCTGAAAGTGTAGTAAAGTATAGAAGACTTTGATTGTTATTGCATATTATTCAACAAAAACATTTGAGAACTTATGAACACTTTCAGAAAGTCCTGTTATTAAAAATCATAATTATAGTGATCAGAGGTTGGAAGTAACTAAGTACATTTACTATACTATTTAACTATATTTTTATGCTAATACTTTTCTACTTTTACTTGAGTAACATTTTGAATGCAGGACTTCTACTGTAACAGAGTATTCCTATATTCTGGTACTTCTACTCAAGCACAATATCTGAGTACTTCTACTTTTACTCAAGTACAAGATCTGAGTACTTCTACTTTTACTCAAGTACAAGATCTGAGTACTTCTACTTTTACTTAAGCACAAGATCTGAGTACTTCTACTTTTACTTAAGCACAAGATCTGAGTACTTCTACTTTTACTTAAGCTCAAGATCTGAGTACTTCTACTTTTACTTAAGCACAAGATCTGAGTACTTCTACTTTTACTTAAGCTCAAGATCTGAGTACTTCTAGCACCTCTGTTAGTGATTACTTTTAGTACCAGTGTCACTACATGCAAAATGCAAGAAAGAAACCAGTGTCTGTGCCCCTTTTTAAACTGCTACACATGCCCTCCTCTCACCCTATTCCTTCTGTTGTTCCTCACCTGTCTGCTTACACACCTCCTCTCTTATCTCAGGTGCAAAGCGAGTGCGGGAGGTGGACGCTCTGCGGGGGGAGAAAGGAGCCCAGCTGGTGGAGAAGACGATGGGCATCGGAGGGGAGACGTCTCTAGCTGACGCTCTGTGGTGCTGCGCTAACCTCTACAGCGACATCAAGCTGAGACTCTCCCACAAGAGGCTCATGATCTTCAGCTGCAGGGACGAGCCTCACGGGGGCGACAGCGCCAAGGACCGGCTGGCGCGCACTAAAGCTGGAGACCTCAAAGAGACCGGTACGTTTAGTTTAGTTGTTTCTAGTGTCGTGGACAGTCCCCGTTAATCAACTGTCACACAAAAACAGTAAATGGGGCAGCTTTAGCCAACATTGCTAATCTCCAGCTGTTGTCCCCGGCCAGATGATAACAGACACCTTTTTAAAATCACAATACATCAACAGCATTAGTTATAAAGAAAGGATGAAACACAAGTAGATATATGCAGTAAAAGAGAACGATAACATGCAAACAACACACGTGACTACGTTAGGGATGCCAGCGATTATTCTAATATTCGTTACAGTCTCCATAATCGAAAATTGTTTTTAAAATTCGATTTTATTTATATATATTTTTATTATTGCAAGAGTTTTTTTTTTTTCTCTCATAATAGCAGGAGATTCATAAGGAGTTTCTATGGGGACATTTGTGTCCTTAAGTGTCTGAGTGATTACTATAGAAAACACCCCTTACCAACACGTATTCCGTATACATTAACACATCCAAAATGTTCCTTAGTGACGCATCAGCTGTAATACATCAGCTCTGTATGTCATTTACTCCTCTGACTTCTTCTTCTCTTCTCTCTCAGGCGTGGTCATTGATTTAATGCATCTGATGAAACCGGGAGGCTTCGATGTCGCTCCGTTCTTCCGAGACATCGTGAGTCCTCCTGAGGATGAAGGAGATCTGGGTCTGCAGCTGGAGCCGTGTGCAAAAATGGAGGATCTCCGGAAGAGGGTCCGGGCCAAAGAGCTGAAGAAGAGGGCCATGGCCAGGTAGAAGCCCGAGACACATTGAGTCACTTCCTTTTTCTAATTTGGTACTTCGAGTTCTTGCTTTCCTCGTCGTCTGTGGTTAATCGTTTCAATCACTTAAAGGTCACCTATTGTGCAAAATCCTCTTCTTCATGTCTCTTCTACATCAACATGTGTCCCCTCTTCTTCATGTCTCTTCTACATCAACATGTGTCCCCTCTTCTTCATGTCTCTTCTACATCAGCATGTGTCCCCTCTTCTTCATGTCTCTTCTACATCAACATGTGTCCCCTCTTCTTCATGTCTCTTCTACATCAACATGTGTCCCCTCTTCTTCATGTCTCTTCTACATCAACATGTGTCCCCTCTTCTTCATGTCTCTTCTACATCAACATGTGTCCCCTCTTCTCCATGTCTCTTCTACATCAACATGTGTCCCCTCTTCTCTCTGTCTTTTCTACATCAACATGTGTCCCCTCTTCTTCATGTCTCTTACATCAACATGTGTCCCCTCTTCTTCATGTCTCTTCTACATCAACATGTGTCCCCTCTGTGGAAAGAGACTCTGAAAGTTTCAGGAACAAAGATTCTCTCTCTTTTTGTCCTGATCTGTTTACATAAAAACCTGTCTGAAAATGAGCTGATCAGATTTTGGCCACTTTATGATGTCATAACGATGTTTTGTCTTGTGTAACCATTAGCCAATCAGCAACCAAGGTAACTCTTTTTAACCAAATGTCTCTCAGAGGGGCGTGGGGAGGGGCTCCTTATTTTCATCTAAAGCAACAGACAGAGAACCAGCACTTTGGAAACAGGGCTGAAACAGAGGGGATTATGGGTAATGTTGCAATGATCTGTTTGGTGTTTCAGCCAATCAGAGACAGGTTCTGTATATATCTGGGACTTATAATATATTGATGAAAAACAGTATAATAGGGGACCTTTAATCCTCACCCCATCCTCCCCTCGTCTGCCATCTTTAGGATAAACCTGTGTCTCGGTGAGGGTGTGAATGTCGCCGTGGGAATTTATGCCACCGCTATAGCGGCTAAGAAACCGGGTCCTGTCAAACTTTACAGAGAGTCCAACGAGCCGGTCCGCAGCAAAACCAGAACATTTCACACCCAGACCGGGAGCCTGCTGCTGCCCAGCGAGATAAAGAAAGCTCAGGTGAGAGAAACACCTACAGTACGCTTATTGGGGGTTGTCAAAGTGTGTGTGGAATCATTTAAGGATGTTACATTTCAGAAATGCATCTCTGTCAAACAACATTTCTGGCTATAAACTACATTTTACAAGACTACATTAAACATATAATGATGATGTTATAACTTCATCCTACCTAACTATATATACTGTGTGTGTGTGTGTGTGTGTGTGTGTGTGTGTGTGTGTGTGTGTGTGTGTGTGTGTGTGTGTGTGTGTGTGTGTGTGTGTGTGTGTGTGTGTGTGTGTGTGTGTGTGTGTGTGTGTGTGTGTGTGTGTGTGTGTGTGTGTGTGTGTGTGTGTGTGTGTGTGTGTGTGTGTGTGTGTGTCGCAGGTGTACGGTAAGAAGCAGATCGTGATGGAGAAAGACGAGGTCGACGCCATCAAGAAGTTTGAAGATCCCGGGATGGTCCTGATTGGATTCAAACCGATGGAGAGGCTCAAGCGTCATCATCACATCCGACCCTCCACCTTCCTCTACCCCGAGGAGGGCGAGGTCAAAGGTAATAATAAATAATAATAATAGACATTTTAAGACCAAAGGATTGAGTGTCTGTTTTTAAACACGCACTTTTTCCGCAATTGATGGGACGGTGTCATCAAAAGTGTCTTACAGCATCTTCTGTATTTAATCGTCATATATCTTAAATATATTCTCAATATGTATGTATGTATGTGTTGCATTGGGCACTTCACAAAACTAAAGAACAATGCATAGAAACAGGAATGAGATCGTACAAACATGAATTTATAAATATTTACAGCTACAGTAGGGCTTAGCGATAGAATGAAATATAAATATATGTAAATACAAGAAGCTGCAATATAATATCACAATATTATTTAACTTACTTAGTATCGTGATGATATGGTAGGGTTGACCATCTTTGTTTTTACAAAGATTTTAGATAAAAAAATCACCAGTAATATTGGTACCCGTCGGGAACCAAGTGACGTAACGACGACCGCTCCGTGGATTGGTCAAAATGGACCAATCCGTGGAGCCGTTACATTACGTCCGCGGAGCCGTTAGGTTAAGTCCGTGAATTGGTCCAAATTCACCAATCCACGGGCTTCCTCACACACACTCAATCTTTTCTCAGCTGCAGCTCCGCCGATTTCTCCTCCCTGAGACGGCGGGACACGGCGAGGCTGTGAGTCGGTGTGTGAGCACACACACAAACTCCCAGCCAGGCTGTGTGTGTGTGTGTGTGTGTGTGTGTGTGTGTGTGTGTGTGTGTGTGTGTGTGTGTGTGTGTGTGTGTGTGTGTGTGTGTGTGTGTGTGTGTGTGTGTGTGTGTGTGTGTGTGTGTGTGTGTGTGTGTGTGTGTGTGTGTGTGTGTGTGTGTGTGTGTGTGTGTGTGTGTGTGTGTGTGTGTGTGTGTGTGTGTGTGTGTGTGTGTGTGTGTGTGGGACGGACAGAGAGTGAATACACACACTATACAGAGTTGCTGTATGAGAAACCAATGTGATTTAGTAAAATTGCACAATTTAAATCTATTCTAGTAGACCTCAACAATGGAAATATGATCAGTAGAAATGGCCATGACATGGGACCTTTAAAGAAACATTTCAATAATTACAAAAGCTACCAGTCTGGGAAAATTGAGGAAAATGACTGAAATGCAGCCTTTCGAACGAGGAAGAGACGATATCCAAAATCCAAGACAAGATCTAGCCTCATATCGCCATGTCGTAATAATATTGATTCAATAAAGTCAGACTGAAGCATCCTTGGTGCTCCAGTCAATCCTCTCAGTAAACACAGAGCTGATCCCAGATCAAATGCACGCTGAAGGCTCTTTGAGCAGGTTTTCTCTCAGTGATCGTGCTGTTATGTTAAATGTTTGTTGTTTGTTTTTCATGTATTCATGGTTTGTCATTAAAAACCTGGAAAAGTCATGGAAATTCAAAATGCAAATTCCAGGCCCTGGAGAAGTTATGGAAATTGAACTAAAGTTGCATCAAATATAATTTATATTTTATCTAATCGCCAAAATAGTAACACTATAATGATAATAAATACTGTATGGTAATGAAACGTAAAATGGCATTTAACTGACGAGGTGTTTTGCTGGTGAGAGATTTTAGTGATTTATTTCATCCCGGGCCACATTGGCATTATGGTTGCACTCAAAGGGCCGGTTGTAACTTTAAGACGATATAAATATATAAAATAATGTATTATATTACATTACTGCCTCTGCATTGGATTATTATCGGATAGGGTAATTTAGTAATAGGTAACTTCATAATTAACTACGTCTGAAAGCAGAAGTCTAGGGCAAATAATTGCAAGTCTCTTCAGTGTGCATGTCACAGAGTGAGATGCATTGTGGGAAAGGTTGTTTATTGGCAATGTGCTTCTGTAAAACGGCATGTAACCATATAGTAAACATATTATATTCTTTGCAAGCTCTTATGGGGCCACGTAAAATGAAGTCGCGGGCCGGATTTGGCCCCCGGGCCTTGAGTTTGACACCCCTGCTTTAGGGTGTAGAAGCTAGTAAGCCTACTATTTGATTTGTTTTAGATAGGAACAACATGTTTCAGTGGTACCGCTGAGAAAGAGTAATTTTTTTGGTTATGGAAAATTAGGTAAAGGTCATTGAAAGTCATCGGCTGAACCCTGTGTATTGTGTCTTGATATATCATGCCATACCATTATCGTATCGTATATATTCCCCAGCGCTAACTCCCAGCATGCTCTCTGTTTCCTGGTACTTCCTGTGTGGTTCCTCCTCAGGCAGCGCGTGTCTCTTCTCTGCGTTGTTGACGAAGTGCAGCGAGAGGAACGTGTTCGCTGTGTGTCGCTGCATCTCTCGCAGGAACTGTCCTCCGAGGTTTGTGGCTCTGGTGCCGCAGAACGAGGAGCTGGACGAGGGCAAGGTTCAGATCACTCCTCCAGGTGAGATCTACTTCTTCTTTGTTTCTACTTGATCTCACTGGCCAGCGGCTTGAGCTTCAATCTCAGGATCCATGTATCTGTGATCCTCTCCAGAATGGAAGTAGTCATCACATACAGAGCATCAACTAGTTCCTGAACAGTGTCCTTCACATGCTGATATCCAAGAGAGGGAGTTCCACAGTCCCAAGATGGAGGAATAGAAAGCAGTATTCAATGTTTACTTCAGATTAGCTCCACGTCAGAAATGATCATGCTTGTCAGATGTCTCTCTCCATAGAGGCTGAATCATCATGTTAATCACATAGCTATCATATGCCTCAAACAGTCCTGATGCTCTTCTAGGTAATCACACATCCTGTCATGTTCACAGCTACAGTTGGGACACCTTTGTTATCATGATACTCTGACTCCACGTGGTCTGTGTTTTGTTTTTATGTTAACCTTCATTTCTGCCTCATGTTGTTATTGTATTCATCTTTCTGTGGTTTTAATTTGAACTTTTGTTCTTTCTTGTGAAGCACTTTGTGGATTCTATTTCTGTGAAAGGTGCTAAATACTAAATAAACGTATTAATATTATTATTATAACACTGGTTATTAAAGGTCCCCTATTAGACAGTTTGTCATCAATATATCACAGGTCTCAGATATATACAGAGCCTGTCTCTGATTGGCTGAAACTCCAAACAGATCATTGCAGCATTACCCATAATCCCCTCTGTTTCAGCCCTGTTTCCAAAGTGCTGATTCTCTGTCTGTTACTTTAGATGAAAATAAGGAGCCCCTCCCCACGCCCCTCTGAGAGACATTTGGTTACAAAGAACTCAATGGAGCTCTAGGAGGAGATTCAGGTGATAAGGTGGGCGGGGGGGTTACCTTGGTTGCTGATAACAAAACATCGTTATGACACATGTTGATGTAGAAGAGACATGAAGAAGAGGGGACACATGTTGATGTAGAGGAG
Source organism: Notothenia rossii (assembly GCF_949606895.1). NCBI lineage: Eukaryota > Metazoa > Chordata > Actinopteri > Perciformes > Nototheniidae > Notothenia > Notothenia rossii. Next base: position 4,751,210 of record NC_136910.1, read on the forward strand.
ACATGGAGAAGAGGGGACACATGTTGATGTAGGAGAGACATGAAGAAGAGGGGACACATGTTGATGTAGAAGACACATGTTGATGTAGATGAAGAAGAGGGGACACATGTTGATGTAGAAGAGACATGAAGAAGAGGGGGCACATGTTGATGTAGAGGAGACATGAAGAAGAGGGGACACATGTTGATGTAGAAGAGACATGAAGAAGAGGGGACACATGTTGATGTAGAGGAGACATGAAGAAGAGGGGACACATGTTGATGTAGAAGAGACATGAAGAAGAGGGGACACATGTTGATGTAGAGGAGACATGAAGAAGAGGGGACACATGTTGATGTAGAAGAGACATGAAGAAGAGGGGACACATGCTGATGTAGAAGAGACATGGAGAAGAGGGGACACATGTTGATGTAGAAGAGACATGAAGAAGAGGGGACACATGTTGATGGAGAAGAGACATGAAGAAGAGGGGACACATGTTGATGTAGAAGAGACATGAAGAAGTGGACCTTGAAGTCCATGGATTGAGAGTTCTCTTCCAGCCAGAGGTGATTTGTTAGAGAGGTTTTGGGCAGGAAGGTTTTCCTTGGTTCCTTGGTAACAGTGATAGGAAATGTATGCAAACACAGTTTTATTTGTAATCATGTCTCTGTTCCAGGTTTCAACATGATCTATCTGCCGTACGCTGACGACCTGCGGACCCTCGATACCCCCCGCTGTCCTTGGGCCTCAAAAACACAGGTGGACAAGATGAAGGAGATCGTCACCAAACTGCGCTTCAAATACAGGTCGCTGCACAGCTTCAGTACTTTACAGAGTTCTGAGTTTATAGAGCACTTCAAATGAATGAAGAAATAAACTAAGGTAGCTATTAAGCATGAAATCCTGAGAAAAGTATGTGGATACAAATTTGCATTGTTACAGTAATGAAATCAGTTTGTGTTTTGAATAAAGAGGCATGCACACAGTTAATTCAATACAAATAAAACAAGCACACATACAGGGGAAAAGTTAGTTTTGAAATACTTAAAAATTATTCGGAATAAAATATACGATGAATAAAAAGTCTTTTTTTGCCACATTAACTAAACAAAAAGTTTATTTATTTATTTATATAATGCCCTAGGGCTGCTCGATTACGGCAAAAATGCCAATGACGATTATTTATAACGATTGCTGGTTGATTTCAGAGACAAGATATATTTATTTATTATAATAATTTAACACAAGGCCATTTGAAGGTGCTTTACAATAACATTAACAGCATCTAGACATAAGGCATTCAAATACTACAAATAAAAACAAGCTAAAACAGGAATAAAATACAAGAAGAAAAGTTACATTTTGGTGTTTTTTATGATTAATTACTTGATTTATTAAAAGACAGCGGGAAGGAAAGTATTTACCTTGCAATGAAATTTACACTTTCACAATCAAACCCACAGAGCACTGGTTTCCCTTCCTTGGTGTGCTTTACAATAACAATAATAATAATAATAATAATAGCTTATATTTATATATAGCTCTTTTTATGAACTGAAAGATGCTTTACAGTGTAAGGGGGGGTGGACAAACAAAGACAATTATTTGGGGGGGGGGCTTATTATTATTATGCTCACTAGGACGTCATTCATTTAGTTGTATTTGTTTGTAATGTGATGCAGGAGCGATGCGTTTGAGAACCCGGTCATCCGGCAGCACTAGTAGTAATTCATTATGTCAAACCTTGGAAAGTGTCTAGATACCCCTGCCCTAATGCCAAAGGAACTGCACACTGAATAGGTTTTGCCGTTTGATGTCTATGGCTGGACAGTGGCGTAAAAAGGACCGAAGCTCCGTGTTGAGGGTTTCTGCCCCGTTACTTCTCTGCTGTTTTCTTGTCCCTCTTGTCATCAGCCACTAACCATTCATGCAAATGACTGTGCTCTCCAGATATATTTAAAATTAATATTAAAATCCTCCATGTTGCCCTCAGACGGTAGACAACGGAACACTAAAGACAAGAAAACCAATTGACCAATCAGAATCGAGTATTCAACTAAGCCATGTAAGAAGTAAGGGATGCAGCGAGAAGGTCTTTATGGGGGAAAAGATCAGGAGCCCGACGTGTTTTTAAAATAATATGTAATAATTAGTGTTATTTGTTTGTAATGTGTTGCAGGAGCGATGCGTTTGAGAACCCGGTCATCCAGCAGCACTACAGGAACCTGGAGGCTCTCGCTCTGGATATGGACGCTCCGGAGAACACAGAGGACCTCATCAGTGAGACTCAGATTCAGATATTAAGAAATCCTCTCATACCTGCCACAACTTCCTGTTCCTCCGTCTCACACTTTATTCTCCCCTTCCTCAGTGCCGAAGGTGGAGCAGATCAACCAGCGTCTGGGTCCTCTGGTTCAGGACTTCAAGGATCTGGTTTACCCAAACGGATACAACCCTGAGAACAAACCAGGAGCCAAACGCAAGACAGGTCAGAGCTGGAGACACTACAGAAACTTTGTGCATTTATATAGCACTTTTGCAGTCTTTGCAACCTTTCAAAGCACTTTAGGACATCTGCATTCAAACACACAATTCAGTATATAATGCGTGTTTTAAATATAAATAGTTCTACGGTAGAGGCTATAAGAGAACGCAATTAATTGGACGGCGTCTTTCAGTATCTTTCTATGTTTTACTTATACATATATAAGTATCTTTTATACACGTATAAAGACTCTATATTTATTAAATGGACAGTGAAATCAAAATTGTCTCACGGCACCCTCCCTATAGTGTACATAACCTGGGTACAATACATAGAAAAAGACACAAACATTCTTGTTTTTATCACAACTTTAATTTGTTCTGCTGCAATATACAATATCTTCAGGGCTTTCATCAGCACTGAATAATGTTGAAAAACATAAATTAAGGCAGCACAATTAACCAGATTTGATTAAAATTGTCATATGGACTATTGCAATATTCAAAATGCAGGAACACGATATTTGTTAAAGGCTAAATATGTGTTCAAATTAAAGTATTGTGGGCTGAGAAGATATCATGACCTTCAAAATCTATTCTACCACCTTAACAAAACACATATTTGTTGGTACAGTTCATACAGCTATTAATAATGTGAATACTTCTGCAAAAAAGATCCACCTTGTGAATATCATGAATTATTGAAATTGCTATTGAAATAAAGGAATCACAGCTAGTTATTCTTTCCGAATGGTGCAGCCCTTACGTCACTGTTGCTGTGTTTATTTAGTGCTGTATTGTACATAAAAAATCTGATTTAACTTAATGTTTCCTCCATGGATTAACCTGCAGCTGACGCCGGAGGTGGAGCTGATAAGAAACCCAAAGTGGAGGTATCGGAAGACGAGCTGCGGGCCCACGTGCAGAACGGCACCCTGGTAAAACTGACGGTGCCGATGCTGAAGGACGCCTGCAAACAGTTTGGGGTTCGGACCACCGGCACCAAGAAGCAGGAGCTGATGGACGCTCTGATCGCCAAACTCGGACCCTGAGGAGTTCAATATGAACCTCACGGTGCCTTCCTGAGCAGATTATTTTCAAAATCCAAAAATTCTGGTACATTTCAGGATCTACTTTAAAAGCAGGTTAAATGTTTTTGGGGGAAATGTGGGTTGAACCAAAATACTGTTTGTACAATTCTAAAAGCTTTCTGTTGGGGCTTGATAAGATAAAACATGTTTTTTTAAGGCAACTTTGTTCAGTGCAGTTCAGTGCTAATGTCTGCAATTACTGCCACGTTGAATTAATAATGTTTAAATGTTAAAAAAAACTATTTTCTATGTCTGATCTAAATTGTTTTCTCATTTGTTTTAGTGAATTAGAAAGAAGCAATAAAAAATATGTTTTCCAGTATAACTTGAATTCCTTAATTGTATTTTTTTCCATAGAATAATTTCTAATACCTCTTGATTTCTTTTTTTTGTGTAATGATATTTGTAGTCTTAGTTGTTGTTGTTGTTGTTGTTGTTGTTCTTGTTGTTGTTGTAATACTCACTTCACCCACAATAGGCGGAAATGCACCACCAGCCAAATTGTTTACATATAACAAAAAGCGTTTGGCTGGTTGTGCACAAATTAGTATTATGCTGCTTCCAAGTTACTTAAATGTTATTTCTTTATGAAAACGTGGGAAAAACAATATTTGTCAGGTGAAAACTCAGTGTGTTGTATACAGGCAGATTTGTGCTAATTATAAAAACGGTTATAACTAAAGAAAGACTTTACAGTAGGGTTACATTGCTTGCTAACACACAAAATGGCCAGAATGTGCATTACAACAACAAACAGTAAATGATAAACCAAAAATAAATAAATGAAACTGCAATTTTTTTTAGCAGTGTTTTAGTCCTCTACGACTTGGTCTACATCATGTGACAAATTGGCATTTTCCCATGACTCGTGAGATTACTACAAAATGCATAACATACTTTAGAACTCGAAAACATCCAATCAATGCTTTTTATAATATATAAAACGAGATGCCTAACGTATTCAGCCACGTAAAGTCATTCACTACTTCAAAAAAGAGGAAACACATTAGATCAGACTTACAGGCCCTTTCTCATTTCCTCAAATCCCCCTCCTCGACTCCTCGCTCCTCCGACCAGTAGTGACCCGGAAATGAATTTCAGCGCGCCATGTTGATGGACATCTCATTTCTCTAAAAGCACTTCGAGGACCGAGGATCGAGCGTCGAGGAGGCTCTCTTGAAGAGCTATAACCGAGGATACACTAATGGGTCCTCTACGGCTCCTTCGTGGATGCATTTCCGGGAACAGATGTTTCAAAGAGTCGTGACGCACGGCCGGACTTATCTCAACCAATGACAGCTCTGCATGCATCCCCTGGATATTATTTTATTAACTGCTTTCATCGCCACGCGATGTTTACAGTGAGAACAGCTGTGAGGTCCGTGCAGAAAGCAGAGCAGTGTGTATAATATCACTCAGGCCCACTGTCTTTATTTGCTTTAGTTTAGTAGATATCTACAAACAAAGAGTCGACATTTTTTCTAAAACCATTTAGTGCTTCACATAATAAAATACACAACGGCTGTTAGGCTAGCTGTAAGTGCGTGTGTGGTGTAGGTGTGTGTGGTACAGTGTGTGCGTAGATGCAGCGGACAGACAGGTCTCAGTTGGTTTGGTGTCCTCTGCTTACTTTTAATACTTGTAAATAAAACTTTTGGCCCGTAATTTATTTTCCTCATTGTAGCGACCAGAGAGGGGGGGCGATATATCCAGTCTCTGATAGTGTTACGTTATTATGAGAGTGCTCTTTTTGATTCTGAAATTGTATATACGTGTGTGTGTGTGTGTGTGTGTGTGTGTGTGTGTGTGTGTGTGTGTGTGTGTGTGTGTGTGTGTGTGTGTGTGTGTGTGTGTGTGTGTGTGTGTGTGTGTGTGTGTGTGTGTGTGTGTGTGTGTGTGTGTGTGTGTGTGTGTGTGTCTGTCTGTCTGTCTGTCTGTCTGTCTGTCTGTCTGTCTGTCTGTCTGTCTGTCTGTCTGTCTGTCTGTCTGTCTGTCTGTCTGTCTGTCTGTCTGTCTGTCTGTGTGTGTCCGCCCGCATCTGTAGCCTGTTATTGTCTCATTATACCGCACTGTGAATGAATTAAAAGTAAATATATAATTAATCATGAACACATCTGTCCATCAGACAGAGTGCTGCTGTGCCTCTTGTCATCATTAATGGACTGCTGCCTGCTGCTTCCCCTCCTCTCTCCTCGGCTCCTCCGCTCGCATCTCCTGTGGGCGGGACTAAAGCCTCATCCCAATACCCCTCCTCGACTCCTCCTTTCCCTCACTCGCGTCCCTTCCTTGCATCTTAGCTCCGCCTCCGTAAAATGCGAGCGAGAGACACGAGGAGGTGATGCGAGGACAGAGGAGTCCTCAGGTTTTAATTGGGATGTCCTCGTTCACTCAAACGTCACTTTTAAACGACGTCTGTTAATGATGACATCATGTGCACAGCTGTATCCCCTTCTCCTCAGGCTTAACTGAATAACCCCTTAGAACCGGCCCATTTGATGTTAAATATTTATTTAAATGAATGAATCTTTCTCTTGTTAGTCAAGGAATTCAATGTATGATGGCCCTGCCTTTGTGTTCCGTTTTGGTGTAAAATGTAGCCTACATTTAAATAAAAATATCATTATAGTAATGTGAAAGCCTTTTAGAAATGAATTGCACATAATAATTCCCGCGGAGCTGTGAGCACTTATACATTTATGTGACGCTTTTCCACTCATCTTCCAGTTGTCGGTTTTCCTCTGTTGAAATCGACCAGCTGTGAAGGTGGGGGCGGGGCTTTTATACACGAGTGGTGAAAACACTTCCGCGTAGTCTGCTCGCGTGTGTCCTCCCTTTCGTCTCCTCCCGCACCCCTCCTCCCTCACCCCTCCTCGACTCCTCCGTGTGCATTTCAGCTATTGGGACGTCCTTCAAAATGGCGTGTCTTGATCGATTTCCGGGTCAAGTCCCGGAGGAGGGGAGGAGAGGAGTCGAGGAGGGGTATTGGGATGAGGCTTAAGTCTCGAGGATAGTAGTCGAGGAGTCGAGGAGGGGAGTTAGAGAAATGAGAAAGGGCCACAGACTGAATACCTCTATTTCTTATTCTCAATTGCGTCTCTGGGCTTCCGTACTGTACAGTAAAAGTAGGATCATAAAAAAAAACGTACCTTTCCTTTCATTTGCATTAATAAAACTAAACCCTTTCACAGCCCTGCCTTTAGTTTTTCTTATTATAATACCTGCATGACTCCAGTTCTTCTTTTTGCAAGAAATCGTAAAATAAATCATTTTTTTCAGCTGATTATTTTGTCATATACACAATAAAGGACACACTTTAGATCAAACTTAAAAAATGGATACCACTCCTACTTTTATTCACTTGCCTCTCCAGGTTTCCATACTGTACATTAAACGTACAGTCATAAAAAAGCTGTATCTAATCTTGCATTTGCATGAATAAAACTAAACCCTTTTACAGCCCTGCCTTTAGCAAAGCCTCATGACTCATGACTCATACTGTACATGTGAAGCAGCATCAGTTCGATAACGTCAAAGTTATAACGTTGGGTAGTGGTGCATTTTAGCCTCTTGTGGCTTTCAGCTGTTATTTAGTCATAAAAACACAAAATGAAATACTTTAGATTGAAAAAATGGATACCACTACTTGTTTTTTTTTTACACTTGCCTCTCCAGGTTTCCGAACTATACGGTAAAAGTAGGATCGTAAAAAAGCTGTAGGGGAGGGAGGGGTAAATTGAGCCAGTGGGTAAATTGAACCACCCCCTGTAACTTGGCAACGCCTTATAGTTGTAATCATGTGACCATAAATTAGGCAAGCTCCTCCCATTTCTCCTTGCCTGTGAAAGAGAGATGCTGTGATCTGGTAAGTAAACATTTTTCCAAAAAAACGTTTTTTGCTTGTCAAAGTACATTTTCTAGATGTCAGCTATCGGCTGTCATGTCAAAAAAAAAGTATCCAGGTTTAAACACATATATTGTATATGTTGATGTGTTGGCAGCGTATTAAACCATGTGAATCATTAAGCTAAAGATGACTCTGAATTTTTAAGCTAGGCTATTTTTTCTAAAATGTGACATAAAAACAACAGAACAACAATAAGGATGACATACAACATAATGTACAGGGTACAGTTTACAAACTCTATTTACAGTGACAGGTACCATGAGCATCAAACAGCATGTCACCCAGCCGAGTTTTAAAATGATGCAGGGGAACCAAAGTGCTCAGTTTTAAACATGTTTGCAGACTGTTCCAATTTAGTGGAGCTGCACAACTAAAAGCTTTCTTCCCTAAGACAGTCCTAGCACTTGGCACATTTAATAAAAACAACATCATGAGATCTCAAGCAATAAGTACTTTCAATTCGTCGAGAGATCAGAGAGCAGATATAAAAAGGTAGTTTACCCAACATGGCTTTGTAAATGAACATGTACCAATGACTGAGCCTCCGAAATGTATATTAAAAATATTTGAAAAACTAAGCTTGTATTTGGTTTGTTATTTATTGTTTATAGTTACCTTTAAGATTTGTTGTAGGTATGCCCAGGTTTCAATTTACCCCTACACTTTTTTTTTTAAAGAAGTAATATTTCACTGCCCTTGATCAAATATTAATTATTATCATCGCCATTGATAGGAGACATCCTGAATTATAGGTGTGTGTTTTCATTTTTACTATGTGTCATTTCTCCTTGCTTAGAGGACAGCATAACAAAAAAAATGGCTCAATTTACCCCACTCTACCCTATCTAATCTTGCATTTGCATTAATAAAACTAAACCCTTTTACAGCCCTGCCTTTAGTTTGCTTTACTCTCATACCTGCATGACTCGTCGTACTTCACAAACATGTGAAGCAACATTTCCAGTTCTTCGTGTAGCAAGAAAACAAAGGAGGTGTGTCTGTCTGAAGCAAGCATACCTGGACCTTCTCAATGCATTGTTTGATCCACACAGCAGAGCGAAGAATACTAACCACTGTTCCTGCTGAGGGCAGGCGTGTTCAGGCAAATGTTTCAGGAAGAACATACATGCAACTTTGACCTCGTGTGTGTTGCGTCAGGTGTTTGCAGATTTAAAGGAAAAGGCATTCCTCGGGAGGATTTTCTGACTAAGCAGCAGGTAATGGAGCTGGAGGAACATTTAGCCGCTGCTCCTGTACGCTGAAACACAGCTTTTAAATCCAGTTTTATTGTATATTAATGTTTTCTTGAGTAGGTTTTCTGTTACTTTGCTACATGTTAACATACAACTAGTTCTGATCTGTTTGGAAAAAGGGTATCTAGACACTTTAAGTATGCTGTAATAACAGATGTAATCCGTGTGTTGTTCGTAGTTTTACTTTGAGTTGGAAACCCCGGCGTTTGTGTTGAACTTAAAGTGATTTTATGTTGACAGTTTAAGCAGGAGTGCTGTCTCATATTTGCCCTACCTTGATACAATAAGACTGCAGAAAAATGGAGTGTCAGTGTGAAAAGGACAACCCTGAGGATGCTGCTGGAGGTGAGACAAGAATATGTCAATGCTACTTCTTAGAGTAGTATGTGTATTTGAGCGTTAATTATATGACAATGCATTTTAAATTGGCACTATATGAAATGAGCATTACTCACTGATTGCCTTTCTTTATGTCATGTTGTAATATTGAGTAGTTAGGTTTGCAAAAGCTGAGACGTTGGCTGCGACTATAATGTGAAGTAATCAGTGAAATATTCTTTGAATTCTTGGTTAGGTTTTCAAAATAAATGCAGGCGATTAGGAGCATGTTAATCCCTTGTTATGACTATTTGAAAAACAACTATAGTAATAAGTGAAACACTGCTCAAATGTAGTTTGATATGATAATCAATTTAAAATAGTTTTGTATGCAGCGGCTCTGACCTGCCATCTGTGCAACTGCAAGAGTTTCCTGCTGTTCAAAAGAAAGTATTATTCTGGTCATTACATATAAAGATTAAAATTAATGACACCCAAAGCTATGAATTCAACCTAAGGGTTATTTTTATTTAGAGAACTTGATTCTGCATTTAATATTTTCATTATTAATTAAACGTTTAGTTTGTGCAACATAACTGACGTTGTGTTTCCCTCTTAGGCTGGTGGAACATGCAGATGGGAACTTTCACTGTGGTCGGGTATCTTCTCTACAGATTCTCTCAGAGTCAGTCAGTCAGTCAGTCAGTCAGTCACACACACACACACACACACACACACACACACACACACACACACACACACACACACACACACACACACACACACACACACACACACCTGTTATGTTAGCAATGTTATTCCCCTGACGGGACATGGCTGCACAACTCTGGAAACTATAAAGTACCGAGGCTCTTTGGGGATGTGAAGCGGTCAATTGAGCGGCCCGACCAATCAAGGAGGCAGAACGTCCAAAAATATAACCGAGTGTGGGCATTTATTAAATCAGATACAATGATTCACAGCCTCAATCCGGCTGAACATGTGCACACCGTCACCAGCCACAGGGAACTCACACCACACTACCCGCTACCTAACAGACAGGGAAACAGAGCCTAAATACACACACACTAATCAGCAATTAAACACAGGTGGGGGGGAGGAGACAACACAGGGCACCAGGTGCACACAATCAACAGCAACAGGCATGGGGGAAGGGGAAAACTTTTCAACATAAAACCAGCAAACAGAGACAGACAAACTAAAACACAGACAGATGCACACACTACATACATTTCGCCACCTACAAAGCTACACAATTCGTAACGGAGGCCGAGATCTATGGCCCCAAAGATCACCTCCGTTACAGGGGACTTTCTTAAAATCATAATGTGTGCTGAATTGCAAAATAGCATTATAATTTTCCGCATATGTATGAGTGATATAGCATTAGCCATTTCATTGCTGTTTTATAATGGGAAATAATCAAATCAGTGAAACAGTGCCCTCGGACATGTCAATACTCTAAAATGTAAAGTATATCAAACTTTGGTGAATAATTAACAAATGGTTTTCATCAGACCAGACACTCCTGATATAAGAGCAGCTTATCTCCCTCCATTCTTAGTGACAGTGTCAATGATTTAACCGGCCTGTACAGTACAAACACTTACTGATCAAAAACACACATTTCTACAAACAACAGCTGGTTTACTTTTCAAATGGTCAGCCAAACCACCAGTGGATCAACACTGACCTCAACACTGATAGTTTTCTGTTCCTCTGCAGCGCTGCCAGCTCTGATCAGGTGGCCGATTCGTATCTTCTGCTCTCTAACGGGTGAGTTCAGTCACAGAGAGGTCAGAGGGCACTTTGTCCCGTTTGTGTACGGTTATTTATTGTGTTTATGGTTGGACATTTGAATCAATGAATGTGTGTGTTTTTTTGCTTTAGGAGTGTCAACTCTGTGGAGCTCGGTGAGCCATCTAGTGGGAACCCTTCGTGGTATGTCATCAAGTTTATTATAACCAGAGGAATACCAACGTCTCAGCTCCAAAATACAAAAATGAATGTGCTATTTTGTTTTTGTGTGACAGGAATCCAGGGCCTGTGTAAATGGCTGTCTCGAATTTGGCATTTCATAGGATGTAAGTTGCCTGCAAAAGACGATGCTATAATTTGTATTATTTTATTATTATTATTTATTATTATAATTCTTTATAATTTTTTATTCATTATTTTTAATATACCTGTTTTTTATTATTATTTGTATTTATTTGTATTCTTTTATATATATTATTATTATTTTTATTTTTATTTATTTTTTTATTTTTTATTTAGCAAGTTTATTGCCAATAAGACTTTCAAAAAAAGTGTTCTCTGTGGCTTTACATGCCATTAGCTTAATAACTTAGCATGACGTTTCAAACAGGTGTTGGATACTCTGCATTGAGTGATTCAGATGGTCTTTTTTAGTGAAGATAAACAGATGTTCAGTTTTGAAATGGATGTTAGTTTTAGGAAGTGACTCAGAAATGCAGCAGCTGACAGCAGTTTGAGTGGAGTGAGGGTATGTTAGTGCTCAAGCTACATGATCATTATAAGCCTATAATTAAATCTGCTTCTCCATCAGCGTCTTCCTCCAAGTTCAAGTGGCTGATTGCTGTCATCTTAGGTGAGTTCACCTTCATTTTTTGATACATTTTATTTTTTTTTCTGTTGAATTTGTGATATTTTAACGTAAAACTAATTTACTCTGACCCAGTTTGGCTAAAAATCCGTATTTTCTGGGATGACTTAAGTCAACCTGGAAGTTAGCATCTCCCTGGTTTCCCCCCAGAAGAAGCCAATAGGATTTTTCCATTGGATTTTGGATTATTTCAGAACGTATGATACTTACACATTTGTTCAGTAAAATAATCTCACCACATAAACCATATAAAGCTAATGTTACACTGTAAATAAACTCCATGACGTTGCATTCAAGACAGATCTAAAATGTCCCAGTTTACATTTTCTAGTTTTTAAAAGTGTTTTAGGTTCACAACAACAAACAATGTTTTCCTAAAGAATTTCAATAAAAGATTCTTCCACATCTGAGACTAACTAATTTCCAGGTTTTTGCACTCCCTCCTGCAGCTCTTTATTAATCATCTTATAAAATCCTCTGCAGGGTCAGAGATGGAGCCCAGCAGCAGCGGCGCCTGTAAACCGGGGCTGAGGCTGATCATTCTGGGGCCGACATGGGGAGGACGGACCTCTCTTGCAGATGTTTTGTTTGGCAAAAGTAAGAAACATGCACCCAAGGGCCCTCTGATGGAGAGCACCAGGAGATCCACAGTGATAGACAGCAGAGAGGTGGTAGTGGTGGAGACCCCGGATGTTTTAGGGACCTCTTTGGTGCCGGAGATCAGAGCCAGAGAAGCTCTAAGGAGCCTCCAGCTGTGCGGACCGGGACCTCACGCCTTCCTGCTGGTGGTCCAAGCATCGGGCTCCAAGCCTGGGGTCGACCATGATATAATGAATGCGATCCTAACCACCATCAACACGTTTGGAGCAGAGACAGCAGGCTTCATCATCCCAGTGCTCATCCAGCCAGACCACCGGGATGAATTGCCTAATCCAGATGTCAATGATATGGCTGTTAGGGAGTTTCTGAGGCTCCGGATTGAGGAAAACACGACCCCGAAGGAGCTGAAGAAGATACGCAGGCAGGTGATGGAGCTTGTGATGGAGGTGAAGTCTCAGAACGAGGGCCACTTCGTCCACGAGCTGCAGAAAAGAGAGGAGAGCATCAGGGACGAGCTGCTCAATGACATGACCTCTGCACTGGCCGAGAAACTGCCTCATGAGTATTAAAGGTCCCCTATCATACTGTTCATCAATATATCACAGGTCTCAGATATATCCAGAGCCTGTCTCTGATTGGCTGAAACACCAAACAGATCATTGCAGCATTACCCATAATCCCCTCTGTTTCAGCCCTGTTTCCAAAGTGCTGATTCTCTGTCTTTTACTTTAGATGAAAATAAGGAGCCCCTCCCCACGCCCCTCTGAGAGACATTTGGTTACAAAGAACTCAATGGTGCTCTAGGAGGAGATTCAGGTGATAAGGGGGGGGGGGGGTTACCTTGGTTGGTGATTGGCTAATGGTTACGAAAGCCAACTGATCATCTCATTTTCGTGTGTGTGTGTGTGTGTGTGTGTGTGTGTGTGTGTGTGTGTGTGTGTGTGTGTGTGTGTGTGTGTGTGTGTGTGTGTGTGTGTGTGTGTGTGTGTGTGTGTGTGTGTGTGTGTGTGTGTGTGTGTGTGTGTGTGTGTGTGTGTGTGTGTGTGTGTGTGTGTGTGTGTGTGTGTGTGTGTGTGTGTGTGTGTGTGTGTGTGTGTGTGTGTGTGTGTTCAGTTAAGTGTTAAACATGCAATTTTTACTTTAAGTGCAAGGGTGATGCTTCATCGAGAGTATTTTGGTCAGTGCTGGTTCACCTCTGTCTAAATGAATTTACTACCGCCGGTCGCCTTCTGGTTTTTCAACATGCCGCCGACACTTTGCGTTAGATATCACGCCCACATCAGACATCTATTTGCATCATTGCCTATGGGATGCTATCCATCTTTGCATCATTATACATTTGCGAAGACGCAGTGACAACTTTGCTTATGTTGCTTTTTACAAGATCTATTACCTAGCGTTATTGAATAGATCACACTGGGCTTCTTCCAAATTAGCAACACTTTCAATTTTGACACAATAGGGACGAAGGGGCTCATTTTCAGGTTCAATGGAGTGAACACAGGGGATTTTAGCCTCTGCAGACCATTTACATGCACAGAGACCCATAGAGCACAGCAGGAGAGGGAAAACCCCCCAAAAAGCACAATAGGGTCTCTTTAAGATATTTTTAAATAAGATGTCGATACAGAGGGGGACAGTAATGCATTTCCTGAAGTACTCGAATTAAGTACATTTGTTGCTTTTACGCCAAATATTGTATTTTTGACTCCAGTGGATTTCTATGAATGTTACCCGTTACTTTGAGGTGAATGAATTTTCTCTTTTCTTTTCTAAAATGCATTATGGCGTACGATGTGTAGTTGTACTAATGTCATGTTATTTTGATGTAAATGTCCAACAAAACACGTTAATAAAAGAAATAAGATATCATGCAAACATACATTTTATTTCACTCTTCGGATGTGTTTTAATTCCCTGATGTGTGTATCTTCTTTTATAAGGGCCTGTGTGTTTCCTCCACTGTTCCTGTGTCGACCTACCTTTCATAATTCATAAGATATCAAACTTTAAAGATGTTCGGGGGAATGAACTGCAGTCAGCAGAACTGCTCAGTGTTTCCTCTGTTTCTCTCCAGAAGAATCTGAAACAGCATTTAGACCAGGAAATGAACTTTAATATGGAGACGCTTAAATTGAATTAAAATCTATCATAGATTTATTTCATAGATTGCATTTAGGTTTCTGCTTTCTACATCATATTGTCAACAGATCACATATGTATACTCTATATGTACACAATATGACAACAACCGGAAAAAGCTCACAAAGATAAAATCATTAAAAAAACTGAGGGACAATAATCACAAATAAAACAAATAAGAATACATATCTAATACATTTAGGGGGGGGGGGGCGGGGGAATAGGGGGTGTAGTCAAATGGCGATCATATTAAGTTATTTGAATTTACTTTTTTAAACAACAGCAACCAGAAAAAGCTTAAATAAATAAATAACGTAATGTAAAAAATAAACAATGATTAAAAACAAATAATAACAGATACAAATCCAATTAGTTTAGGGAACTAAAAGGGGTTTAGTCTTTACCGCTCATACATGGTGATCATATTGAGTTAATTTCCTTTTTTAAGAACCAGTAATAGCAATGGTGGTCATAATAAAGTGCATTTATGTAGAGTTTATATTCTTTTCAATTCCTTTCATAGTCTCGCTATGTTTCTTTGTGCATATATAGACCCAGTTTACTTTATTTAAAGGCAGTTTCAACCACAGTCTATGGTTTCAACACGCCCTCTCCAGCAGGGTGAGTTAATCTGGGTTTCTCTCCTGGCTGGGAGGTTCCTCTGTCTACTGACGCACGCGCTGACAGCAACATGGAGCTCGAGGAGGAGACGCTTCTGCGCATGTCCGCGTGTGGACGGCCAGAAACAGACAGATAGCTGCTGAACTGAGGAAAAACTGGCAAAGACAAAGGACTGAGACACATTTACAGAACCAGGAGACACTATATTGAGTTTTTACACCGGTTTATAATAGCCAAGGTGTTCGAGGACCACCAGGAAGCGGACAGGTGAGTGTTTCTGCTGAAAAAATGAAGTTATAAGACATAAAGGAAGCGTTGTGGTTGTGTTTGCTGTAGTCACGTAAAGCAGCCTGAGGATTGTTGCTACATATCTGTTAGTATCATGGATTAAAAGCATCTGTGCATGTGTTATGTTTGTGTTTAATCCCTGTTAATGGATTGTAGGATCGCTGTGATAATTGTTAGGGCTATTTTTACTGAACAGACTGCTTCCTCTACCCAGTCCTGGAAATGTTTACCTTCTCTTTTAAGGGTCTTCTGAACAGGAGGAGATTGTAACCAGCCTGTACTGTCATTTCAGATATCTAAAGCCAGTTTAAATTAAAATAAGAGGTGATTTGAAGTGTTTTTGAGGTGTTAAAATGCTAATCAGACTCAGTTAGGGTGTCATTTTGGGCTCTGCTAACATGTGGTGGGGATTTGTGACCAATTTTTGTTATTTAAAATAGATTAAATACAATATTGTAAAAAGAAAGGCAAGCTTATCAAAATAGCTTTAAGACATAGTGTGAAAGAAAAACATTGTAAATAAACAAATGACTAATTTACAATAACAAGTAAGAGAAGGCCAGTTTATTTCTATAGAACTTATAGAAACATAATATATTAAAGCATTACAACAAAATAAACGCATTATAAAAGGACATTTAAATACCTTTTAAAGCCAAGAAAATATAAATGAAGTCAAGCTAAAATAGAATAAAGTTACAGTGCTGTGTAAAATATGAATAATTGTTTGATTTAATCCAAAGAAAATAGAAAAGTCTTGACTTAAAAGAAGTGAGAGTTTCCGTTTTCTGGTTAGTTTTAGATATTTGGAGCAGATCCTAATAACACAGATTCTCTTTCTGTCTTTTTCAGTTTCTTTGACTCTCCAAGCATCAAATCCAGTAGAACCGACCCCTCCTGGTCGATGGAAATACCTGCAAATCTCTAGTCTCGTATGGAAACGGCTGCAAACCGGAGATGGAGGAAGTGGAAACACACACCTCTTTTGTGGAGTAATCGTCATTTCGCTTCGGGAGCATCTTTGTTTGCTGGCAGTTCCATCGTCTTGAGTTCCTGTTGACCTTTTCTCCACGTCTACCCTTTAGAGAGCAGGTGTTACACCCCCCCCGCTCCTCTCCTCGGCTGGGAGGTTGCTCTGGTAATGGTTGCCATGATGCTGATGTAGCGTCGGGAAGCTGGTAGTTAACCAAATTTCATTAAAAAATCTGCTCAGAATTAGGCAAGATATAGTTGGTCTGCATCGCTCAATGCGTTGTTCGTGCGTTTAGGTACCAAAACTACCACACCCAGAGATGGCAAAAGTACACACATCCTTTACTCAAGTAAAAGTACAGATACTCGTGTTTAAAAAAACTCTGGTGAAAGTAGAAGTACTGACTAAACTTCTTTACTCAAGTCAAAGTAAAGAGGCTTTGAAATGTGCTTAAGTAAAAAGTACCCATAACTAGCATCTGTTTTAAAGAGTACCTGACCTCCCTTTATATTAATAGAACAAGGATGTCATTGTTAGCTAATGAATGTTTCCATGCTGAACAATGGCAACATTACAACGTTTTCATTGGTCCCTCTTCTTTAGAGAAGACCAGGAAATGATGGATACACGGATCATGTTCAAATCAATAGGCACGCAATGACTCTAAATAATAATGATCACGCCACCAAACACACATTCAGACTAAAGGAACCAGCCTGTTTGGAAAATGTGAGAAGTAGAAAGTACAGGTATTTGAGTTCAACATGTAAGAAGTAGAAAGTACAGGTATTTGTGTTCAACATGTAAGAAGTAGAAAGTACAGGTATTTGAGTTCAACATGTAAGAAGTAGAAAGTACAGGTATTTGTGTTCAACATGTAAGAAGTAGAAAGTTCAGGTATTTGGGTTCAAAATGTAAGAAGTCAAAGTAAAAAGTCGGCAGAAAAATTAAGTAAAGTACCGATACCAGAAAAATTTACTTAAGTACAGTAACGAAGTATTTGCACTCCACTACTTCCCACCTCTGGGAATACCCAAAAAGTAGTACATCAAATGCAGTATACCATAAACACTAGGATGTCATACTGGTCATTTTGCAGAAAGCAGCTTGCTATCCTGACCCACAATCCTTTGTAAAGCAGATAGAAGGATAAGTAGATCTAGTCCTAACTATATGAATACTGCATGTTACAGTACAAAGAAATGAAGATATTATGGAAAAGTTATTAGTAAAAATGTGTGGGAACCCTGTATGATGTCAATGTGTACAGTAGTATGTCAATACTGAGCTTGTGTTCATGACATCTTGTAGATAATCTGTTAATTTCTCTCTTTTTGTTAACCTGTTGCAGGCTTTCTCCCATGCTGATGTAGCGTCGTGAAGCTGGTAGTTGTGGAGCTGGAGGAGAAGGAGGTGTTGGAGGAGGAGGAGGAGGAGGAGGAGGAGGTGAACGTTTGGGGATGGGCAGCGCTCCATATCCAGCGGGGGAGTGGAAGGGGAAGGGGAGAGGAGGCTTTCAGGAGCTGGGCTGCATGCGCTGGAAGGTCAGCAAGCAGAAAGGAGGAGGAGGAGGAGGAGGAGGAGGAGAGGCAGCAGAGGAGAGGAGGTAATCACATGTTTCTCTATTATCAGCAGTGTGAACCTTGAAATGTTGGGTACCCCAAAGTCTTATGGTAGAAATGTTTAGGATGGGTCCCCAGTAATTACAAACTGCCGGATGCTAACTTGGTTAGGTTAGCATAAGTTTACTATTAATTAGCATATGCAGACAACAGCAAAAAAATGGTAGGCTGCTTTGGACAATCTTGGCGTGGCTTTTGAGGTATAATGAGGATGTTGAATCTATTTCTGACAGTTTAAGGGTAAAAAAGGGCAGGCTTGAGTCCTCTAAAGTGTTAGTGTTCTTAAAATAGTTCACGATCTGTGTTTTTTTCTTTTTGTTTTACTTTTATGTATGCGCCACAACTCCAAGTCAAATTCCTCATACGTGTCAACCTACCTGGTAACAAACCCGTTTCTGATTCGGGAAATTTAAAATTGATTACAATTCAGTCAGACAACTCACGTGTTTCTTAATATGTGTATTAGAAGCAGCATATAGTTTGAGTTCGGGGTCTAGGCTCGGGCCTCATCACTCCATAGATTTACAAAGAACATTGAGTGATGATTAGTTAACTACCCCCGAGCCTACAGGTGGAAGCTGGGGTGGAGCTGGGGTGGAAGCTGGTGTGGAAGCTGGGGTGGAAGCTGGGGTGGAAGGTGGGGTGGAAGCTGGGGTGGAAGCTGGGGTGGAAGCTGGGGTGGAAGCAAGGGTGGAAGCTGAGGTGGAAGCTGGGGTGGAAGGTGGGATGGAAGCTGGGGTGGAAGCTGGGTCGGAAGCTGGGGTGGTGCTGGGGTGGAAGCTGGGGTGGAAGCTGGGGTGGAAGCTGGGTTGGAAGCTGAGGTGGAAGCTGGGTTGGAAGCTGAGGTGGAAGCTGGGGTGGAAGCTGGGGTGGAAGCTGGGATGGAAGCTGAGGTGGAAGCTGAGGTGGAAGCTGGGGTGGAAGCTGGGGTGGAAGCTGGGTCGGAAGCTGGGATGGAAGCTGGGGTGGAAGCTGAGGTGGAAGCTGGGTCGGAAGCTGGGGTGGTGCTGGGGTGGAAGCTGGGTCGGAAGCTGGGGTGGTGCTGGGGTGGAAGCTGGGGTGGAAGCTGGGTTGGAAGCTGGGGTGGAAGCTGGGTCGGAAGCTGGGGTGGTGCTGGGGTGGAAGCTGGGGTGGAAGCTGGGGTGGAAGCTGGGGTGGAAGCTGGGTTGGAAGCTGGGGCGGAAGCTGGGGTGGTGCTGGGGTGGAAGCTGGGGTGGAAGCTGGGGTAGAAGCTGGGGTGGAAGCTGGGTTGGAAGCTGGGGTGGAAGCTGGGGTGGAAGCTGGGGTGGTGCTGGGGCAGGCGAGCAGCAGCAACATGAAACACAGCAGCAGGAACATGAACGTAGCAATAGCAAGGGAACACAGCAGCAGCAGCATAAGCGAGGCAGAGGCAGGAAGACCTGGCAGCTTCAATAGAGCGGCATGTTTAGGAGAATGTGTTTGGTTGGTTGTTAGAGGGACGAGGTGCGTCACGTGTTAAGGTTTGATTGGTGCTCGAGTTGACTGCCTGAACTAGCTCGCAGGCTTCGCGCCATGTATGGCCACTATCTGGTTAAAACTGCCATTTTAAATCCTGAAAATGTCAGAAATTTACTCAATAACCCCCAAAACTACTCCAAAATGTTCCAAATGTTACTATTGTCTTCAGTTGTTTTTTATTGCTAATTAATGCAACTTGTGTTAATTGTGCAAATTGCCCAACATGTGCAAGATATCATCCTGCAGTTTCTATGTTCTGGGAACCCCTGCTATACATTTCTATCATAACACTTTGGAGTACTCAACATTTCTGGGTTCACAGTGCTGCCACACCACTGTAGCTGTGCATCACATGACAATAACGCCTTTCATCTTTGGCTCTTTGAGGTGCAGGGATCCCACGGACCCTCAGCAGGATCTCTCGTCCTCCTCTTCCTCCCTCGCCCCTCCTCTTCCTCCCCCTCTGACCCCTCCGCCCATTTATCATGAGAAGCAGCGGCGGGAGCTGTGCGCCCTTCACGCCCTGAACAACGTCTTCCAGGACGGCACGGCCTTCAGCAGGGACGCCCTGCAGGAGATCTACCAGAGGTGGGAGAGCCGGGGTTACCAGGGGAACCAAAAGTGTGGGGAAAGTTGTGTAAAATGTATTTTTTCACACCTGGAATGAGGTTGGAATTAGAAGAAGGGAGTAGTTTAAAGTATCGATTGTTCTGTCTCTTGGGTAACAATATGTTCACAATCTAATAGGGGGATATACTGTATTTCCATGCTTTTGGGAATATAACTTTATATCGAGATTCAGATTTGTGTAGGATGTTAAAGGGGACCTATCATGCAAAATACACTTCCTGATGTCTTTTATACATAAAGATGTGTCCCCGGTGTGTCGGGGAACTCACGCAGCATCAGAAAATAAAACCCCCTCTCTTTTCCTCCGTACCCAAATCTTTAAAAACGGGGGAACAACGGAGCTGATCCAGATTTTCGTCCGATATGACGTAATATCTGAAATGTGGACCCACGGCCCAATCAGAAACGTTGCTATCAGAAACAACGCCCGACTGTTTTGGACGTAATATGGTCGGTGTTTACATTAGCATCGCTAACACTCAGAGCTAACCTGTACTGGAGAGCATGTGTGTGAAGAAGCAGGAAGTAAAAAGGAACTCACCTTGTGGTATAACCGGCAAGAGACAAAGCCTTTGAGCTCCATACTGTTTCAGAAAGAGTCCTTGATAATCCATGATATGGTGTTTCATCACGGCAGTGTTTAGTTTAGACAGTAGCTGCCGGGTCCCGCATGAGCTCAGACCCCTCCTTTTTTCTTCTTTTTTCAGTTTAAAAAATAAAATGCTTAATTTTTGTATTTAGCCTTTATTTATACAGGTGAAAATGTCATTGAGACACAGGGTCTCATTTTCAAGAGAAATCTGTTTATACCTGGAATCAGCACTTTTGAAACAGGAAGTGAAATAGAGGGATATGAGGCATGGCTAGAATGGGTGATCTGTTTGGTATTTTGAGCAAAATACTTCATAGAGATGTTTTTTATATCTTTGTATATCTGAGACCTATGCTATTGCCTAAAAATAGTATGATAGGTGACCTTTACAGAAAAATTAAGAAGGAGCATGGTGTTTTCCTTGTAAGTCTTCTCTAAATTCCAGAAATGTCCTCCCGAGATGTTGCGCGTTGTTCTGTTAGTATCCGTTAAATTCCAAGTTTAACTAAAGTTACGCAAAAGAAGTTGCTTGTTTTGTGGGCGCTGTTAAAAACATGGAGCTGATTAGACTCTATCCCGGTAACTGGATTGAATTCTAATTAATAATAAGTGTCATGTTCAATTTCTCCAGTTTATAACAAAACAAATGCAATTAAAAAAAATGTTTACCTTATTTTGTAAAGAAGACTTCATCTCTCGATGCATGTTCCCTGTGTTTCAAAACCCAAACTACCGTACGATTTAATATACCCAATGCATAGTATGCCGTAAATACCAGGGTGTCCTACTGGTCACATCTCTATCCCACAATCCTTTGCAAAACAGAGAGAAGTTTTTGTAGATCTAGTATGACCCACTTGCATGAATCCTGCATGCCACAGTGTGTAAGGGAAGCTGCAGTACAGTACATACGTTTGTTTACATGTGATTGTTGACTGATCAAAGCTCAAAGATGGTCTCTACTTTATTAGATATATGGCTATAAAGGTCAGACTATACATATTTTCAAACAGTTTTAACAATGAAATGGAAATTGGGTAACACAGTTGAGGGAAACCTTATTTAAATATTTCTTCTGTGTACTTATATATACGTTTATAATTTCTCTCTCTGTCCACAGGCTTTCTCCCAGCACTCTGGTGACGCCGCACAAGAAGAGCATGCTGGGAAACGGGAACTACGATGTAAACGTCATCATGGCGGCGCTGCAGACCCGCGGGTTCGAGGCCGTTTGGTGGGATAAAAGAAGGTAAGACGGGCGGGAAACTTCCATAAAACTAATACATATCATATGTAACTTTTCGGCATTTCAAATTTATAAAAACGACTAGACCTCTGCTGTATATTTTCCGTTACTCTACCTACATTTCCCCGAATGATTCAAACACTTTTCAAACCTAGGGAAATCTGTTATTGACATATTAGTGTTGTATCCCCGGCAGAAGCTGTCAAAAAGTGCCCTTATATACAGTTTAAGCTGCATTTTCACCATACTTTTTTCAAGATCTTGGTCTTTTTTTACTTTATATTATATCCTCATGTAGGATTTTAGTCATTAGACGTCTGGAAGTTATCAGAGGCAGCCAAACGGTGTAGGAGAAACACAGATTTCTGACGTAAAACAGCTTATTTTGGGGTTTTATCTTGATTTCTTACTGAAAAAATACAAATTTAAAATAGATATGCTTACAAGATTACCATTTTTGCGCCTTAGATACATACACTCATGTCTGGACATTATTAAGATCTTCATTAGTAATACTTTTTCTGATATACAAAAGCACAATCTACTGTGTCTGTTTGTTTTGGAGAGAAGGAGACCTCCGCATAAATCCACTATCAGTATGAAAATAAAATCCCAACCACGAGAAAATGACGACAATTGTGGTGAAGACAAAAACTCCCATGATCCCACGCTGTTTCATAATGTCAACAAACTATTGTGTTGTTTTGCTAAAGAGACGCCTTAGCAGCAGAACATATCTTGCTGTTGGTTTGACTCCCACTGAGTAAACATGAGGTAAACGTCTTAAAGTGTCCTCGTTAGCATGATCTCTGTGATTAGTCAGCGTTCCTGCTTCCCTCACTCAGTCTTACAGCAAACGCTTTTATCAGTAAAACAATAATGTTATCAGCAGAGCCTTATTCCTGTGTCTGTGTCCTAAACAGGAACAAATTGACTCTTAATCTGGAGACAGTAACAGCTGATTGATGCAACACAGTGAAGAATGTCATGACAGATGATATGTGTCATTGTAGGACTTTAGATTGGGTCAACGTAATGATTGTTGTTATTATACCTCACTTTGTGTTGCATTTGATTGCTTACGGGAAACTCTGACAGTCAAAATGTCTCCCAATACAGGATCACTTCAGCACTAAACCACACAATTATAATGTAATTTTTGTTGATTAAAGAAGGGAAAATAATCGGTACAGCAGCGTATTATAAATTGGCTTATCCAATATATTTTCTGTTGGATTTGGAGCTTTTATTTTTGAAGTTTTACCATGATATGCCTTATTCTGATTCTGATATTAAATGACTTTTCCTCCTTCAGGGATGTGGGCAGCATCGAGCTGTCCAACGTGACGGGCTTCATCCTGAACGTCCCGTCCAACCTGCGCTGGGGTCCTCTGATGCTGCCGCTCAAACGCCAGCACTGGATGGGAGTCAGGGAGGTGGGGGGGGTCTACTACAACCTGGACTCCAAGCTGCGCAGCCCTCAGCCAATCGGAGCGCCCGACCACCTCAGGTGTGTGTGTGTGTGTGTGTGTGTGTGTGTGTGTGTGTGTGTGTGTGTGTGTGTGTGTGTGTGTGTGTGTGTGTGTGTGTGTGTGTGTGTGTGTGTGTGTGTGTGTGTGTGTGTGTGTGTGTGTGTGTGTGTGTGTGTGTGTGTGTGTGTGTGTGTGTGTGTGTGTGTGTGTGTGTGTGTGTGTGTGTGTGTGTGTGTGTGTGTGTGTGTGTGTGTGTGTGTGTGTGTGTGTGTGTGTGTGTGGAGATTCAGGTCAATTATGGATTTAAAGGGGACCTATTATTCAAAATACTCTTCTTCATGTCTCTTCTACATCACCATGTGTCCCCTCTTCTTCATGTCTCTTCTACATCACCATGTGTCCCCTCTTCTTCATGTCTCTTCTACATCAACATGTGTCCCCTCTTCTTCATGTCTCTTCTACATCAACATGTGTCCCCTCTTCTCCATGTCTCTTCTACATCAACATGTGTCCCCTCTTCTTCATGTCTCTTCTACATCAACATGTGTCCCCTCTTCTCCATGTCTCTTCTACATCAACATGTGTCCCCTCTTCTCCATGTCTCTTCTACATCAACATGTGTCCCCTCTTCTTCATGTCTCTTCTACATCAACATGTGTCCCCTCTTCTTCATGTCTCTTCTACATCAACATGTGTCCCCTCTTCTTCATGTCTCTTCTACATCAACATGTGTCCCCTCTTCTCCATGTCTCTTCTACATCAGCATGTGTCCCCTCTTCTTCATGTCTCTTCTACATCAACATGTGTCCCCTCTGTGGAAAGAGACTCTGAATGTTTCAGGAACAAAGATTCTCTCTCTTTTTTATCCATTTCTATAAAAACCTGTCTGAAAATGAGCTGATCAGATTTTGGCCACTTTATGATGTCATAATGATTTTTTGGGCTTGTGTAACCATTAGCCAATCAGCAACCAAGGTAACCCTTCCCCTGTCACATGCAGGAGCTTTTGGTGGTGGTCATTTTAAGATTTATTTTGTAACACTTTGTGACATGACTTTATATAGAATCAGACATAGCCATCATGACAGTTTATAGACTCTGCTTTTGAAGTCTTGAATTTGACATTTCAGCCATCACCACATTTGTTTTTTTGCAACCAGAAGGGACACAAAAGCCTGGAGCTGAGTACAACCAGACAATGGAAAGACATTTTTAGGCAGCAAAATGCTATAATTACTTTTCATGAACTGGAAACAAACTATAAAAGGGGTAAAAGTTCAAGGATGACAACACGGAAAACAGTGTGGTAGCAAACTGTCAATCACAAGTTAGCCCCGCCCCTTGTGTGTGTTTTAGTGATTTTTTGTTTGTGCTTCTTTCTAACTTTTGTACAAAGCATATAGTTTATAAAAATTGGCCGTAGCCATTCAAACAATTAACCAGAATGTTACAATGTAACTTTCTTAGGCTGAAAACAAATGTAATGGTTTACAATTGAGTCAGTTCAGAGACAAAAACAGGGACCACATCATGGTAGAGACCTGTCAATCACAAGGTAGCCCCGCCCTAAAGCAGACCCTTATCATCTATTTTACTCTAAGTGGGACCATTATTTACAAAATGAACATTGTGTAGTATGAAAGAGGTCTTTAAATTACTGATTCAGGCCAGAAAACTAAGGTTTAAAATGTTTTCTGATGTAAAAAATCAAGCGAGAAGTAGGGTCATTTTCTCATAGACTTCTATAAAATCAGACGTCTTATTTCAACCAGTGGAGTCGGCCCCTACTGGACATCAGGTATATTATGACATACTATAAATACTAAGTTTGTCACTAAAACTCTATATTCAGCTATGTGGCCATACTTGTCAACCCTCCCGATTTTCGCGGGAGACTCCCGATTTCATTGCTCTCTCCCGGTTTCCTCCCGGGGTCATATTTCTCCCGCATTTCTCCCGATTTCTGACAAAATCAGATTTACTCACAACTGTTTCCACTCGGACTTTAATACAGCTACACCATTGTTTGGTTTGCATGGTAACACGTCTCTTTAGTAGCGCGCGCAATTCAAAGTCTGATAGGGTGAGGCAGATATTCACAGAAAACAGAACAAGAATCAAGAACTACTCTACTCTCTGCTCACTCCTTTCCTGTAAAATACAGGTCCAGCCCACACATATGCTCCATCAAGGATCGTGCTACAGGCCGCAAGGCAGTGCACTTACAACTACAATAAGCATCTTAATGTTAATCTAACAGCTCCGGCGATCCACTAGCACCCCCCCCCCCCCCCCCCCCGCCTCCCCTTTTGCATTTTGAAATGCTCCCGATTTCTGAGGTCTCAAGGTTGGCATGCGGCCAATAATTAATAATAACAGGGAAAATGTGCTTTACATGGCATCTCTTTGAATAGCAGATTTTGAAAGTGATTATATGTCAGTTGTGTTTTTGGGGCTCTAATGGGGCTTTTCCACTGCACGGCCTCGCACGACTTAGTACGGTATAGTTAGGCCTTGGTAGGCCAGGCTCACTTTATGCTGCGTTTCCATTACAGTTTAGTAACTGGGGCAGTAACTATAGTAACGCAGTGTAGGCGGAGCCGTGACGTCATCTTCAATGAGAACCACAAAGCCAAAATCAGCCGTTAGCTGTTAGCCCTCAGAGCTCACAGCTCCTCATATCTGTTCAGAAACTAGACAAAAGTTAAACAAGTACAAACCACATACTGTCTGTGTCATGGAGAATACAGTCGCTGGTTTATTTATGTCTGTAGGCCGTTGTTGTGAGTGTGGATGGTCGGAGCATATACTGGGTTAGCTTAGCCGATCTCCATTCAGAAAACACGCATTTTAAAAGAAAAAACCCTTTTTTTTATTTTTTTATAAAAAATATTTGTATTGGTTTTTCAGTTGAATTATACTCAAAGTTAAGGGTAATCAACTGTTGAAAACATACTGTTCAAATTTTTGAACATAATTTTTTTCTCCAATAAATTGATGTTTTCAAAGTAAATGGATAATCGTTTTTAATAATCGTGATATCAATTATTGACCCAAATAATCGAGATTATGATTTTTGCCATAATCGATCAGCCCTAGTTGGCCGGACGATTTTGGAGGGCCAGAAAAACTGTGAAAAAGCACCCGTTAGCCGGAACCAGCCCTAGTGGAAACGCAACCAAAACGGGCCGGGTTTGGCACGGCACGTTTAAACCGTGCAACGCGCTGCAGTGTAAATGCGCCATAAGAGGCTTTAAAGCTGGTCTATCCTTGTATACAGAGCAGCATACAGTATAGATATTAAAAACATGTAATTATCTTCCCTATTATTTGTTAAGAGTGCATATTTGTAGCTATACATGTCCTAAATGTGCTCAAAATTGTAAGGGAAACTTCTGCAGCAATGGAGAGTCAGGACTCAGAGAGAGACACGAGGAGAGTTGGAGCTTTGATGTCAAACAATGATGTTTATTACAAGTCAACGGCCGGAGAATTCATATCACAAGTCACAGCAGCAAAAGGTTCTGTCTGCACGGGTGGGTTGTCATGTCAATTCTGACCAGCCTATCTCTCGATAGACCTTTTAACTAGTTTACAGAGAGTTAATCAACATATTGGGGTGTTAACACATAGAGACACTGAATCACTTATCTGACTCTTAGGCTCTGTGACCGAGAGTTGACCGGTCATAAAACTGGTAATGTCAACAATAGCTGAGACTTCCCATTCCTTAAGACAGATAACAGACTTAGGGTTGGTCGTAAAAGTCAACAAACAGAAAGGTTAAATATTTAGGAGTAAGGAAGAATTATTCTTTGACACTTTGGAGTAAGACAGATATATCCCTTACAAAAATAATGTTAAATATACGTTTCTATGGTTTTTAACCTAAAATAAATGTTATTCAAGTGTTTTCTATACGAATTTCTGTAAAACAGTTGATTTTTGGGTTTTATTATCATAATAATAAGTGGCGTTGCTATTTTTCCTCATGGCAGGAAGTTTCTCCGGCAGCAGCTGCGAGGGAAGAACTGTGAGCTCCTATTGGTCGTCCCAGAGGAAGTGGAGGCACACCAAACATGGCGGTCGGACGGCTAACTTCAACCCGCCGCTCTTAACGGGCCAATCACAGGACAGGAAGTCGTGCACAGCCAATCACGTGGATGCAGATGTTCGTCCTCCCTTTCCTTTTGAGGTTTTGTTTACACGGCCATTGCTGGACTCTTTATCGGAGAGGATGCAAAGAAATGAAGGAAGCAAACACTTTACAGGGAGAATCACAGTCCTTTACTCAAAACACACTTATACAAATCTTGTGTTTTTATATATATATATTGACTATTTTTCAATGTCAGTTTTTGTTTATTTTTACTGTTTCCAAAGTGATGGGAGTTTATGAAAAATGCTGATTATCCGCAGTGGCGCTCCAGGCTTCAGCCATGTTTCCACAGACGTGTTTCCCGTCCTTCACTTTCACCAAAGCGTGCCCTTTCTGCCTCTTTTTTTCATCTCACCACAGGTCAAAATGGAGTGATTCATCACGTTGCCAACTTTGTATTTCATCCACTTTCCACACAGTTTTATATTATGCAACAGAGCAATGCATCTCCCGAGCCGAACACTCGCTCTACTGGATCTCTCACTCGGTTTCCTAGAAGTAATGGCGTCATTAATCCAGTTTTCTGTGATTGTTCACATTGAAACGGTTTCTCTAAAGTGGAGAGGGGGACAGGAAATAAGGCTAAAGTAATGGTTATACTGCATACAATACAAGAAGACATCTAATTAGGGAGAAAAAGCTTCTATCTTAATTATTCAAGCTCACAGAAATGTGCCGTACTTTATGTAAACAGTTGGCATGACTTTGCAAAAGCTAGATCTGGGGGTTATTGTGCTAACGATACTCATGTCTAATTGGACTGAAATTAGTTCTAGATGTAATATATTTCAAATGAGGGTGATAAGAGAAAGTGTTTCTATTTTTGTTCAAATGTAATCTTACAAAATGACACGAATTGACCGTACCTAATTTAAAATGTTCAGCCCCAGGGAGAGTTATTTTTGACTTTTAAAGAGGCCCTGTCATGCTTTTGGGGGTATGAGAAATGTTTGAGCATTAAAGCATGTCACAGTAGAGACACTACATACACATGTGAAACTTGAAACTGATATAATAGGGCCCCTTTAAAACACTTTGAAACACTCAGCGAGGGTCTCAAATGTGCAAGAGGACGTTTTAGAAAAGTGGATTTAGGAGGAGATGAAGTGCAGTGTGCCTAGGTGTAGAGAAATGTAAAAAAGAAAGTTTTTTTTGGTGGATTTCTGTGAAAAGAGCCTTACGAAAGATTCCTCTGTTTGCAGCTTTCAAATCAGCTCAAGAGAAACTGTTATTTCTATTGTGTCTTAACGACGATATTGGCCTTAACTTGTTTACATTTCAAATATATATGTGTTGCTCTGAAAGAATAAGATGCCATTTATCAGGAGATTTAATCCAAAGCACCAATTTATCAGATCACATAATTTAAATATGATGTTTTCACTTTTGCAGCCAAGGGCTTTGTGTCGTTTCTTTTGGACCTTCAACCTCTAAATGTTGCGTTATATCAACGTGAAGCATCAGAGAGGTTTTCATTTATTTGCTTTTGGAGATTTTTGGACCCACTCACATCATATCTCACGGTTGCATTTATTCAACATGTGCTTTTTTTGTTGCCATGACAATCCATTCAGCCCTTCCCACTGAAGGAATCCTGATATTGTTGTATTTTTTTTATGTTTTGCATAGAAATAAAATGCTTATAATGGCACTTTATGTACAAATGACAGTGTGTTTATATTTAATCTGTCATATTTTGCTCTCACAGGGTTATTGTTCAGTTTATTTCAGTAGAGGAACTAATGTATAACATTTACTTCATTTTGTACACAGCTTCAAAAATCTAAATTGAAATGTTTCCCAAAAAGAAAATTATATATAATTGTTATTAAACTAGCTAACAGTTTAAACAATAACAACTAGGTTTTTAAATATACTTTAAATACATTTAGCTGATTATACTCAATATTAATTGTACTTGTAACTCTTTATTTAAGCAAAGACTGTTATTCCACCTCTGAAAGTAATTTTTACTTTTTATTGTTTAATTTCCAACTTTGAATTTGTACGCCTTAATCTTTGTCTTTTTTTAAGTAATTAATGTAGTTTATTTTTGTATTTCTATTTATTTTTGGCTGACATCCTGAATGAACCATGAGGCTGCTGGTGGCGCGCTCGTTCTCATTATAAACAAGGGAGCGCGCATACGGACACGGGAGCGCGCAGAGCGGTGTGCAGATGTGTCGCAGATTTTGTAAAGTCACTGTTCCGAAACATCCAGCTGGCGGAGGGGTCTGCAGGTTAACGGACCCGAAAATAACGCTCCATAGACGGGGAGGACACAGCTTAAGCACCGCTAACATCTCCCGGTTCTCTCGGTCTGTAAACACCGGGAGGTTTTACTTTGACAGGTGAAAACGTAACACACATGGAGCTGTCAGCTATAGGGGAGCAGGTGTTTGCTGTGGAGTGCATCCTGAAAAAAAGAGTTAAGAAGGTAACATTTATCAACATTTAGGAGCTTATTTTAAGAATGCTACTTTGCATGCTAATGAAATGCAGAGAGATTAATGGCAGCAATCTGGTTATCTAAATGTTTGAGGATGATGTCTCTTTCATGTGTTGAATGCAGATTATCATGTCAGGTGTTTGGAGAAAGCAGATTGTTTGTTGCGTTCATTCTAAATTAGCATATGTTGACACATGATGCAGGGGTGCAGCTAGATATTTGGGGTCCTTTAAAGTGCATGAGGGCCCCTCTAATTTAACATTGCATGACTATTAAATGTAGTTTAGAGACTTTCTGAAGTATGCAAAACTATAGCTTAATCTAAGATCCAAAGTTAGGGCAGGCTAGCTTGTACTCAAGTTGTAATTGCATTTATTTCAAAGGCTATATGTATTGTTATATGCACAATAGTTAAGCGTAGTTATGGCAATGAAAATATGAAGTCCCGAGCTCCTCATACATTGTAATATACAACATACTTAAGACATAGAAGTAAATAAAGAATAATGCAAGAAGAAATTGAAGTGCAAGAGAAACAACGGTGAAAATAAAATGCAGAAAGTAAACTATAAACATGTACAATTAAATACTTTACATGGAATAAAACTCTGTGTATTGTAATACTATATAAATACATATGTAGACTGCGAACAGATGTATAAGTCATACATATAGGTAGGTAAGGAAATCTGTTGTCATTCTGCAACACAGGGAAGAAAGCAGTTGTAGCCTATTTTTGCTCCACAAGAAAACTTAAGAGCATTTTTCAAATTGGCATCAGTAGAAATATAAACTACAGCAACACAAACTACAAGGAAGTCTCTTAGAAGATAATGTGCCTGGTAACATAACATTAAAAACATTAAACATGTGGCGCTGTGCTTACATATACAGGGTGTCTTAAAAAGTGTTAAAAGTTGATAAATCAATTTAGCAAAAATTAAGGCTATTAAAAAGTATTAAACTGCATTTTCCAAGGTATTACATTTTATAGCTTGTTTTCAATAAGTATATGAATTGTCCAGAGAGGTTGTATTCTACAGTCTGCCTGAATGTAATCATTGCGTAGGTGTGTAGTGTGATTCTGTGTAGTTTATTTATGGCATCCCGTTGGATTTGACGTCATCTGAACAGGACTTCGCACGCTCACTGCTTGATAGCGCGCGAAGTTCCGTTTACGCCGGTTGTTAAACAACATCGTTATGGGGAAATGCAAGTCTGGGTCCAAATGGTTGGAAGATAAGGAGGAAGGACAATCAATACTGTATATAGTCAATGTGAGGTAAAGTGTGTCGCCAAGGTAACCGGTTAAAACTCCAAGTGGAGATGAGGTCTTAAAATGTATGGAAAGGGTCTTAAAAAAGATCTTAAAAGGAATTAAATTTGACTTCAGGATTCCTGCATATACCCATAGAAATCTGAAGATACCCACGGCTAGAAGGTCATTAAAGCTTTATGTGCAAAATGTCTAAAAAATGTATTTTCTATCCTCACATTTAAAGTTAGATTGTGCTTGATAAATGAGTGAAATAGCTAAATACACTTCTATTTGATCAGATTGGAGATTTATTTGCCTCTCTTTGTAAATGGTTTGAGATGAGGCTTTAAACGAGGC
The DNA here is from genome assembly GCF_949606895.1 of Notothenia rossii. Taxonomy (NCBI): domain Eukaryota; kingdom Metazoa; phylum Chordata; class Actinopteri; order Perciformes; family Nototheniidae; genus Notothenia; species Notothenia rossii. The sequence goes on from NC_136910.1 coordinate 4,782,777, forward strand.
TTCATGTGTAAAGTGAAAGTCAGAAAGGCAGATGATGAAACCACATGTGGACTAAATTTGTCCTCCACAAACTGCTGTTAAACTGTGAGATAAAACACACCCTGATATTCAAGTTAAAGGTGATTTAACCGTAGTGAAACAGTACATTTACACTACATATAGTTAAACCCTGATCTAGAGAGGGGTTTGGGGTCACAGAGAGCATCTATTTGGGCTTTATGAGTACAAGTAAATGACATGATTTCCATGGCATGTTATTGAAGATTTGGGCACTTTTATTTGAGGTGTCACCCAATATTGCTCCTTTTGACTGCAACACTGGGTGAGTAAGACAAAGTCGGGAAATGTGGTGACTTCACCCTCTGAAGGTATTGTGGGATGATGTCAGCGAGGGTGACTAACTCTGAGAGGCGAGGCTGGTGGATGGGAAACATTCGGAACATTTAACGTCATCTAACAAATACTGAAGGGTGCGAATAAAGTCATTATGGAAGTGGATTTACTTGAAAGGCTTTGAAATATCCTCCTACACAAAAACCCTTTAAAACGCAATAAGTTAATGGTAAATATGCATTATTTTGAAGCATTTAAAGGGGACCTATCATGCAAAATGCACTTTTTATGTCTTTTATACATATATATGTGTCCCCGGTGTGTCGGGGAACTCGCGTCAGAAAATAAAACCCTCTGTCTTTTCCTCCGTACCCAAATCTCTATAAACGGCGGAACAACGGAGCTGATCCAGATTTGCGTCCGATATGACGTAATATCTGAAATGTGGACCCACGGCCCTATCAGAAACGTTGCTATCAGAAACAATGCCCGACTGTTTTGGACGTAGCATGGTCGGTGTTTACATTAGCATCGCTAACACTCAGAGCTAACCTGTACTGGAGAGCATGTGTGTGAAGAAGCAGGAAGTAAAAAGGAACTCACCTTGTGGTATAACCGGCAAGAGAGAAAGCCTTTGAGCTCCATACTGTTTCAGAGATAATCCTTGATAATCCATGATATGGCTTTTCATCACGGCAGTATTTAGTTTAGACAGTAGCTGCCGGGTCCCGCATTTATTTGTTAAAGCTTTATACCCCAAATCAGCACTTTTGAAACAGGAAGTGAAATAGAGGGATATGAGGCATGGCTAGAATGGGTGATCTGTTTGGTATTTTGAGCAAAACACTTCATAGACATGTTTTTTATATATTTGTATATATCTGAGACCTATGCTATTGCCTAAAAATAGCATGATAGGTGACCTTTAATGAGTAAAAATTCATTTATGTTATTGCTTTTTTTATGAATTCACATGTAGATGGGACAATGACGCAGTATTAGAAAAAAAACTGTATATTCTTTGATGTTATTTATGGAATTAGCTTCTAAATTAGTTTTGTCTCCACAGGGGAATGTGGAGTATCTGTTAAAGTGGAAGGGATGGCCTCCAAAGTAAGTTACACATTCAAAACTAATGAGAGAGTTGGAAATGTGTTTTTTATTCACATACAAATACAGTGGCTGCATAACAAATATGGAAAATGTCAAACATACTGTATTTATGGAGTTGTTTGATACTTCTCGCAGGTACAGCACATGGGAACCAGAGGAACATATTCTGGATCAGCACTTAGTGAAGGCCTACGAGGAGAAGTAAGGCTCCAAAACACAAGTCTTCATTTTATTGTTTATTTTAAATGGCTAACAACAATAACAGTAAACGTATAAGCAGTCGCGATCCTAGAGTCGGTGGGGGCCCTAGGCAAACATTCACTGGGGGCCCCTCGAACCAGCTTTTCACCACCACGCATAGCCGACAGCCCCTCGATAAAATAATGAAGTGATTTTCATTCTTATTTATGTAATTGTTTATATATATATATATTTATTTATTATTATTATTATTATTATTATTTGTTTGTATTATTTATATATATATTGGTTTTTTTAGAGAGCAGAAGGAGAAACAATTGGGACACAGGAGGAAAGGACCCAAAGCCAAAAGACTCTTTCTGCAGGTAGAAATCTGATTTAAAGGTCCCCTCTTCTCCATGTCTCTTCTACATCAACATGTGTCCCCTCTTCTTCATGTCTCTTCTACATCAACATGTGTCCCCTCTTCTTCATGTCTCTTCTACATCAACATGTGTCCCCTCTTCTTCATGTCTCTTCTACATCAACATGTGTCCCCTCTTCTTCATGTCTCTTCTACATCAACATGTGTCCCCTCTTCTCCATGTCTCTTCTACATCAACATGTGTCCCCTCTTCTTCATGTCTCTTCTACATCAACATGTGTCCCCTCTTCTTCAAGTCTCTTCTACATCAACATGTGTCCCCTCTTCTTCAAGTCTCTTCTACATCAACATGTGTCCCCTCTTCTTCATGTCTCTTCTACATCAACATGTGTCCCCTCTTCTTCATGTCTCTTCTACATCAACATGTGTCCCCTCTTCTTCAAGTCTCTTCTACATCAACATGTGTCCCCTCTTCTTCATGTCTCTTCTACATCAACATGTGTCCCCTCTTTTTCAAGTCTCTTCTACATCAACATGTGTCCCCTCTTTTTCAAGTCTCTTCTACATCAACATGTGTCCCCTCTTCTTCATGTCTCTTCTACATCAACATGTGTCCCCTCTTCTTCATGTCTCTTCTACATCAACATGTGTCCCCTCCTCTTCATGTCTCTTCTACATCAACATGTGTCCCCACTTCTTCATGTCTCTTCTACATCAACATGTGTCCCCTCTTCTTCATGTCTCTTCTACATCAACATGTGTCCCCTCTTCTTCATGTCTCTTCTACATCAACATGTGTCCCCTCTTCTTCATGTCTCTTCTACATCAACATGTGTCCCCACTTCTTCATGTCTCTTCTACATCAACATGTGTCCCCTCTTCTTCATGTCTCTTCTACATCAACATGTGTCCCCTCTTCTTCATGTCTCTTCTACATCAACATGTGTCCCCACTTCTTCATGTCTCTTCTACATCAACATGTGTCCCCTCTTCTTCATGTCTCTTCTACATCAACATGTGTCCCCTCTTCTTCATGTCTCTTCTACATCAACATGTGTCCCCTCTTCTTCATGTCTCTTCTACATCAACATGTGTCCCCACTTCTTCATGTCTCTTCTACATCAACATGTGTCCCCTCTTCTTCATGTCTCTTCTACATCAACATGTGTCCTCTCTTCTTCATGTCTCTTCTACATCAACATGTGTCCCCTCTGTGGAAAGAGACTCTGAAAGTTTCAGGAACAAAGATTCTCTCTCTTTTTGATCCATTTCTATAAAAACCTGTCTGAAAATGAGCTGATCAGGTTTTGGCCACTTTATGATGTCATAACGATTTTTTGGCTTGTGTAACCTTTAGCCAATCAGCAACCAAGGCTTTTTCTCCCAGGAAAGTACCTGGGGGTGAAAAGGTTTGCAAAAAAAAGTTTTAGTTCAAGATCTTTTTGGTGTGAACGCAAAATCCCAGGAACTATCGGAACTATTCCTGGGAAAAGTACTCCGGTGTGAAAGCGCCTAAAGTGTTATTTTTAACCAAATCTCTCTCAGAGGGGCGTGGGGAGGGGCTCCTTATTTTCATCTAAAGTAACAGACAGAGAATCAGCACTTTGGAAACAGGGCTGAAACAGAGGGGATTGTGGGTAATGCTGCAATGATCTGTTTGGTGTTTGGAGCCAAACACTTCAGAGACATGCATACAGTATCTGAGACCTATAATATATTGATGAAAAACAGTGTAATAGGGGACCTTTAATAAAATAAATAAATAATACTTTATACTTCTTTAAACACACCAATCGTCATGTAATCCAGTTTATCTTCTGCTTTATATTCAGGATACGGTTTACACCATGGATCTGCGCAGCGCTCACAAGCCTCCGGACGATCCTCCTCTTCCTCCTCTTCCTCGTCTTCGTCTCTCTCTGACTCGCTCTCTGCTCCCTGAGGAAGAGGAGCGCTCGTTGGCTTCCTGCAGGAGGAGAGAGACACCAGAGCAGCATCCAGGAAGCAAAACCTGGAGGTCAAAGTTCACGTGTCTTCACTCCGACCCTCGGAGTCCCACAGCCGAAGACTGGGAGGGCCGGGGGGAGGAAGAGGAGGAAGAGGAGGAGGATGTAAAGGAGGTGATGGCAAAGGGCACTTTAGATTTAGGTAAGTGTGTCAGTGTTCTTCTGGTAATTGGTTTTTCCCACACGTAACACAATAACAGGAGAGAATACAGAGTACAATTGCAGGTGCTATGTATAAAAGAAATACAAAAAAGATGACAAAACAATAAGGATAATAACATAAAAAGACCGTTACAGTAATAGCGTTGACAAAAATAAACCAAAATACACAATGACATGATAGGCAGAAACAGAAAACCCCTAAGACCCTGGATCAGCTCCGTTGTTCCCCCGTTTTTAGAGATTTGGGTACGGAGGAAAAGAGAGGGTTTTATTTTCTGACGCTGTGTGAGTTCCCCGACGCACAGGGGACACATATTTATGAATAAAATACATAAAAAAGTGCATTTTGCATGATAGGTCCCCTTTAACATTAGAAATGTAATAGTCTGGACAAACTTTTTCTGTTGAGATTCCTGGAAAAGGGAAATTAATTTTCATAAAAAAAGTTGATTCAAGAACAAAACTCTGTTATTAGATCAGTACGGACGTCAAATGTCCTGTTTGGCTTGCCGTACATAGCTGCCCAATATGGCAGATCAACTCGCGCTTGCGCAATGAAAATCGGGCAGACATGCAAATCGGGTAGTCAAATACCGGCTCTTCTGCTCTGACAGCTAGGCATGATGGGTAATCTGTGACGTTTCGCTCTCAAAAGTTGGGCCATTTTGCCTTGATGCGCCAATGAGCAGCTCTCATAGGAAAGAACGAGACCCCGCCTCCCACGCTGTATCCAGTTCTTATTATACATGGTTTGCACCCCCGTTTTTGTTTTTTTTAGAGATGTGGGTAAGGAGGAAACGAGAGACGGTTGTATTTTCTGAAACGTTGTAAGTCTCACAAACATATTTATCTATAAAATACATCAGAAAGTGAATTTTGCATTATAGGCCCCCTTTAAATGTAAGAGCTCTGCAAAGTGACGACTATCATGACATGTCAATACATGTTAATGTTGACATTTCAATTCTGAATCAAAGATTGTTTTTTTTTATTAGACGTCCAATTTTTTGCACTTTTTTGCACTTTTTAAAGGAATCACATCACTAGATATTTCTTAATGTCTATCTGCTGATGATCTGCCTTCTCAGTTTAGAGCCCCTTTCTTCATCTCTCCTCAGAGCAGAGAGGTTAACTCAATCACAGATCACATGTGATGCTAGTGATGCAATCACTGACTGCAACTCTACACTCTGGGTGTTTCTCAATGTCGAGGACGCTTCCTTGGTAGGACATGTACCTCTGAGTCAGTTGCTTAAGAAGCGAGGCAAGAATCTCTCCTGGCATTCGGAGAACGAAGAATGGAACAGGCTAGCAAGTGTGCAGGTGTGCGTCATATGAGAGGCCCTGCCTTACATTTTCCCCCCAAAGATTTTGGAAATTGTCCCGTGCGCAAAGCATTGTGGGGATTTTAAGACCGCAGAGGATAAACATGTGCCTCTAAATTTTCCGCAACGAAGGACGCCGGCCTTGGTAGGATTCCAAGGATCCTGGCCATTGGAACAGTAATTCGGCGGGACTCGATGACCCAGCATCCTTGAAATAGTGGCTCTGGAGCATCCTTCCTCGACATTGAGATGAACCCTCTGCCTCTGAAGAACATAAAAAGATAGAAATGTCAGAAAAAGCTAGAAAAAAGTCTTGGTATAGTATGTCTTCAACAATCAATGACAAATTGATAAAAGGTTATCAAAATGGAAAAAGGAGAAGTATAATATATCATAGAATCCAGTTTAAAAGTCATAAAATATGTAAAAAGTCTTTTCAAAAGAAAAGCCACAAGATAATTTCAATTAGGAGAGACTTCATTTTGTTTATAGAACATTTATTGACACATGCCATGATGAATGTTAAGTCTTTGGCGATTAGACCCCGATCCTGAAATTGTATGTCTAAAGGGGGAAATAAAGCCGTGAGCATATAGGGAACCCCCCGGGGTCTAGACTCTGGTGATGATGATGAAGATCTTGATTTGATGAGGAGATGGGATGAAGACGGGATGTGATGAGGTCTTTGGGCACTGGATATGATGAAAGGAGGTGGATGGGGAGGAGGCGAGCGGCAGCATGAACACCTGAAATCACGCTGACTGCAGGAGAGAGGAGAACCATTTTAAAGTTTGGCTGCAGCTCAGTGATTGGCTGCTGGAGATTGAGGTGAATATAATAGGTTATAGACAACGCCTGTGATGAGCTGATTGCAGCTGCGGACTGAATGTATCCCAGTCTTCCTGAAAGAACTTGCGCTGAGCTTCATTGAAATGTTATAAGACATTTTATAAAAATAAATGTTATAGTGTGTTAGGACATTTTATAAAAAGCCATAAAATAAACCAAAAAATACGTAAAAAGTGATAGTATATTATGTCATAAAAATACATTCCGAAGTGATAAAAAAAAATCCATACACTTTTTTTTTTGAATGTCATAAAAAAACAAGGTTTAGTATATCGTCAAAAAGTAATTTTAAGTCTTTCAAAAAGATGATGTCTGAAATAGTACAGTATGTCATAAACAAAGTCTGTGACAGCCATAAATCACCAAGTGATACAAAGTTGTCTAAAAAAAAAGACATAACATTTTTATAATATATCATCAAATTCCATTTAAAAATCATAAAATATGTTATAAGAAAAGTCGTAAAAAAGTGATAGTATCGTATATCATATAAATGTCATTCTGTAGTCTTCCTCTCCGTGTTCCTGTCTCCCTCAGGACAGGAGAGGGTGAACTGTTCCTCTCTCAGACCGGGGGAGGAAGAGGAGGAAGAGGAAGAGGAGAAGATTCCGGAGACTGTCTGGCGGCCGCTCGTGGCTCCAGGAGAGGTGACGGTCACAGACGTCTCTCTGAACTCCCTCACCGTAACCTTCAGAGAGTCCAGAGTCCCCCGAGGCTTCTTCAGAGAGAAAGAGCCGCTGAGGATCTGAGGGCTTAAAGACGGTGGTTAATGACAGAGATGGCAAAAGTACACACATCTTTTACTCAAGTAGGAGTACAGATACTCGTGTTTAATAATACTCTGGTAAAAGTAGAAGTACTGACTAAACTTCTTTACTCAAGTAAAAGTAAAGAAGTATGGGATTCTAAATATACTTCAGTAAAAAGTACCCATAACTAGCAGCTGTTTTAAAGAGTACCTGACCTCCCTTTATATGAATAGAACAATAATGTCATTGTTAGCTAATGAATGTTTCCATGCTGAACAACGGCAACATGACAACGTTTCCATTGGTCCCTCTTCTTTAGAGAAGACCAGGAAATTATGGATACACGGATCGTGTTCAAATCAATAGGCACGCAATCACTCTAAATAATAATGATCACGCCACCAAACACACATTCAGACTAAAGGAACCAGCCTGTTTGGAAAATGTAAGAAGTAGTAAGTACAGGTATTTGTGTTCAACATGTGAGAAGTAGAAAGTACAGGTATTTGTGTTCAACATGTGAGAAGTAGTAAGTACAGGTATTTTTGTTCAAAATGTAAGAAGTCGTCAGAAAAATAATTAGTGGAGTAAAGTACTGATACCAGTTTCATCTGTGGAAGTCGTGGTTCTGTAAAAAGCACGACCAATCATCTGAGCCGGCCCGGCTAAAGTAACTGGATGGCCTACCTGCCTGTCAGCCTTCCATCTGTGCACAAACTTATCTCGTGCCCTCATTGGTCATGTGCGTGTTCGTGTGTGTTGGAGGAGGGGCTCTGTAAGGAAGTGGCAGATTTTTTCCGGTTGTGTATTTTCAAATTCTAGCGCACTCGAGCTGGTTTCTCCAAAATTACCTACCCCACCTTTAAGTACAGTAACAAAGTATTTGTACTCCACTACTTCCCACTTCTGGTTATTGGACAGTGTTGTTGTTTTTATTCCGTGTCAATAACCCTCTCTGATACTTCCAGCCTGCTCAGTGGAACGTTTACATGCACAGAGTCGCCTGAACATGAGCCGAACGCCAGGTTAACGCTACACTTAGTTTGAGTTGTTTTGAGTTGCCTTTAGTTAACAGTAGGTATTAGCAGTGGTTGTCCCAAAAAAATAAGCAGTCATATCTTTAACTTAGAGAGAAGTCGTAACATCACAGTGTAGAAATACTCGGTTCCAAGTAAAAGCATTCAAAATGAAGTTTAAGTATTACTATCAAAAGCACTTAAAGTACAAATACAAGTCCACAGCCCATTTCATAAACTATAACTCATAACATTTAATTACTGTATTATATTTATTGATGTGTTCATCCCTTAAATAGTCATTTAGTTACTAAATTAACTGTAGTGTACCTTCATACTACAACACTTTCTTAAAGTGGACCTATTATGCTATATTTGAAACATATATTGTAGGGCCATACCGATACAAAACATGTCTGTGAAGTTTGTTGCTTAAAATCCCAAACAGGTCCCCCATTGTAGCCATGCCTCATTCTGCTCATACCCCTCTTTTGCAGCCCTGTTAGAGAAACGTGGATTTTGGGTCCTTAGCTTAAAAAAAAAAAGAGGAGGCGGAGCTAATGCCTGATCAGAATTCTACCGGAGATAAAGTTAAATTCTGCTGTGATGAAACGCCATCCTGTTCTAAACCACATCAAGGATTATTTCTGAAACAGTATGGAGCTCAAATTCTTTTTCTCTTGCGGGTTTATCACAAGGTGAGTTCCTTTTTTTATTTCCTGCTTTTTAAACACATGTGCTCTCCAGTACAGGTTAGCTCTGAGTGTTAGCGAGGCTTGCTAATGTAAACAAAGACGAGATTACGTCCAAAATACGTCAGGCATTGTTTCTGATGGCAACTTCCTGTGGGTCCGCTGCCGATTTGACGTTAGTTCGGATGGAATCTATCCGCTCGTTGTACCCCCGTTTTTAAAAGATTTGGGTACGGAGGAAAAGAGAAAGGGTTTTATTTTCTGACGCTGCGTGAGTTCCTCGACACATCGGGGAAACATATTTATGTATGAAAGACATCAGAAAGTGCATTTTGCATGATAGGTCCCCTTTAAGTTATTATCTGTTAAACATACAAACATTGTGTTTGAAAGTCCTCAAACTTACTTATATTTTTCAAAATAAAGTCCCATGTTGCCTATTCAAAGTAAAGGGACTTCACCTTTGTATGTGTCTATCTGTGGTCCCTTTAAGCAATTGACAAAATGGACTTCATGCATGAAAATGTTCAAGTTTGTAGCTTTTATCATGCTTTTGTTTTGAACGGTTACTGTCCTTATCTCCTTTCATGCTTTTATTCTGAAGTCTGGGCTCTTAGGAGTACACCACGTCAGATTGTGCTAATGTAACCAGCGTTCATTAGCACTTTTTTTCAAAGTCATGAATAGATTTACAACAGATATTGGAAAAAGTAGTTGGTGAAGAGTGTCAAATAGTACAGGTTGAGTTCTCTGTGCATACAAACATGTCCTCTGTTCCATAACACTCATAATAACTACAGTTTGATCTCCTGTTCGACACTTGGCTTCGTCTTGTTCGTGTTTCCAGATCCTCCGTGAGATTCAAAGCGCCTGCTTGTTGTTTTTCCTGCAGTGCAGTTACATCAATACAAACACACACTGTAGTTTCCTCCGTTTACTCCTCCTCATCCTCTCAAAACACACTCGTGATGACTGAGTATTGTACCGAATGAAGATAGATAAATAGTATCATGTATTATTGAATTGCACTGTATGTAGGCCTACTGATCATTAGGAGCCTCTATAGTGTGACTGACAGGGTATACATCACATAGTTTACATGACTTACAACTGTTAGATATACAAAAGTGGTTTAATTGAATTCCTACCTTTCAGTTGCATTGCACTCCTTAAACGTGGTTGAGACACTTTAGGTAACAATGTGGCTGTCATTTGATTAACGCAGCTTCATAACAATTAATAACTCTTGAGTTGTTATTCAATAAATCACCCAAAAATACATTAATTGAGAGTGACAGGTGTCCGCTCAGCTGCGTAGACTTATTTAATAATACGGCAGGAAATAGTTGAGAAAAATGAATATTAATAATTAAGAACATCTAATAAAAACCTGAATCTGTTGCGTCCTGCCGCGTAGGGATAGAAAGTGCCTGATGTTGCTGGACACACACACACACACACACACACACACACACACACACACACACACACACACACACACACACACACACACACACACACACACACACACACACATTTTTCCTCTACTGATGCTGTTATTACTTGAAATATGAGGAAACGTCAAAGAGAGGAAGACCGAGGGGATTAAAGTATTTCTTATTTTTCTACATTGACCTGAATGTATTCTTTATTCTGTGTATTTGTGGACTGAAACAGAAACGTTTTTATAAAGTTTGTGATAAACCGCGAATGCTACTGTATAACATGAGAGCTCCTGATTGGACGTCGGCTGATGTTGTGCTGCTTCCTGAATATTTGCACTTTATTGTGATTGTCCCTGTGTATGGGATGTTTATACTAAAATAAATGTTACTCATGTTTACTATGGTTTGAGTCCCTTATTGTTCAGTTGCTTACAGGACTGTCTCAGAAAATTAGAATATTGTGATAAAGTTCTTTATTTTCTGTAATGCAATTAAAAAAACAAAAATGTCATACATTCTGGATTCATTACAAATCAACTGAAATATTGCAAGCCTTTTATTATTTTAATATTGCTGATTATGGCATACAGCTTAAGAAAACTCAAATATCCTATCTCTAAATATTAGAATATCATGAAAAAGTATACTAGTAGGGTGTTCAACGAATCACTTGAATCGTCTAATTAACTCGAAACACCTGCAAGGGTTTCCTGAGCCTTGAAAAACACTCAGCTTGGTTCAGTAAACTAAATCACAAGTATGGGGAAGACTGCTGATCTGACTGCTGTCCAGAGGACCGTCATTGACACCCTCCATCAGGAGGGTAAGACACAAAAAGAAATTTCTCAAAGAGCAAGCTGTTCACAGAGTGCAGTTTCAAAGCACATCCACAAAAAGTCTGTTGGAAGGGGGAAATGTGGCAGGAAACGCTGCACAACCAAGAGAGATGACCGCAGCCTTAACAGCATTGTGAAGAAGAGTCGCTTCCAGAATTTGGGGGAGCTTCAAAGACAGTGGACTGAAGCTGGAGTCCAGGTATCAAAAGTCACTGTTCACAGACGTGTCCGGGAAATGGGCTACAATAGCCGTATTCCCATGGTCAAGCCACTTCTGAACTCAAGACAACGGAAGAGGCGTCTGACTTGGGCTAAGGAAAAGAAGCACTGGACAGTTGCACAGTGGTCCAAAGTCCTCTTTTCAGACGAAAGCAAGTTTTGTATTTCATTTGGAAGTCAAGGCGCCAGAGTCTGGAGAAAGGCTGGAGAGGAGCAAAATCCAAGTTGCTTGAAATCCAGTGTGAAGTTCCCACAGTCAGCGATGGTTTGGGGAGCCATGTCAGCTGCTGGTGTTGGTCCACTGTGTTTCATCAAGCCCAGAGTAAATGCAGCTGTGTACCAAGAGATTTTAGAGCACTACATGCTTCCGTCTGCTGAAAAGCTCTATGGAGATGAGGAATTCATTTTCCAGCATGATCTGGCACCTGCCCACAGTGCCAAAACCACCAGTAACTGGTGTACTGACCATGGCATTACTGTCCTCGATTGGCCTGCAAATTCCCCTGACCTGAACCCCATAGAGAATATGTGGGGTATTGTGAAGAAGAAGCTGAAAGACACCAGACCCAACAATGCTAATGAGCTAAAGGCCGCTATTGAAGCATCCTGGGCATCCATAACACCTCAGCAATGCCACAGGCTGATTGCCTCCATGCCACGCCGCATTGATGCAGTAATCCGTGCAAAAGGATTCCCAACCAAGTACTGAGTGCATTAATGGACATTTTCAAATGTTTGATTGTGTTTTGCTGTTATAAATCTTTTTTTTTTACTTGGTCTGAGGAACTATTCTAATTTTTTGAGATAGGATTTTTGAGTTTTCTTAAGCTGTATGCCATAATCAGCAATATTAAAATAATAAAAGGCTTGCAATATTTCAGTTGATTTGTAATGAATCCAGAATGTATGACATTTTTGTTTTTTTAATTGCATTACAGAAAATAAAGAACTTTATCACAATATTCTAATTTTCTGAGACAGTCCTGTATTGACACACTAAAGCAGCGTTTCCCAACCTGTGGGCCGCGGCCCCCTAGTGGTCCGCGAAGGCATTGCAAATGGGCCGCCAAATAATTTGCAAAACATTATAATTTGTGTGGAAACATTTAATTATTACGATTTTTTTTTTCATCACAGTCCTTGACAGCTGTCTGTTCTACTGGATTAACGTGTCACATGTTCTGAATTGAGGAGGGGAGAACCGATCCGATGAAACCCCCCTGGGGTCTAGACACTGGTGGTGGTGAATGGATAGTTGGTTCGGTCTGAAGGGGAGGAGCTTGACCCTGGGTTGCGTTCCAATAGTCCATTTAGCTTAGGAACCTTCCTAACCAAGTGAAATGACCCGGAAGTACGTCAGTGGCAGCCATGTTAAGTGCCGTTCCAATTCTCCAAATGAAAGGAGAGGAGGTTTCAAACTTCCTTTATAACCTCCTTTAGCTTAGGAACCACTGGACCTCCCTTACCGAAAGGAGAGGAGAAAAGGCTGCCCCACAATGCCTTGCAGCCGCAGCATTTGCGTCACACAACAGTCGGCCGTTCACGGAAACAAACGATTATGACGGAGAAATTATATCATGAAAGTTACGGTGCTTATTAAGCATTTTAAAACGTATGTGGTAAGTTGCCAAAGTGCTTTGTTTTGAACGTTCATCAGTATTATTATCAAAAAGAGAAACATGAACGTTAGTTTTTACTGAAATTATCAAATAAAGTCAACATTTCACTGAGCTGTGTGGGGTTTGTTCAACTTTTAAAAGATGTTTGAATGGTGATGTAAACAGTGATAGGTGTTAAGGACTAACGTTTATAATAAATACATTTGTATTGATTTTAAGATCTTTTCATACAATCATACGTATTGGGATCATTTGTATTCATGTGGACCGGAGGGAGAGGGTGACGAGCATAAATTTCACTTTCCTTTTTTATTTCAATTACAACTTTGGTCATGAAGAATATGTTTCTCTGTTGTCCCCGTTCATAAAGCATAACACAACAGCATCAGAGCACGGTGCAGAGTCTCAAGATGAGTCCCTCGTTCTTATTAAACATCCATGTAGTCCGTTGTATAGAACACTGTAGTTTCCATAGTTTCACCACAGCAGCAGACGCACAGAATGACGTCCGCTGGCGCATCATAAACACGTCAGATAGTGAAAGTGCATTCGGATTCTCTAAAGTACCGCAGTCTCTTCTCCTAAGTCCTTTTGAATTCTCCTATCCACTATCCCTTAACCCCGTGACGTTTCACTCAGAGGTCAAGGAATAGGAGATAGGGTTAGAATTTAGGAGCTGATTTTTGGATTATCGGAACGCAACCCCGGATTCAGAGGGACAGGAGGTGAAAAGGGGTGGAGGAGGGTTGCGTCGAGTCACCTGAAATGACAGCTGTCAGAGGGGAGAGCAGATTTAAAAGGGTTAACGGAGCGCTATGATAGGCTTGTGAGAATAGAGCGAAGTGATTGGTTAAGCTGTAGAGTGACGCTCCCGATCATTTATAGAGAGGAGAGAGAGTAGTAACATGATAGTAAATGAAGAGTAAAGACGGTCTTCCTGGTTGAACTTGCGCTGAGCTTCATTTCTCAAATATCTCATATATATAGATGTGAAAAAGGAGTCAACAACGGGGTATTTTTCCAATGGTACAAACATACTTTATTGTACAATTAATTTATTGGCAAAAAAAACAATCAGACCACCAAAATAACTTAAGAAAAAAGGAAACTAATGAAAATGGAGCAACAGTTATTTTCGCTTTCTCTCAGCGAGCACCAAAAAATTGTTAACAAAAAAAGAAAAAGTGGTCAAAGTTTTTCCATTTGTAATACTAAGAAACAAATATTTAAATAAGTCTTATTTCCAGTCTCTGTTGAGCAGAAGAAGAAGTGATTGAAAAGAGAAGGTATTTGTTCAGTTATCGGGTTTGTACAGTGATTCAGTATGTTTACAACTATATCAGGAGATTCTCCGCGGGGGGTCTGCAGTGTCGTGTTGCATCACCATTACATCTTCAATACAAAACAAAAACATTGTTTTTATCTAATAATTCCTGTAGCTTCAAGTTTTATTTCCAAAAAAATAAAATAAAATAATATATCTATATATAAAAAAAGACAGTTTTTCCTTGTTTTCTTACAAAATAAGTCTCAAGATATATTGCCACCTGGTTCGGATGCCCCCCCCCCCCCTCTTATATACCCAGCAAGCCCAACCTTTTGTGAGAAAAATAGTGAGCTTCAGTCCATAAAAAGCTAAATTTAAACTCTTTTTTCCGGTGTCCACCTGTGTGAGAGTGTTCAGGTGTGTTTGCAATAACCCCTCCCTCCCAAAAACCTTGTCAAAAATACACAGAAAAAGGCGCTTGTGACCTTCAACACCCCCCCCTCCCCCCCCACTGTACCTGCTTACAAAATCATCTCAATGCTGTACAGTAGCTCAGGAGTTTTTGTGTTTTTATACAGATACAGCAAATATCCAAACAAGAAAGGGGGGGACAAGCAGCAGAAAAATAATCCCTCTGCTTATACGGCTTTTAAAAGTATGTACAGGCGTGTATTTTTTTTACATTTCAATTTCACTTTCATTACAAAAACAGTATCTAAGTCCACCATTTTCTGTACAACATTGAATTAGCGGGGATGTAAAGAAGGGGAACTGTTTGTGAGGGTACAGGCAGGCTTCTCCATGTCACAGTTTATAAACAAGGCTGTAAATATATATGTACATAAACGTCGTCCAGCTTTAAAACAGGGGCTCCTCCTCCCTTTCAGGAGAAAAGGGACATTCAGAGGAGAAAGTGGTGCGAGGAGGATTTGTTTGCAGAAAAATACCACCCCCCAAAAAACACTGCTGAGGTTTCTAATTTATAAACCCTGAAACAAAACGCATCTAACTCCCCTCCCTTTATCATATAAAATAAAGTCTATATGTGTGTCGTACAGAATAAGGATTTCTGTAACAGAAGATATGTCATCGAGAAGGGAGGAAACATAATAATAAATTCAGAAATAAAATATACTCTGCAAAATACAATTATGGGTATTTGAGGAAGGGGGGGAAAAAAAGGTACATCGTGTCACTCACTTTTAATTCTTCGCCACATTTAAAATCTTAAAAATATTCATAAAAAGGCAAAAAATCCCCAAAAATATCGACTTAATAAGGAAGAAATATCTTCAACCTGAAAACACTGCCCCCCCCCCCCCCCTTTGTACACAATTGGCAAAAATATATATAGATATATATTAACAGCAATAACTTACCATTGTTTTTAATTTATTCATTTATTGACTTCTAAAGATTTATCTCCCATAGGAAGGCAGTTCTTATTTATTATACATCACAAAAATATTTAAATAAAAAATAAAAACTTCAACAAAAAAAAAAGTCCCGCCTCGCTCTCCATATCGCGGCAGTTTCTTTAAAAATCAGAGACGGAGAGCGACGAGGCTACATCAGATCCAAACTGTTGTGGTTAATGTTCGTCGTCTGCAGATCCGGGTTATTGTTATTATTATTATTGTTGTTGTTTCCCCCTAACATGTCCGACTGCATCCCCGTCATCCCGCTCAGTTGAGACATGATGTTGTTCTGCTCCGAGCTGAACTGATCTGGAGGAAGCGGGGGATTCTGCGGCGGCGCCATGTTTTGATGATGCTGCGCGATGAGATGAGGGGAGGAGCCTGTTTGCGGGGGGTTGCGATGCGGCGACGGTTGCGGGGGTTGCGGTTGCGATGACGCCGGCTGCATGCGGGGGGACGGGCTGGATCGAGGCGGTTGCGATTGAGGCCTCGGCGACGGTTGCGGAGATCGAACCGCTGCACCCAAACCGCCCTGAGCCTGAAGGTGGGGCCGCGGAGACTGAACCATCTGTTGTTGTTGTTGTGGGCTCATTGGGCTGCTGTGTTGCCCCGGAGACCCCCCGCTGAGATGCTGCTGCTGCTGCTGCTGCTGCTGGAGGAGCCTCTGGTGGATGTTCTGGTGGAGCATGCTCTGGGTGGTCTGTCCTCCACCTGAAACTCCACTTTGACCTCCACCTCCATCCTGACTCATTGAGTTCTGCTGCTGCTGTTGTTGTTGTTGTTGTTGTTGTTGTTGTTGAAGCTGCATCTGGTGCTGGAGCCGCTGCTGGATCGCCGCAGCAACCTGAGACATGTTGTTAGTGTAGCTCTGCTGCTGTGGGCTGGGCACTGTGGCCCCCCCACCCTGCTGCTGGGGGGGGGCGGGGGCTCCACCTCCAGGCTGTGGGGCAGCAGAGGGGGGGGGCAGACCTGAGCCCGGCTGCATGAAGCCCTGCTGGCCCTGCTGAGGCTGGAACTGCCCGTGGTTCCCCATCTGTTGCTGTTGTTGTAGCTGTTGTTGCTGTTGCTGTTGTTGCTGTTGCTGTTGTTGCTGTTGTTGAAGAAGTTGCCTCCTCATCAGCAGCTCTCTGAACTGTGGATTCATGTTGCCGATGTTTCCCGGTTGCCCTGGTTGTTGTGGTTGCATCACAGCTCCCTGTTGCTGTTGTTGCTGTTGTTGTTGCTGTTGTAATGCAGCCATTTGCTGTTGCTGTAGCTTCCCAGGTAGCATGGGGCGTTGTTGCTGCTGCTGCTGCTGCTGCTGCTGCTGCTGTTGTTGTTGTTGTTGCTGTTGTTGTTGTTGTTGTTGCTGCTGCTGCTGCTGCTGCTGCTGCTGCTGCTGCTGCTGTAGCTGCTGAAGCTGAGCCATGGTGGGCATATTCCCCCCTGCAGCTGCCCCCCCCTGAGCCATGTTAACCCCCGCCTGGTTCACGCTAACCTGCTGCTGCTGCTGCCCGTCCACTCCCACACCGGGCAGGACTCCAGGGAACCTCGCCCCTCCCCCAGGACCCCCCTGCTGTGGTGGAACCCCCTGTGGAGGCCCCCCCCCACCGGGGCCCCCCCCAGGACCCCCCTGGTACCTGGCTGCTCTCTGACGGATGAAAGCGGCCATGAGGGTTGGGTTTGAGCGCAGGATGTTGAGCACCTGCTGCTGTTGGAGAGGGGAGCTGGGGGAGCGCAGGGTCCTCAGGAGATCCTGCAGCGCAGCCTGGGGGAGGTTTCCTGACGCCGCCGCCGCTACTATCGAGTTCTGGACCCCTGCTGAGACCCCCGAGAGCCCCGCAGCTCCCCCCATCACCTGCATCAGCCCTCGAGCCCCTTGCTGCTGATTCATGGCCTGCTGAGGGATTCCTGCCTGCTGCTGCTGCATGTGACCCATCATCCTCTGCTGGGGGCTCATGTTGGGAGGTGCGCCCCCCCCCCACTGCTGCTGCGCCCCCCCCTGCTGCTGCACCTGATGAGGCAGCAGCTGAGTCTGGGGGGGGCCGCCCTGCTGCTGCTGCTGAAGCCCCGCTAACATGCCCTGCTGCTCTAACATAGTCCTGCCGACGACTCCCTGATTCTGGGGGGGCATGCCCTGTGCCCCAATGTGGGGGGGCATGCCCATCTGAACCTGGGGGGTCTGGTGGTGCGGGTGTTGGGGCATCAGACCCCCCCCCCTGGCCCATGCCTCGTATCTGAGCCTGAGCCTGAGCCTGAGCCTGAGCCATCTGTCTCTGGGTCTCTGCGAGTCGCTGGATCTTCAGCGCCGTCTCCACAGCAGCCAGAGGGGGCCCCTGCTGCTGGTTCTGCCCCGGCATGATGGCTTGCTGTTGTTGTTGTTGTTGCTGCTGGGGAGGGGTGGATCCTGGTTTTCCTAGAGACTGGTGTAAAGGTGACGCTCCTGCGGGTCTGGGGTTGTACGGAGGAAGAACCCCCTGGTGCTGCTGGACGTTTGGAGCCTGGATTTGAGGCACCATTTGCTGCTGAGGGGAGTTCATCATCCCCCCTCCAACTCCCACAGGCTGATACTGATGGAGGTGATGCTGAGGACCGCCTTGTTGCTGCCCCATTCCTCCCATGCCTCCCATGGCTCCCATCCCCCCCATGCCTCCCTGCTGCTGGGGGAGAGCGGGCATGTTCCCATGTGTCGGTGTCTGAGGGGTGGGCGGCTGCGTTCCCCCCACAGAAGTCGGTGTTCCAGGCGCTGTTGATCCGTTGTTTGCGCTGGGAGAAGGTAATCCATTTCCTCCTGGAGCTCCTCCTCCTCCTCCTCCTCCTCCTCCAGACTGTCCGACCCTCTGCATGCTGGCCATCCTCCTCCTCAACATCTGCGCCTGCTGGAGCCGGTGCTGAAGCTGCTGCTGGCGGAGCTTGTGCTTGATGTTGAGACAGAAGGGAACCGGACACTTGTTCTCCTGGCAGTGTTTGGCGTGGTAGCAGCAGAGCGCGATGAGCTGTTTGCAGATGGGACAGCCGCCGTTGGTTTTCCTCTTGCAGCCCTTGGTGTGCTGCACCACGCGCTTCATCTTCTGGCAGGACGGCAGCGAGCAGTTGGCGTTGCGGCACTGGCAGGCGTGGACCAGGGACTGGATGCAGCGCTGGATGCTGAGGCGCCGTGAGTCTCCGGGGCTCTGAGTCGCTGCGGCTGACGAGTTGCTGCTCTCGTCGTCCAGACCCAGGCCCAACTTCTCCATCTTGTGCACGTGGCCCTTAGTGTTGTAGCAGGTGATGCACAGGTCGTAGTCCTGGGAGGAAAGACATGGGAGAGGAAAGGTTAGTGATCTGAAGGATGTTAACATAACACATCTAGAAAACATCCAACATTTATTTTTGGTATTAGTTGTTATTACAAATTACAAATATCCAGTATTTTAGCAAAGTTATGAATGGTGCTTCTACCCCTTATGTTCAACCCTGAAATTAAGACCCAGCCAAGCTACCTTTCCCAAACTGACCTCGCAGACGGTGCAGTGGAAGCGTGTTTCCACGTGGTGTTTGCACTCGTTGCAGGTGTATACGAAGCGGTCCTGGCTCTGGTTGTGCAGCTCCACCAGCATGCACATGGAGCTCCACATGGACCTACGCAGAGAGCTGAACTCCAGATGTTTGTCCCGCGCCAACGTGAGGAAAGCATCGCGGCCGTCCATCAGGTCGCAGGCCATCAGGGGGTCGGGGTCAGTGATGGGGGGCAGGGAGTTCGACATGGGGGCTGCGATGAGCCGGATCACGAAGAACACCTGGGGGAAAAGAGGGCAAGGCAAGTTTATATATATATATCTTTCAACACAAAGTGAATCAAAGTGCTTTACTAAAATGAAAGACAGGTTTTTATAGAAATGGATCAAAAAGAGAGAGAATCTTTGTTCCTGAAACTTTCAGAGTCTCTTTCCACAGAGGGGACACATGTTGATGTAGAAGAGACATGAAGAAGAGGGGACACATGTTGATGTAGAAGAGACATGGAGAAGAGGGGACACATGGTGATGTAGAAGAGACATGGAGAAGAGGGGACACATGTTGATGTAGAAGAGACATGGAGAAGAGGGGACACATGTTGATGTAGAAGAGACATGGAGAAGAGGGGACACATGTCGATGTAGAAGAGACATGAAGAAGAGGGGACACATGTTGATGTAGAAGAGACATGAAGAAGAGGGGACACATGTTGATGTAGAAGAGACATGGAGAAGAGGGGACACATGTGGATGTAGAAGAGACATGAAGAAGAGGGGACACATGTTGATGTAGAAGAGACATGGAGAAGAGGGGACACGTGTTGATGTAGAAGAGACATGAAGAAGAGGGGACACATGTTGATGTAGAAGAGACATGAAGAAGAGGGACACATGTTGATGTAGAAGAGACATGAAGAAGAGGGGACACATGTTGATGTGGAAGAGACATGGAGAAGAGGGGACACATGTTGATGTAGAAGAGACATGGAGAAGAGGGGACACATGTTGATGAAGAAGAGACATGGAGAAGAGGGGACACATGTTGATGTAGAAGAGACATGAAGAAGAGGGGACACATGTTGATGTAGAAGAGACATGGAGAAGAGGGGACACATGTTGATGTAGAAGACACATGAAGAAGAGGGGACACATGTTGATGTAGAAGAGACATGAAGAAGTGGATTTTAAATAATATGTCCCCTTTAAGGGAATCAGAATGTCCTCCAGACTCACCTCCTTGTGTTTCTCCATGGTGGCGTAGAGTTTCTGCGAGAGGTCGTTGGACACGTTGGGCATCCCCGGCTTCTTCTTATTGGCTCGGCTCAGACTGCTCTTGTTCTTACTCGTCTTCTTGTTGTTCTTCTTCTTTGCGTTTTTACTGTCACCTTTGGTATCCTGCACGAAGAGAGGAAGGCTTTATCAACAAGCTCAGGCGGTTTTATTATGATGATTTCTCAACACGGAGTAAAAAGAAATACACACTCTTACATCGATACTCTCGTTGGACGTGCTGTTCTCCTCCCTCTTCCTCTCCTCCTCCTCTTGCTCCAGCTCTTTGATGCTCTCCTCCAGGACGTTGGGCCAGAAGTCGCCCTCAAAGTACGGCAGCTCGTTGGCACTCGTCAACCGATCCTCTGTCGCCTGCTTGAACACGTCCTGTAGGGGAGAATTGGAAATAAAGTTAGTGTTTTGCATCGAAATCAGTCATTTATAGGGACGGGTATTGTTAAGGTTTTAACGGTACTACTACTTTTATCGATACCGATTATCGGTTCTTTTGGAGAGAAAAATAAGGTAAACTAACTAAACAAATTGTGAACAAAACTAACAAAATAAATAACTCAGTTACCTCTAATCATTAACCCATGTTTGTTGAGTTAACTCCGTGTGTTGCTGCTAGCATACATAACACCTGACGTGGAAACGTTACTCGTGGACAGGGCTACAGAGCTACTAGAAAGACAGTCGAACCCGGTGCATTCCTCCGTCTGGATGTGGTGCACTTTTGCTAAATGTTTAGACAAATTGCTCGTGTTACCGCCCTTACATGCTAAACTCTTATTGCACTCTTGGCAACGAGCATTGTCCACCTCAAGACGGGTAACATTTAACCACACCTTGGAGCGCTTCTCTCCGCTATCCCCGTCGTGTGTTGCTGCATGTAGCAGCCGCGTGTGTGTTTCCACCAGGGGTAGTTCCGGCTAACAGTTTTTTCTGGCCCTCCAAAAATCGTGGTTCTTTCCGGGCCAACAACCGGGCTGAGTATGCTAAACTAGTGACGTGAGTGGCTACAACGAACATATTTTACCGTGATTTAATTGTAATACATGTTTCAAAATGATGCCGAAGTAACAACATACTGATACCGGTTAGTAAAAACCATGAATTAATGCTTCGACCAGTCTCCAGACAAGACGGCAGGCGAAGAACCTTTTAAAATGCGTGTTTTAAGCTAACGTTGTATATGCTCCGACCGTCCACACTCACAACAACGGCCTACAGACTTCCGGGTTTTAGGACGCGTCACTGTGGCACTCTATTGTAAAGACCTATTTTCTTTGTTGCACGAGTTAAAACATGGCTGTTTAAGGCGTCTAGTGGATGGATAGATGAACAAGGAAGGAAGCCAAAACAATTATTACCTTGTAGTCGTGCACTATCCTCTCCGCCACAGATTTGTCCAGCATCTTCTTGTACCACTCCTGCAGGCGTTTGGGTTTGGGGATCTTCTGGTCCGCGGGGTGACAGTGGAAGATGTAGTCGTCTCCTTCGCTGGGCGGGCAGGCCCAGATGTGCCCAGTGGTGTAGCTGAGGAAAGGAGAGAGGAGAGGAAGTTAATTTACAGACTGAAGGAAGCTATAGGAGATGGGAAAAGGTGGAATAAACCCTTTATTAAGTTTCAGCTATTCCGTTTACAGTTCTGTCATCACATTATTTAATGTGTTAAAACACTTTTATTTCTTTTGATGTGAAATATTATTTATTTAATTTATTTTGTTTAATATGTTATGCAATGTTTTTTTTCTTCTCAAAAGAACCGATAAGAATACCGTTAAAGGACCGGATCGATAAAAGTATTAGTACCGTTAAAACCTTAACGATACCCATCCCTAATAAGATGCACATCAGGAAACAGAACAATGACAAGGGGAGGGTCTCAATGTTTACTGTTCCCTTATAGCAAATGTTTACTTCTCCCTGTCTTAAGTGTGTGAGCAGAAGCTCTTACCCCAACTTCCGGACGTATTCCAGGTATCCGATGAGGACTTCGTGGTAAACGGCTGTTCTGAGACCGCGAGGCTGGAAGAAGTGAATGCTGTCCAGGTAGGAGATGTAAACTCGCCTGAGAGAGAGAGAGAGAGAGAGAGAGAGAGAGAGAGAGAGAGAGAGAGAGAGAGAGAGAGAGAGAGAGAGAGAGAGAGAGAGAGAGAGAGAAAGAGAGAGAGAGATCGTTAATATTGTGATATTATTTTGTATTCAAATGTTTATTAGGAACACAGATCATGAACAGCATAACATGCTTTCCACTTTTTCTTTTTAAAAGGATTAAAATATGAATAACGCTGCAGCTATGGACAGTCTTGCACTAATGCACATTCTCTAAATATATTGAAGTGACTGTTATTTTGTATACATTGATTGTTGTGTTTTTATTTAGGTCTTAACCTCTGGTTGGGCTGAGGGCAGTCGGATCCGTACTCCTGGACGTGCATCCCGAAGAAACAAACGTCTATACCGTCGATGTCCTCGAACGCAAAGAGGGCTTTCGTCCTGTAAGGAAACGACTCCGACATCTCTCCGCTGTCCACAAACCTGTAGACGAGAAACAAGGAATAGATTGGGAAACAGAGAAAGAGAAATATATCTCCTTTTGGAAACCGCTTGAGACAATCCCTGATAAATGATGTGCTGATAGTAATCAAGTCATCTCATTACAGAGTCTTTCAAAGCTTGTTTAATTACTTTAGGAATCGCGATTGATTGCATGATGATCCAAGTTTTTAATACTTTGTGTTATTTTTATTTGTAATCGTTTAACCTTTATTAGAATTATGGCAATTGTACTACTATTATATTTGTATTTCTGTTGTACCTATATGTTACCTTTTACCTCCTTGTGTCTGTTAACCTGATCAAATTTTATATTATGCTGCATGTACCTTTAACCTGTTAACCCCCGAGCCTACCCGATGATACTAATATTTCTGGAATCTCATCTTGCTAATCGATATCTTGTTTGTGCAGATACGATAAGTAATAAGGATATTTAAGCTGTGAGTTCTGTGCTAAGTGCGATAGCATTTTTTCCGCTCAGGGCTCATTAAGACGCTTCTTGTGAGACTTGTGTTCTGTTCCGGTAAAAATGGTTCGTATCGTCAGGCAGCTGAGTTTCTTCCCGTTAAGTGAGTATGGAACATTAATAGTTTCAGAAATGTTAAGAAGCCCTGAGACACAGTTTGGTGAAAAAAACAAACAGGTTAACAGGTTCTTAACAAGTAATCTGAGGGGAATTTTTTGTTTGTGTTTAACTTGTGATGTGTCATTTTGTAAAGCACTTATCATTATATGTGTATATCATATGAATATAGGGCTGTTTTTGATGTGGTTAAACATCTAAATAAACAGTGGAAAGACTAAACATCAGTGTTTCTATTTGATACGTTAATGTGGTTGTAAGCCAATTAGAGCTTCTGGAGTCTAAGTGTATTTTCTAGATTTTTAGATGTCTCCTTAAATCAACTTTTACATGTGTTTGTTAGAACATGGCACCCCATGTGTTACATATCAAAATGTTCAGGACATTCTCTGGTCTTGCTAGAAATGCAAGTCACTCCCCTTAGAGCACTGTGTGGTGAGATAATTAGCTCTAAAGCTGAACATTAGACAATCCGATTTTTGGAAATCCTCAAAACTCTTGTGAAAACACAAATGTACTCATGGCATCACATTTTTTGGGCGTTTTAGATTTGGTTTGAATGCGTCTGGTTCTGTACCTGGACTTCATGCCTGGTTTGACCTCCACCACTTTGTCGGAGACGTGAACGACTCGAATGTGAACTTCTCCGGCCTCCGTGTAGCAGTGCCTCTTCAGATAGTCGTTCACTCTGTTCTCCAGGTGGCTGCCAAGCTTCGTCTGAGGCAACCCTGCGAAGAGAGGAGGAAAGAAATCACTTCACTGATGCTTAAACATGCAGGGAGAAAACAAAGATACAAAAACCCTGACTTGGAAGAAATCAAAGTATGTTTGTGTGTGTACTTGTGACATTCATTTGGTGGCAGGATAATGTGCGACAGAGGTGTCATTTGAATTGGTTCAATGTGATACCTCCAAGCATTACAATTGAAATCTTGCTAAAATGGTTTAGTATAAAAGCATTAAACGCCTTGTTAGAAAAGTTCTATATTTAGTCCTTTTTAATCATAGTTTTTTTATGAAACAGATTCTCTTAACATTAGAACCGCCAGAGGTCGCTGTATACCTAAAACCGCCAACGGGTCAAATGTACCCGCTATTGATTTTCAAGGTACAACGTTCTTTTATTTATCATGTAGAACAGTGAGTTTTGATCGCACAGGGATGAAACGTATACCAATAGAATCTGTGGACTCTCAGCTTTTCATATGATATCGCTACCAGTGCTGATTTAAACGCTTGGTGTTAGACTTGTGTTTTGTTTAGGTGTCTGTGTGTCTGTGTGTCTGTGTGTCTGTGTGTCTGTGTGTCTGTGTGTCTGTCTGTCTGTCTGTGTGTCTGTCTGTCTGTGTGTCTGTGTGTCTGTCTGTCTGTGTGTCTGTGTGTCTGTCTGTCTGTCTGTCTGTCTGTGTGTCTGTGTGTCTGTCTGTCTGTCTGTCTGTCTGTCTGTCTGTCTGTCTGTCTGTCTGTCTGTCTGTGTGTCTGTCTGTGTGTCTGTCTGTGTGTCTGTCTGTCTGTCTGTGTGTCTGTCTGTGTGTCTGTCTGTCTGTCTGTCTGTCTGTGTGTCTGTGTGTCTGTGTGTCTGTCTGTCTGTCTGTCTGTCTGTCTGTCTGTCTCTCTCTCTATATCTATAAGGAACCGCAGTAGACAAAAGGCGTTGCTATAGCAACACGTCATGTTTACGCTGCATTTTATATGAGGTAAATATTACCCGCTGGCGGATATAGGTATAATGGCATGTTTTTTGGCGATTCTTTCAATCTGACTTCATATTGACAATTTTTAACAACAGAGGGTGCTACATAACACACTTTCAGGAAAAGTTACATACCATCAAAAAACAGCTGCGGGTAAAATTGAGCCGTTGGCGGTTCTAGTGTTAAAGCTCACCAGCAAATTAACTGTCATTATCACAGAATATAAAAAGCTGTTTTCCCGATAAAAGCATATTTCTAGCGGCCTCATACAAAAATGCCATTACCATGAGAAAAAAAATATGGGTCATTCTGAGATAAAGATAGGAGATACATCATCTCGCCCCAAAAATAATAACAAGAAACTGATTAAATCAAATGTCTAAAAGATGGCCGTTTTATAGACCAGAACCACACTTACTTTTGGCCGAATACTTGTTCTCCTTCCTCGTCTTGTTTGTCTTCTTTAAGCAGCCGTCACATACAAAACTGTGAGGAAAAGCAGAGTTGAGTCAGTGAATTACATCAATAAAAAACATATTGAGCTAACTTCCCAATAGGGATGCTCCGGTTGCCAATTTTGGGGCCGATCGCCGGAATCAGTATCGGCCGATACCGATCGCCGATCCGATCGAGTGGGCGGGACCTATTAGGATCTTCCATTTAAAGTGATGTTTAAAACTCTCATTCACTGGCGCTTCCAGAAACAACAACCAACATAATTATTACATTCAAATGAAGTACATTATTCAAGTTTACATTAACTTTGGATAACAACACGGGAGAAATGAGCGGAAGCGCTCTCTTTTCCTCTCTCCCCCTCTCTCTCTGGCCGTTTCTCAATCTCGAGGAAACTGGCTTCCAAGCCAATATCTCAAGGATTCTACGTCATCGAGTGCCGCCGAAGGACTGTTCCAATCTCCAGCATACTTGGAATTCCACCGAGGCCGCGTCCTTGGTTTGGGGGTAATTTCGAGGCTGCACATGGGTAGACTTTGCGTCCTTAAAATCCCCACAATGCTTTGCGCACGGACCAATTTCCCCAAATCTGTGGCGGAAAATGTAAGGCGGGGCCTCTCATATGACGCACACCTGCACACTTGCTAGCCTGTTCCACTCTTTGTTTTCCGAATGCCAGGAAGGATTCTTGCCTAGTTTCTGAAGGAAGTGACTCGGAAGACATGTGCTACCAAGCAAGCATCCTCGCGATTGAGAAACGGCCTCTCTCTCCTGACAGCCTGTCAGTATCGTCTCATGCAGCTCACTGATCCAGTAATGAGTGACCCGACAGTGAAGAATAAATATATGTGTAACTAGTCTAGCTTGTCCCAGAGGTAGATCAAATAGCTAAGTGTGTTAGGTCTAACTCTTAGTGTGTGTTTCACTCTCCGGTCCGTCACAGCGGGTGGAGCTGCAGGATTTCTGCTTCACACACGTTGCATATCGCTATTTTACTGTCTTTTTCGGACACCTTAAAATACTGCCAGACCGGTGAAGCCATTTTGGCGAGCTTGTTTTGCCGCACACAGAGAAAAGTGTCATGTATTTGACGTCAAGTTTATGTATCTTTATAGAGAGCAGCACCGATCGAGTGAATATCGGCCGATAGCATCCCTACTTCCCAATAAACGTTGAGAACGACTGGAATAATGAAGTTGTTTCTCACCCCGAGGGCCAGATGGTTTCATGGTGCAGGACACAGATCTGATGCATCCGGCGGCCGCAGTCCAAACATTCAACCAGCCTGAAAACAGAGACACAAAAATATAAATAAATTCAACTTTAATCTCTGAAAAATGTGGTTTGATCTTCTTTCCCAGATGCTAATATTTGAGGTTTGGCGAGACGTTGACTTACAGTTCAGGGTCCAGTGTGTCGTTCTTCTTCTTCTCAAACTGTTCCTTGTTAATCGACCTGAAATCAATTAAGAGGGAGGGTGAGAATATGTAGGATAACGAGGGGAGATTAACGATATACAACAAGAACAACTCAGGCTGCACAAGTAGTGTAAAGCTTGATTCATAACATTTGAATTCTACATTTTCAACATTCAAATTCAAAGTATATCTATTCATTCATTCTGCTGAAAGACGGTGTTTCTGCACGGTTTAAGATAAGGTAAAATAATACGTATTTGACCATTTCCAATAACTCTAGCAGGGGTTCCCAAAGTGGTGGTTGCGAGATGATTAGAAAATTCAAATTCAAATTTAAAAAAAAATTATTTAAAAAAATTGATTACCTAATTTTTTTTATCATAACGTTTGCATAGACATTTTCAGGGGCGGACTAGCCATCTGTATAATTTCCCCGCAACGAGGCTCCCCCTTTGACAATCCACTAGTTTCTTAAACCCCCCCCCCCCGTCGACAGGGGGTCGCCAGTGTCTTGCACTGTTATTTTGGGGGTCGCGGGCTAGATAGCCGTGAAATACAAAAGTATTGACAAAATAAATGCAATATATAAAACGTTTTAAAGAAGTAGTTGAAATTTAAATGGGAATAAGGAAATTATTTGTTTTATTATTAGAAATAGATGCTTTCTTCAATTCCTATTGGTTGGCATTTGTCTTATATAAAAATATATTCCCATCAGCAAAAACACGTGGGTTTGCTATCCTGGCTCCAAAATGGTGGAATGAGCTCCCCATTGACATCAGGACAGCAGAAAGCTTACACAAACTCATCTCTTTTGACTCCACTTCGAGCAATACAATTACTAACAAAGCACTCATATAATATTCGAATGCACTTATTGTAAGTCGCTTTGGATAAAAGCGTCAGCTAAATGTAATATATATGTAAGCATAATAACAATTTCTGTTGAAATCACTGGCAAATTATATGAATTAAAGAAAGTTAAGGATAACTCACTTACTATCATAAATACCTTTATTATTCAAATTCAAATTGAGGATTTCATTCAAGGATTAATTAGAAGATACAACAGTGGAAGCAAGGTCTCACAGCTCAAGGCAAGTTAGATTTAAGACTTTTAAAAAAAAAATCACTGTCTTGATTAAGATTGATCTGAATTTAAAACACAGAATTCGACAGTATTGATCATCTCATCAGCCCACTAATTAATTGATTCACTAATACCTTAGTCATGTATTTGCTAAATACTGTGGCAAAACACCAGTTAAGCAATTATATATATTTCTATGGCATGACACAACATTAGCCGAGTTCACACAAAGTACTTTGCCGTACTTAGTTCCCAGCACTTAGTACACCCATGGAACTAAGAGCCGACCGCGTTCACACCGGAATAAGTTCCCTGAGGGAAGATTACGCAAATGAGACGTCACTTTGTCTACTTCTGCTTTGGATTTACTGGCAGGCCGCAAACAACTTCACGGCGTATACTGCCACCTGAAGTCCCCGGCCGGAAGTCCCCGGAGTTGGGGACTGGCTTCAGTAGAAGCTGCTGGGACTCCCAGCAGCTTCTACTGAAGCCTTTCAGAGTAAATTGCCATAAGTTAGTGTCTCTGCGTTTGTGCGCTGGGCGAATGCTAATAATGCTAATGCGAGGATAATAAAATGGCGGCTCTACAAAACATTTCCGAGTTTTACGGGGCATGGTTTGCAATTCGCTCAGCCAATCAGAACTGGGGCACTTTTTTCCACCAGGAGAGTACCACCTCTCAGCAGGCACTAAAAATGGGGGTAAAAGTTCCCGGCACTGACTACTCTTTTTGGTGTGAACGCGACATAACGTAACATAACATACTAACGGAACTAAACGGGAAAAGTACGGGGAAAAGTACTCCGGTGTGAACGCACCTATTGTAGCACTAATGCAAAGAAGTAGTATCTGTAAGGAGGAAGAAGGTGCCGCTCGGTATCACGGGACAAAGCATTCTGTTATAAACTCTAATACTCACGTCTGAGGCTGGGTGGGATCGTCGCCGAGGGAAACCGTGTCCCCCTGGATCTCGTTGAAGCATTTCTCACAGAAGTGGTACCTGTTAGCAATAAGCCCAAATGTTTTTGATCTACACCGTGTCCCGCAGCAATCAGTCAATCACAGACGGTGGGAGGGAGGGAGGGCATGGCAAAGGGAAGGATGCCACAACAGGAAGTGGGAGCGCAGGACAGCAGGAAGTCGTCATCAAAAACAGCCAGATTTTTGAGAGGGTGAGGAGGGAGTGTATGGTTGTTCAAGGCAAAAGCAAGCCAATGTTGACACCACAGCCATGGAGAGGGAGGACACACACACACACACACACACACAGGAGGAATGAAGCACACAGCAGAAAGCCGAGGAGCAAAGATTAGCAATTTGGACATGAGACGGATGAACAGCAACAAAAAGCAGCTAAACAGGAACTAAACGTTAGCAGCATTAGCTAAACACAGAAGGGGCTAAACGTTAGCAGCATTAGCTAAACACAGAAGGAGCTAATTGTAGCAGCATTAGCTAACACAGCAGGGAGGCAGGTATGCAGACACTAGACAGGTGTGAACAGGTGAATAAAGACAGCTGCTGTTCACTCATTCAAGCATTTTAACGTTGGTCCTTTCACATTCAACTCATAAACGTGTACAAAACTTGACGGGATGATAAAAATAACGTTGAAAGAGTGTTAAAAATAACTCAAGGGACGGATTTAAAATAGTTTTCCTCTTACCCGGTAGTGATGTTTATCAATCGAGATAGTTTTGGTGTGATTCGCCGACTGCTGCAATAATAAAATATTGATTTGAGATAAGGTTTTTCGGCCTCCCAGAGGTAAATGAACAAGATCGCCTGTTATAACGTTGTATAACCGGCTACAGGTGGGCTTAGAGAAGGCCGTGTCATTACTTTTTATATCCATACGAGCAATGTCTGTGTAATTCAATTGTTGCGAGTACAAAGCTTTATTTTAATTATAATAAAGAACCACGTGCAAAGTGCCTTCTAGTTCATTTATCTTTAAGAGACGAGACTCAGCAACTCACACCAAAAATATCTAAATTGATCAAACGAACTACAAGTAAGACCAAAAAGAAAAGGTGTGTTTTTTATTTTTATTTTAGGTGCTGTCCCTTTAAGACATTTGCCTTATTCCTACAATCCAAAATCCATTCACTGTGCACTAAGTGAGTTCAAATTCAACTTTTTCAAACATTCCGTGCTGAGGTGTTGTTTATAGATTAGCTTTAAGACACCAAGAACAACTTAAGGAATGTGAGAAGAGAGGACCCATTGTTAAAATGCCATTAGGCACCACATGGAGGTCTAAAAACAGGCAAACATGAAGTGAAGGGAAGCGTTCGGGGACACAGAGTTAATCCGATGAACACCCAATGCATCTCTCATATCATTATCATTTCCTCTTTTATTCAAACATGCTTCCATATTAGCCGTTTCCACCCTTCATCACGTTGCCTTTCATACCTGTTCTGGTAGCTGAAGTAAGCAGCGTCTCTGGGAATAGTGCACAGCTGCTTTCCGTAGCAGCAAAGTGTCTGAGGGGAGAACTCCAGCTGAGCGACAGAAACAAAACAAAACAGGATAAATCAATTGTTAATCTCTTGAACATTAACACATTTAACTGACAGCCACCTCAGCTCAATTGGCAACACACACAATATGAAAAAGGTTTTACGTCAAATTTAAGCACTTTTTCAACCATTTTCGAGGTGCATTTCCAAGCTCTCACAGCTCTTGTATTACATATTCCTATACAGTGCATACACCAATTGGACACTTTATAAAGGGGACAGTTGTACAATATAGTATTCTATAATAATAATAATTGCTTTATTAAAAGAATCCGCAACTCTTTTGATAATCTATCAGTTGGAAAGTTAAACATATTTGTGCAAAAATGGAGATAAATGTGGAGATTTCCTGCTTATCTTTTTTATATATCATACTTAACCGACACATCTTAAGGCTTTTTACTGACAGAACAAGACATTTAGAGCGATCGCCTTGTTCTTAGTGAACTTGGATGAACACTTCTCACTATTTTGAACTTCAGATAAAGTTTGAGTACGTTGGAAGACGGTTTTATTTGGATTGAGCTGCAACGGTTAGTCGGCTAATTCATTAGTTGATCAACAGAAAAATAATCGGCCACTTTTCTGATAAGCTATGAAGCTTAACATATTTGTGCAAAAATGACAGTTTTATGGCGATAAATGTGGAGATTCCCTACTTATCTTTGTTCTATATCATACTTAACTGAAGTTTTTAAGTCGGTATTGACAAAACAAGACATTTAAAGCCATAATGTTGCTCTTTGTGAACTGGGATGAACTCTTTTCACCACTTTTTTACATTTGATAGACAAATTAATTGATTAAAATGTTCGGGAGATTAATCAATTTTGAAGCTAAATCTTGGTGGTTTATCCTGATGCTCGGCATGTAATCTTCCGTTGAGGTGAACAGAGCTTCCTGTGAGAATAATTTATGCTGAGAATGTATGTGCGTGCGCGTGTGTGTGTGTGTGTGTGCATGCGTGCGTGTGCGTGTGAGTAAGAAGCAGAAATTGACTCCCAATCATTCACGTCTGAAAGTGGAAGCAGCGAAGTGTATTCGATTCTAAATTTGGCTTTTGGCATTCCAACGCCATATCACATTTCAGCTCTCATTAGACTCTGCTATTCTTGGTTTTAGCAGGCAAATAACAAAAGTGATTGGCCTTTAATAATGAGAGGATAGCTGAAAGGTTACTCCTGACAATGAGACAAAGCAAAGTAGTCCCTGAGGTGAGACGAACTGTAATGAGTTTTAGCAAAAACATTTTAGGAACTTCCCCTCGATCCTATTGGCTGTAACGGTTAAAAAGAGGTGTCAATCATCAACATCGACCGGGGGGGGCCAGAGATATGGAAAATGCACCCAAATGACCCCAGAATTGTTTTCTTTTGCTAAATCTCTCTAAAAAGATCAAATGTCACTTGTTTTGCATCAATCTTGATACAGGGTACTTATTATATGTTATAGTTTGGATTCCTAAAGCTTTTAGTCTACCATCCCATCATTCAAGGGTGGTTTTCACTATAAGTAAAGTGTTTTATTTTTTAACGGACACTATAATTTACTATGTTCAATCTGAATGTACTTTAAAATAAAAAACATCTATATTGATTTTGACTTCTCTACATCTAACTCACAGGTTTATCCTTGCTTTGAGAAAAAAGATTATGAATTTACCCCTTTTAGAAGTGAAGTTATAGTCATTTGTTCTGGGCATGTCATTTTCGAGACTGAGGCCTGAAAAACAAGCTCGGGGCTTAACTCGTTAACTCCAATTTCCATACTTTCTCCTTGATTTGTATAATTACTCCGCCTCCCTAACACACATTTCCCTCCAGTCCTCCCTCCTTCTCCCCCGTCTCACCTTCCTCCCGCAGCAGTATCCGAGGCTCTGCATCACCGGGTCGATCTCCTGCTCGAACACCTCGGCCAGCTTGGAGCAGTACTTGTAGACTCGAGATGTTTTGCGGTTGTAGAGCCAGGCGTTGTTGAACATCACCCAGATGTCGTCTACGTACTGCCACGGCTCCTGGTACTGACCTGCGACACAAAAACAAAAGATCATGTCAGAGAAAACACTTTTTTTTTAATACAGCATTAAAAAAATAGTGCAATGGATTTGTTTTTATATATTTTAACTCCATATCACTTCACCAAATGTATCCACAATTTGATTTATCTTTTCATATTTGATGTCTATTTTGTTTCCAGCTGCTACTAACCTGTATCCAGTTTACGCTTGATAGTAGATAAGTCCATGGGATTCTTCACAATATCAAAGTAGTCCTGCAAGACACAACAAAGTGCCATGTGATTAAATTGATCACACACACACACACACACACACACACACACACACACACACACACACACACACACACACACACACACACACACACACACACACACACACACACACACACACACACACACACACACACACACACACACACACACACACACACACACACACACACACACACACACACACACACACACACACACACACACACACACACACACACACACACACACCGCCACTTTGAGTTCAAACCGGTTACCTTGGCGACACACTTTAACTCACATTGACTATATACAGTATTGATTGTCCTTCCTCCTTATCTTCCAACCATTTGGACGCAGACTTGCATTTCCCCATAACGATGTTGTTTAACAACCGGCGTAAACGGACCTTCACGCTATCAAGCAGTGAGCGTGCGATGTCCTGTTCAGATGACGTCAAATCCAACGGGATGTTATAAATAAACTACCGTAATTTTCGGACTATAAGCCGCGCCTTTTTCCCCATTTTTCGACCCTGCGGCTTATATAACGGTGCGGCTAATCTATGGATTTTTACAGCTAACGGCCACTAGGGGACCTCCTATATCTATGGATTTTACAGGTTACAGTCCACCACCTTTAACTCTATGGGCTCTATGGCCGGTCCGCGCCCCCCACCTTTAAGCGGGGGGCTCCAGCAGGAAAAGCTGGAGGCCGGAAAAGAGTGAGACAGGTAGCGCGCAAAAGTAAAAGTGGAACCGAGAGTGGTACGAGAGACAGAACGAGAGCAAGACAGACAGACATTACGAGAGCGAGACAGTTTGTGCAAAGGAAGTTTTCATGCACAAACCCTCATTATGGAAAACAAACGTAGAAATGCATATGATGCAGCTTAAGTTAAAGGCAGTCAATCTGGCAGTAAAAGAAGGAAATAGAGCTGCTGCACGTACCCTTGGCATCAATGAGTCAATGGTGAGACGTTGGAGACGCCAGCGGGAAGAACTGTCTCAATGCAAAAAGTCAAAAAAAGCTTTCAGAGGTAATAAAAGCAGATGGCCCGAACTTGAAGACTTTCTTGAAGATTGGGTGAAAACACACAGAGCAGACGGCCGAGGTGTTTCCACCGTGCAGATCCGACTGAAGGGCAAAACAGTCGCCACCGAAATGAAAATTGAACATTCTAGAGGTGGACCATCCTGGTGTTTCAGATTTATGAGACGAAAGGGACTGTCCATCAGGGCGCGGACGACTGTGTGTCAGCAACTCCCTCCAGGACCAGGAAAAAATAACAAACTTCGGCGAATTCTCACAAAGAAAGATAGAGGAATATTCCATCGGACCGGACCAGATCATAAATATGGATGAAGTGCCTTTGACGTTTGACCTGCCTCTCACTAGGACTGAATCGTCCATCACGTTGGGAACCACTGGCCACGAGAGAACGAATTTCACTTGTGTTCTTGGCTGCACAGCATCTGGATTAAAGCTTCCGCCAATGGTGATTTTTAAGCGGATTACAATGCCTAAAGAAAAGATCCCGAACGGCATCTCCTTTAAAGTCAACAAGAAAGGGTGGATGATGGAAAGCGTAATGAAGGAGTGGCTGAATGAGTGCTACGTCAAGCGCCCTGGAGGATTCTTTCACCAAAAAAAAAGCTTTGCTCGTTTTGGACAGCATGAGGGCCCATATAACAGATTCTGTGAAAGCAGCCATCAAGAGCACAAACTCAATTCCAGCTGTGATTCCTGGGGGCACAACGAAGCATCTGCAGCCACTCGACATCAGTGTCAATCGTGCGTTCAAAGTGGCACTACGCGTTCAGTGGGAGGCGTGGATGACTAGCGTCGATAAATCATTCACCAAAACTGGTCGCATGCGAAAAGCAACTTTCGCTCAAGTTTGCGAGTGGATCCTGACAGCGTGGGGGAGGAGTGTCAAAACATCCACGATCACCAACGGGTTCCGAAAGGCTGGACTGCTGCTTGATGAAGAGGAGGACGCCGCCACAGCTGAGGCCCTTCAGAGGCTGTTCGATTCCGACAGTGACGAAGAGGAGTTCGTTGGTTTTGAGAGCGACAACGAAGGAGAGAGGAGAGTGGCTGACGAAGCCACCCTTTTAAACATTAAAACACCTGCGGCTTATAGTCCAGTGCGGCTTATAGTCCGAAAATTACGGTACACAGAATCACACTACACACCTACGCAATGATCACATTCAGGCAGACTGTAGAATACAACCTCTTTGGACAATTGATATACTTATTGAAAACAAGCTAAAAAATGTAACACCTTGGAAAATGCCGTTTATTACTTTTTAATAGCCTTCATTTTCGCTAAATTGATTTATCAACTTTGAATACTTTTTAAGACCCCGCGGACACCCTGTATAAACAATTAAACACGTGAGAAGCAGCCCACACATGCACAGGGACAGAGCAGTTTATACACAAGGAATACAATTAATCTGAAGGGATACGTACAGGTATGCAGAGCAGCAGAGGGTCCACAGGCATCCTGAAGGGCAGAGACTCTGGATCCTGTCGGTACAGAGACTCCAGCGTCGGCATCAGAGCCTGGCGGAGCTCCTCTGGTTTAAAGACTGGAGGAAAGAGAGATTAAGAGAAGAATTAGATTACAGAGGAATCAGAAAACGTTTCCCTGCTTCGCTTCCCCCTGGAGATGTCCCGATCCGATCACGTGATCGGCGGGTTCGGAGCCGATCACGTGATTTTCAAAAGATCGGAATCGGTAGAAAAAAATCGGAGATTGGGATTTAAAAAAAAAAATGTTTATTCTTTTTTTAAATGTTGTATTCAATGTTACAAAACAAAAATGACCATGTTCAAGTCTTAAAGTCATCCTGAGGCCTTAGTTTTGGTTTCAAATGACAGAACATCATGTATGTGTTGCTTCTTTGGGGCTTGTTTTCATAGACCTGCTTATTTCTCTCAAATCTGGCAACAGAGTGGGCAGGGCGCGGTGTCTAATTGTAGCAGTAAGCTAACGAGTACTGATAAGCTTTATTTTGTTTTGATCCAATGCTGCTGTGAAAAAAAGAAGCTATATCCATGTTGGATAGAATATCCAATTAAAAAAAAAAAAAACCTTAAGGGACAAGGGACAACATTGCATAAAAATCGGTATCGGCAAATTGTCAAAATCAAATGATTGGAATCGGATCGGGAGCAAAAAAAGGTGATCGGCACATCCCTACTTCCCCCCCTTAAAACCTACTTATTTATATATAAATAGTTATCACTGCAATAAACCGTATTTGATTTTATCTTAATGTACACTATTTAATATTCTGCTCTTGTACATATCATATTCTATTTACATGTATATAGACTTTTTGCACTATTTTATATTTTTGATTTTATTATATATGTTGCATTGCGGGAGAGGCCCAGGTCAGAAGAATTTCACTGCCATTTCTACACTGTAGCTCAGGGCTATTCAATTAGTTTGGAATGGGGCCGGTTGATGAAAATGATCCAAAGCAAGGGGCCGGGAAAAAGATGGCTTGAAATATGAGCAAAAAAATTAAGACCTCCAGATACAGTAAATACTACAACAGCATAGCGGAGTGCATATATTGTGTTTAATTAAATCAAACAACATAGCCCCAAGGCCTTTATACATCTAAATGTTAAGTTCAGAACTCAGTAGGCCTACATGCTAATTTAACCATCAACATCTGAAATGATCTAATCATTCACGCAGAGATGCAATAAATGACAGTTTGCCGGTTGTCACTACAGTAGCTAGTAAGTGGGTTGTCTCTACAGTAGCTAGTAGGTGGGTTGTCTCTACAGTAGCTAGTAGGTGGGTTGTCACTACAGTAGCTAGTGGGTGGGTTGTCACTACAGTAGCTAGTAGGCGGGTTGTCTCTACAGTAGCTAGTAGGTGGGTTGTCACTACAGTAGCTAGTGGGTGGGTTGTCACTACAGTAGCTAGTAGGTGGGTTGTCACTACAGTAGCTAGTAGGTGGGTTGTCACTACAGTAGCTAGTGGGTGGGTTGTCACTACAGTAGCTAGTAGGTGGGTTGTCACTACAGTAGCTAGTAGGTGGGTTGTCACTACAGTAGCTAGTAGGTGGGTTGTCTCTACAGTAGCTAGTAGGTGGGTTGTCACTACAGTAGCTAGTAGGCGGGTTGTCTCTACAGTAGCTAGTAGGTGGGTTGTCACTACAGTAGCTAGTAGGTGGGTTGTCACTACAGTAGCTAGTGGGTGGGTTGTCACTACAGTAGCTAGTAGGCGGGTTGTCTCTACAGTAGCTAGTAGGTGGGTTGTCTCTACAGTAGCTAGTGGGTGGGTTGTCACTACAGTAGCTAGTAGGTGGGTTGTCACTACAGTAGCTAGTAGGTGGGTTGTCACTACAGTAGCTAGTGGGTGGGTTGTCACTACAGTAGCTAGTAGGTGGGTTGTTACTACAGTAGCTAGTAGGTGGGTTGTCACTACAGTAGCTAGTAGGCGGGTTGTCTCTACAGTAGCTAGTAGGTGGGTTGTCACTACAGTAGCTAGTAGGCGGGTTGTCTCTACAGTAGCTAGTAGGTGGGTTGTCACTACAGTAGCTAGTAGGCGGGTTGTCTCTACAGTAGCTAGTAGGTGGGTTGTCACTACAGTAGCTAGTGGGTGGGTTGTCACTACAGTAGCTAGTAGGTGGGTTGTCTCTACAGTAGCTAGTAGGCGGGTTGTCTCTACAGTAGCTAGTAGGTGGGTTGTCACTACAGTAGCTAGTGGGTGGGTTGTCACTACAGTAGCTAGTAGGCGGGTTGTCTCTACAGTAGCTAGTAGGTGGGTTGTCACTACAGTAGCTAGTGGGTGGGTTGTCACTACAGTAGCTAGTAGGTGGGTTGTCACTACAGTAGCTAGTAGGTGGGTTGTCACTACAGTAGCTAGTGGGTGGGTTGTCACTACAGTAGCTAGTAGGTGGGTTGTCACTACAGTAGCTAGTAGGTGGGTTGTCACTACAGTAGCTAGTAGGTGGGTTGTCACTACAGTAGCTAGTAGGCGGGTTGTCTCTACAGTAGCTAGTAGGTGGGTTGTCACTACAGTAGCTAGTGGGTGGGTTGTCACTACAGTAGCTAGTAGGCGGGTTGTCTCTACAGTAGCTAGTAGGTGGGTTGTCACTACAGTAGCTAGTGGGTGGGTTGTCACTACAGTAGCTAGTAGGTGGGTTGTCACTACAGTAGCTAGTAGGTGGGTTGTCACTACAGTAGCTAGTAGGCGGGTTGTCTCTACAGTAGCTAGTAGGTGGGTTGTCACTACAGTAGCTAGTAGGTGGGTTGTCACTACAGTAGCTAGTTGGTGGGTTGTCACTACAGTAGCTAGTAGGTGGGTTGTTACTACAGTAGCTAGTAGGTGGGTTGTCTCTACAGTAGCTAGTAGGTGGGTTGTCACTACAGTAGCTAGTAGGTGGGTTGTCACTACAGTAGCTAGTAAGTGGGTTGTCACTACAGTAGCTAGTAGGTGGGTTGTCACTACAATAGCTAGTAGGTGGGTTGTCTCTACAGTAGCTAGTAGGTGGGTTGTCACTACAGTAGCTAGTAAGTGGGTTGTCACTACAGTAGCTAGTAGGTGGGTTGTCACTACAGTAGCTAGTAAGTGGGTTGTCACTACAGTAGCTAGTAGGTGGGTCGTCTTTACAGTAGCTAGTAGGCGGGTTGTCACTACAGTAGCTAGTAAGTGGGTTGTCACTACAGTAGCTAGTAGGCGGGTTGTCACTACAGTAGCTAGTAGGTGGGTTGTCACTACAGTAGCTAGTAAGTGGGTTGTCACTACAGTAGCTAGTAGAACAAATTTGATTGCTTTTTTACATTATACTCAAAGGGCCAGTAAATATCACCCCGGGGCCGGATTTGGCCCGCGGGCCGCCAATTGAATAGCCCTGTGCTAGGAGATGTTTAAAAACGTCATTTTAGCTCAGAAGGGAAACTCACTCTTCTTTTTGGCTGCAGTCTGAGCTGAAGCTGAATCCGACGTCTCCTCTTCATCCTTCACCTCCGTCTTTATTTCCGGTTTCCTATCTTCCGTCTTAACGCTCACCATCGTCGTCGTCGTTTTAGTCGTCGATGATGATTCCATGGGAAGCCCTTTGCCTCCCTCTCCGGAGCACTCCTCCTTTTTCACCTCCAGCTTCACAGGCTTCTCCTCAGTTTTCATGTTGCTGAGCTTCCCTCCCTTGGAGCAGCTGCCACTGTCGCTCTCCTCCTCCTCCTCGTCCTGCTGCTGCTGCTTGATCTCCATCTTGGAGTCGTGGTTGGCGGTGGAAGCGTTGGACTGCGGCTGCTGGGAGGAAGCGTCCAAGCTGCTGACGGAGGCCGGGGTCAGCGCCTGATTGTCTGCGTGGAATGAACCCTTCTGGGACAACTAGAGAGAGGAGACATAGGATTAGATAGAGGAGACATAGGATCAAAACTCAGGTGCATGGAAACAGGGAATCAGAGATATTAAAGGACAGGATGCTTTGACAAGATACAAGCAGACTAACGTTAAGTGAAACATTGGACAAACTTTAACACAAATGATGAAGCTGGATCATAACTGAGGACACAGTCAAAGGTTAAGTCCCATGATAAGTGCTATATGAGGGAAAAGCAGATTAAAATAACCCTTTTATCAATAGGGTTTGAAACCTTGACCTGACATGATCTTAACTTCATGTCATCATCGTATTGTTGTGTCAAGCTGGGTCATAATGAGTCCAGTATTGAAGGAGAACCCTGCAGAGGACATCCTCAATTTGGGCTGCAGTGTAGTCCTTTGGCGCAATGCACACCTTTAATGTATGTCCAAAAAATTTTGTTTTGGTATTGACCGGCTCAGATTGGAATTATAAGCGTCTTACAACATTGTGCAAAGGAGCCTTCAGAGAAATAAAACGTTGTTAGCGTTATTTAAAAGATTTTCAATGTCAAGATTGTGGATGCAACAGGAGATTACAGAATGAGACTCCTCAGAGCGAGACTTGGGTTAGCCACAATTACAAAAATGCAAGCAAAATGAAACGACCCTACAGAAAAATGTTTCCTTTTTTCTATAGGGTCCTTTGAATGATGTTGTGAGACACTCTTGATGGCAAGAAACAAGGCACTTTTAGTGGATATACATTAAGACCCCATTTACACGGGAATGTTTACGCACTGTATGCGTTTTCAAAAAAGTATTCCGTTCACACGCCTTCGGCTCAATTAACGTGTTCGTTCACACGAGACCGCTGGAAACGCTGTAGTACATATGCCGGGCCTGTAAGTGGCGCTGCTGCCGCCACAAAATACACCAAAAGCAGCGAAGAAGACCCCGGAGCATGGTTGCCCTTCTGTTTATCGTTTTGTTACGGCCTTGTGTAAACGAAAGGGCTATACTAGAGATGTCCCGATCCGATCACGTGATTTTCAAAAGATTGGTATCGGAAGAAAAAAATCGGGGATTGGGATTTTTTTTTTTTTTAAGTACTTTTTTTTAATTTTGTATTCAATGTTACAAAACAAAAATGACCATGTTCAAGTCTTAAAGTCATCCTGAGGCCTTAGTTTTGGTTTCAAATTACACAGCATCATGTATGTGTTGCTTCTTTGGGGCTTGTTCTCATAGACCTGGTTGATTATTTCTCTCAAATCTGGCAACAGAGTGGGCGCAGTGTCTAATTGTAGCAGTAAGCTAACGAGTACTGATGAGCTTTATTTTTGTTTTGATCCAATGCTGCACAACTGAACTGATCCAATGCTGCTGTGAAAAAAAGAAGCTATATCCATGTTGGATAGAATATCCAATTTAAATAAAAAAATAACCTTAAGGGACAAGGGACAACATTGCATAAAGATCGGATCGGGAAAAATCGGTATCGGCAAATTGTCAAAATCAAATGATCGGAATCGGATCGGGAGCAAAAAAAGGAGATCGGGACATCCCTAGGCTATACGCAAGAGAAACTATGCGGATACAACCCGTATCGTGCTCGTGTAAACGGGGTCTAAATGGGGCAACATTTACCGAAAGACTAATATTGCATAATGTTTTTGCGTCTGTCAGTCAATTT
This sequence comes from Notothenia rossii, assembly GCF_949606895.1. Taxonomy (NCBI): domain Eukaryota; kingdom Metazoa; phylum Chordata; class Actinopteri; order Perciformes; family Nototheniidae; genus Notothenia; species Notothenia rossii. The sequence goes on from NC_136910.1 coordinate 4,823,777, forward strand.
CACTTATTGTGTTGATTAGTCACATTACCATGGGAAAACCAGGTGCAGATTAAAAGTGTCTGAAACAGAATTATTGGAATCTATGCGATAAAATAAACTGGTCTTAATGTATGAATAATAATACATGTGATTTAAACAGCGCTTTTCCTGGTGCTCAAAGCGCTATATAAGCAAGACTAAAGGACAGTTTCATCCCACAGGGCATAAGACCGTTAAACTCCTGAACTTTGGAAGGAACGTCCATAACATTCATCTGCATCTCATATATATCAATGTTCCAATTACTTCTATATAGACTATTCTGCACAATTTCTATTATATTTTATTTCATCTTCTTGCACTGTTATCTGTTGTATTGTGTTGCACTGTTGGAGGAGCCTGTGACCTAAGATGTTCATTGTCATAACTACACTGTGGCTAAGCACACATGACAATAAAAGCCTTGAATGTTGAATGTTGAATCTATAGAAGAAAAATAAGTACGTGGAAGTCTAAACCCCACTGACCGGAGTGCGTGGCAGCTGAGACCCGTGAGGCGTTGAGCTGGATCCTAACCCCGGATGAGAGGGAGTGGTGGAGCCCGAGGAGCCCATGTGCTGCTGCTGCTGCTGCTGCTGCTGCTGCTGCTGCTGGAGGGGCTTGTTGGAGGCCGGGCCCTGGCTCTGTGGGGGGGCTGAAGGGGGCCCCAGGGCGTTGGGGGTGTGCGGCTGCGGCGTCTGGGACCCGGGGTGTCTGGGGGGGGTCTGGTGAGGAGTGGGGGAGCGGCTGTGGGCCGGGGAGGGCGAGCTGCGCATGGCTGCCAGGTGAGGGAGGGAGCTGGGCTGCTGGTTTGAGTTCGATGGAGTCATGGAGGACGCTCCGACGCTCAGAGGACCCAGAGGCCCCACAGAGGAGACGCTGCCGGGACCCCCGACTGAACCGGGCTGAGCGAGAGGACTCGAGACCGGGGTGCCCATCTGCGTCTGGGGAGAGGAGGAGGGTGCAAAGAAAGACGGTCAATAACAAAAAGTTATAGTTTAAGAACAAAGCTCCAAGCAACTCCCGTTTCTGGTGGTCTCTGACGGAATAGTAACCATTTGTGTTTGTTGTACTGCATGTTCCTTATTGGTCAAAAAACTTAAATTTGACACAAGCACTTACAATCCTGTCACTTTAGAAGTATTTTTAAGCAAAAATCAAATATACTGGGTGCCAACAGATTTGATTTAAAGTCACGAGGAGGAATTGACTGATTCAAATTTTAATTCATATTTTAGGGTATTCTAACAGGGTATATGCAGGAATCCTGAAGTCAAATGTAAAACCTTTTAAGACCTTTTTTAAGACCCTTTCCATACATTTTAAGACCTCATCGCCACTTGGAGTTTTAACCGGTTACCTTGGCGACACACTTTACCTCACATTGACTATATACAGTATTGATTGTCCTTCCTCCTTATCTTCCAACCATTTGGACGCAGACTTGCATTTCCCCATAACGATGTTGTTTAGCAACCGGCGTAAACGGACCTTCACGCGCTATCAAGCAGTGAGCGTGCGATGTCCGGTTCAGATGACGTCAAATCCAACGGGATGCCATAAATAAACTACACAGAATCACACTACACACCTACGCAATGATTACATTCAGGCAGACTGTAGAATACAACCTCTTTGGACAATTCATATACTTATTGGAAACAAGGGACAACATGTAGGACTTGGAAAATGCTCTTTCATACTTTTTAATAGCCTTCATTTTCGCTAAATTGATTTATCAACTTTTAATACTTTTTAAGACCCCGCGGACACCCTGTATAAACATCATTTTTTCATTAATTAAAATAATTTCTCATTTCATTTATTTGTTTCTATTCAACATCATATTTTAACCTTCCAAATGATGCAATATATGTACAAAAATGTAGATACTGATTGTTAGTTAATCTTTATCCTAAGAATCTTTCCTATACAAAAGACTTAATCCTGAGTGCTCCGTGCCACATCCCCCTGATCATAACTCTCTGACTAACAGGTGAATGACTTCAGGCCGTCTCACCTGTCCCAGCCCTGCCTGAGCTCCAGGTTGAGCCATCCCGCTCTGAGCTGCTCCGACTCCTGGTCCTGATCCAGGAAACTGACCCTGGGTCAGATACTGGTTCTGCAGCTGGTTCACATTTGGCTGCCCCATCCGTGGTCCCACCATTCCCATCTGGAACATCAAAGGGCAGGGGTTAAACACTTTTTTCTAGCATGCAATAGTTACTAGTTAAAGTGGCATTTTCTTAACCCACTTTGCAACAACAAACATTTATTTTGATTTACATACAACAAATGTTTGAACATTACACCCTGGAAGCTACTGTATGAAAAGACACTTCAACTTAGGTCAACTTTGAGTTTTTATGCACCCCTAAAACGGAACAAACTTCCAGAAATCCTGAGGTCTTCACCAACGCGGAGTTCTTTTAAATCGAGGCTAAATACCGTACTTCTTTTAGCTTCCTACCCAGAAGTCTTAACTTGTTTTAGCACCTACTGTATTTACAATGTCTGTATCTCTTTTATGCATGGTTCTTAAGAATCTGTTATTCCATAGTGTTTATTTATTGTGTTCCTTTCTATTGTCTTCTTTATAGCCGCTTTCACACCAAGTACTTTGCCGCACTTAGTTCCCAGCACTTAGTTCCCCCATGGAACTGAGAAAAGATCGCGTTCACACCGGAATAAGTTCCCTGAGGGAGGATTAGGCAAATGAAGCTGCTGACGTCACTTCTTCTTCTTCTTCTGCTTTGGGTTTACTTGCAGGCCGCAAACCACTTCACTGCGTATACTGCCACCCGAAGTCCCCGGCCGGAAGTCCACGGAGTTGGGGACTGGCTTCAGTAGAAGCTGCTGGGACTCCCAGCAGCTTCTACTGAAGCCTTCCGAGTAAATCGCCAGAACACCGACACCTCCTCATCTCCACCGCTCCCATGTTTTATTTTGTGTTGCCATAAGTTAGTCTCTCTCCGTTGGTGCGCTGGGCTAAAGTACCTGCTCTCTAGCAGACACTAAAAAGGGGGGAAAAGTTCTCATGAACTAAGTTCTCTTTTTGGTGTGAACGCAAAATCCTAGGAACTATCGGAACTGAACGGGAAAAGTACTCCGGTGTGAAAGCGACTATTAAGTGTTAATGTTGATGTAAAGCACTTTGAATTGCCACTGTGTCTGAAAATAAACGTACATTACCTTAAGTGACATCCTTATTGTGTTAATCGACACATTAAAAACGTAACTATGTGATAAAGGTGTGTGTTCAGGACTGACCTGGTTGCCAGACGTTCCCATGGGGAGAGGAGACCTCTGGCCCATCGACTGCATCCCCATCTGACTGAACTGATTCATTCCTGAGAAAACACACTTTGTTATTGAAACAACACAAAATAACAATTTCATGTGAAAACCACACTTATATTGTATTTTGTTTCTAAATGGCTCTAAGGGCAGAAATGTGGTTTGTATTGCAACATTTTCCCCAAAAATGTCTGCAACATTTTTTTAATTAAAATGGAGCAGTGGAAACATTTTCTGTGAAAAAAATGTTTCTGTCTTTTCGGCTGAACCAACAGAGACATTTATCAGATATTAAGTCCGACCATTAACTGATGAATTTAACTAATATGTCATGATGTCTTGTGTTTGTTTACCTGGGACTTGCATTCTGTTGACCATCTGATTTGGTCCAGGGGGTCGAACCATTGATGGGTCAGGGAGCGGACCGTCTGAAAAACAGAGACAAGAGATTTAAAATAAAAAATGAAGTTGTCATCTGGAGAGCACAGGAGAGAAGGAGGGGTGGAGATGTCCCGACCAAGTGTGTGTGGAGAGCTTTGTACCAACTCTGGAATGCTGCCTGCCGTGTGGGACAGTTGATTAAAAATGTGTGTAAAATGTGATGTGAACAAATCTGCACAGGCTTCTGTATTCAGGGGACCATCAGGACAGAGAAGAAACATTTGAAAAAGTGTAATGCATGTCAAAAAAATGGAGGAAACTGTTGATTCTGTAACATTTAAGATCAGGTGTCAGGATCTTAACCTATGTTGTGAAAATTGACTTCAATGAGCCTTAAAACTCCCCCTAATGCTGCAGAAATATGAATTAAGATGACAACTTTTGCAGTCCCATATCAGGGCTTGCTAAAAATCTCAAAGCATGAGGTAAGATAAGATAAGAGTTCCAAAACAATGCTTAGATGTCCTAACGTCACATTCCCCTGGATTAAATCATCATTCACGTGAATGCGTGCTGCCCGGCATATCGTGAGCATGCATGTTTCATAGGTCCAATTTATACTCACTTTATAGAATATATATTAAACGTTTTAGCTTGTAATGTCAAACTGACACTTATACTGTCGGTTATGTGTGACTGCACTATCGGGAATGCTTTGAATTTTGCTGTACTCTGTGTAGAGAAGAAATAAAGGAATCTGAATCTAAAGCTGCGTGTGGACCATGGATGTATAATAAGAACTGGATAAAGCGTGGGAGGCGGGGCCTCGTTCATTCCTATGAGAGTTGCTCATTGACGCATGAAAACAAAATGGCCAAACTTTTGAGAGAGCGAAACGTCACGAAAGTATTCATATAATCCGTTCTTATTGTGCATCCACTGGTAAAGGTAAAACTCATGTAGTGCTGAACACGTCACGTGAACGTGCCGGGCGGCGCGGTCCCGTGGGTTAGATGCGCGTTCATAATGCAGAGGAACATAACTCTCAGAATAACGTTATTAGCACATTTTACAACTTGAGGACCGAATGTTTTTAATAAGGGCTATACAAACGTTCATACTGGGTAGTTTATTTAGTTTAAAAAAAAATATCCAACGATTTACAGACATCTCTTTCCCCATGTGAGTCAATAGAGAGGCGAAGTCCCTCCCTTTCCGGGGGACCTCCATGGGTTCTTATTTCTGAAAAAGTATGTATTGAAGTCAATGGAGAGAGAAAGATTATCTTTCGATCCCGTTTGAATTGTGCCACGAATTACACATATGATGTTTTTCAATTTAAAAGATAATTTTGCAAGTCAAAAAAATTACAATGTGTGGTAAATCTGTGAAGTAACACTTTGTTTTGTGTGAAACCGCTCAATGAACTACATCTCCCGTCTCGCACCACACACCAAGACGGCCGTCACGTTGGAACATTTCACTTCTTTCTTTCAGAATGAAGCGGAAAGTATTAAAAGAGGTGAAAATCACTCCAAGTCTGGGCATGTTGAGAGCCGTACATACACACAAGGGGAGTTAGTCGGTTCCGTAAGAGCCAGCATGCGGGACCGGGACTCTGGGATTTGTAGTCTTTCTAGTTGCGTATTTTTCATAGTCTTATATTTCAACAGTTTTACGACAAACTGTGACTTTTTTGACATGGAAATTATTTGTTAAGATTGACAAACATCGTGGAATTCGTGGCACGATTCAAACGAGATCAAAAGATAAGATTGACTTCAATACATAATGTTTCCTAAATAAGTTCCCATGGGTCGGAAGTAGATGGGCAGGACTTCGCCTCTCTGTGGGGAAAAAGTCTTTCCGGGCCCAGCGACTGATACGGAAGTGTAGTAACGCCGTTTGGCCACAACAAATATTTTCCTCAGAGTCCGGCGCACTTCCTGGGTGCTTGGGTGTGGACTCACTTGGAGGCAGGCCAACGGGGGACGGACCCAGGCCGATGCCGATGCCCTGCTTCTGGAGCCGCGTCCGCCGCTTCTCCTCCAGCTCCTTCTGGATCTTATAGATCTTCTCGGCCAGCAAGTGATAGTACTCCGCCTGTCAGAAAGAAGGTAGGAAAATAAGGAAAATGTGGCCAGGTGGGGGAATTTCCCAAACATGTAAGAGAAGTAGAAGCTGACTGTTGGTTTGGATAAAGATTCAGTATTGATTTGTATATAATCACTAAGAAGGTAAAGTCACAATGTGGTATCACTCGTTATGCCGCTTATAAAACATATATGCTATGATAACAACATCTGAGACTAGATCTAGTCTTATGTCACATTATTGATATAACTTTGAATATCTAAAGTATGTTTTTTGAGGAAAACAGAGAAGTTAGCAACAATTTAAAAAAACACACAGTGAGGATTTATCTGCAGCAAAAAGTAATAACAAGTGAAGATCATAAGCTCTGGATTTTCTCCTACGTCCAACAATTTGATTTGGGAAGTTGATTTGACTCTGGCTAAAGCTTCACAATTAAAAAAGGCAAAGGTGTTTTCCTTTCTGAGTAACACACTGAGATAAAAGGCCAGGGTAACTTACTCTACTGTTGGCCGACTCGTACATGTCTCCCTCCACTTTTCGGGCGTAGGCCACTAGGTTCTCCATTCGTCGGTCCTTCAGAGCGGCGGGATCTGGGGTCGGGAAGATGGCCTGAACGCTGTGGGAGAACAAAGAGAGGAGGAAAGAAATAGAAATATATAATCATTTGATGTAGTCTTTGTCAAAATACGTCTTAAACAACACATGTCATTTTTAGTCTTGGTAATAGTCCAGGGTTCATAAACTTTTTCTCCAATGATTTTCCATGACTTCTCCATGACCAAAAAACATTACTCTCTCAGCGGTACCACTGAAAATGGTTTATTTTAACATGGAACAGGAAAATAAGGTCTGCATATGAAACATGTTGTTCCAATCTAAAACTTATCAAAAGGCTAACTAGCTTCTACACGCTAAAGCAACTCAAATCTCTCACCAGCAAAACACCTCGTCAGTTAAATGCCATTTTACGTTTCATTACGATACGATACAGTATTTATTATCATTATAGTATTCATATTTCGGCGATTAGATAAAATATAAATTATATTTGATGCAACTTTAGTTACATTTCCATGACTTTTCCAGGTTTTTAATGACCGTAAGAACCCTGATAGTCTTTCTGTGTGGTGGCTTTGGGACAGTGCCAGTGAACAGTCGTAGCCCTGGTGTTAATAATACGGTTCCTTTAGCAATTCATATCTAATCTAGCTCTTAAAATAGTTGAGTTATCGCCACCATGGACGTGTTTCGAGGAGTTAATCTCACATTCATGTACTACATCGTCTCTCACCGAACGCTTATGAAGGCTTGCTAATGTTACTAGCATTTCTATGTGAGAGGCACTAACTGAGGCTACTATCAGACACCTTAGATGAAATCAGAGACATACAATGGTCTACTGCTGAAGTAACCACTTGCATTAACAGAATACATTAAAGAGCCGTTTCTGTTTCTCTGGTGCAGTTCTTCTCGGATACTTACAGTTTGTGCACCAAGTGGTTTCTCAGGTCTTGTGTGATGTCTTCATGCCAGCTTTTCCTCATTCCCGACGACGAGGGAGGACCTGCGGTTGGCATCGAGCCGACCCCACTGGAATCGTTCATCAGACTGGGAGAGAAAGGAGGGAATCATTTGATGATTTACTTCTTAAAAACATTGATGTGGAATTGTATTGACAGCGGCCCTGAAGTGCATCACCATTAAATGGTTGAAACCAGAACTTCCCACTTATAACTGCTGGATTCAGAGAGTGTGGGATATCCACCACATGGAGCAAATAACATATTTATTACGCCTACAGAAACACGTATCAAGCGATGGGCCCCTGTAATGCAGCCACTAATACAGTAAGAATTGTTAACACACTTCTTTTCTCTTTCCATCATTATTATTTGTTGTTTATTTTTCTTATTTTCGAAAGGTAGGCCATATTTATTACATTTGATTTTAGCCCTGGAGAGGTACGCTGTTACTGGTTGACTAATACTTGAAACTAGGGATGCTCCGATCGCCAATTTAGGGGCTGATGGCCGGAATCAGTATCGGCCGATACCGATCGAGTGGGCGGGGAATAAATATATGTATAACTAGTTTATCTTGTTCCAGAGGTAGATCAAGTAGCTAAGTGTGTTAGGTCTAACTCTTAGTGTGTGTTTCGCTCACCGGTCCGTCACAGCGGGCGGAGCTGCAGGGTTTCTGCTTCTCACACGTTGCATACCGCTATTTTACTGTCTTTTTCGGACACCTTAAAATACTGCCAGACCGGTGAGCTTGTTTTGCCGCACACAGAGAAAAGTGTCATGTATTTTACGTCATGTGATCGGCTCTCCCGATGGGCCTTTATAGGGAGCGCCGATCGATCGGCAGAGAGTGAGTATCGGCCGATATCGATTTTCAGTATTGTATTGATACAGCTGGAAAAACTGAAAATGTGACTGAAAGATATATTGTACTGTATTATTGTCTGAAACTAAACAAATAAAGTTCTAAAAAAACAAACAGATGTGGCCTGCTCAAGTCATGATAGAATGATTCAGAATCAGGTTTATCACCAGGTAGGTTGACACGTACGAGGAATTTGACTTGATGTCAGGGTGCATACATAAAAGTAAAATAAAAATGAAAAACACAGATAGAGAACTATTTAAAAAAACTAAATTAACATAAAAAATAAATATATATTGTAAGATATAGAAGTATTAGTCTGTACTTTAAACTGAGTTCTAGTAACTGCACACTATTATTTTTGTAATCTACCATATGTCTAATGTTGGGGAATGTTTGTGTTCTATTGACATAGAAATAGAATGGAATAAAATATGTGCAGTAATACAAAAAAAGATATTGTGTACATTGTGTGCCCTTTAATAATGCTGAATGTGTGTGTCCTGTCTTACCCTTGTGTGTTGACGTTGAGGTGCATCATGGTGTCCTGCAGCAGGCTGGATTGTTGGCTCTGAGTTGAAGCTCCCACGCCTCCATTCACTCCCAAAGGATTCACACCTATAGACAGAACAGGTACAGGTTATTAGGGGGTTTGGATTCTTTGTGTTTCCCTACTGTAGTGGTGGTAGTTGTAGTAGTAGTTGTAGTAGTAGGAGTAGTAGTTGTAGTAGTAGTTGTAGTAGTAGTGGTGGTAGTTGTAGTAGTAGAAGTAATTGTAGTAGTAGCATGTGAAGGACACTGTTCAGGAACTAGTTGATGCTCTGTATGTGATGACTACTTCCATTCTTGAGAGGATCATAAACACATGGATCCTGAGATTGAAGCTCAAGCCAGTGATATGTTTTCTAACAGTAGCTATGTACAAATGACAATAAAAGCCTTGAATCTTGAATGCAGCGTAACTCACCCATTGTGTTGAGAGTCCTCATGCCGGCCGGGCCCTGCAGCGATGTGTTGGACATGTTGGGCTGTCCGCTCTGGACCTGGATCTGGTTCCCCTGGTACGTGAGGCCCAGCGCTGCATAGGCTCTCTCGATGGAGCTGGGGTCGATCTGGCTCGGGGGGTTTAGGTTCGAGGCGCTTGGTGGTCCGCCCGGTAACGACCCGAGAGAACTGCCTAAACCTGCAGCTGCTGCACCAAGAAGAGCTGGGAGGAGCAGAGGAGAGAGGAGTGTTAATATTACATCTGCTTAACAGAACATCAAGTCCAAATAATACAAACGTGTGACTCAAAAAGCTCGCAAAAATCATGCTGTATTGATAAGAACATAACAGGCGTTTAGCTCACTACTAGGCAATCGCTTCAACACGCTATTAATACAATTTAGGGCTGTACCAAATGTCGTTTTTTATTTATTTATCCGGAGCTTCAATTGAGTTCATATTTGAACGTGAGTCCTCATACAAAATACTGAATTTTTTTAATGTAATTAACTTTTTATAATGTATTACTTGTCATGTTTGTCAACATAAATACATGTCAGTGCAGACTGAGGTCCGAGCGCCGTGGCGCGCGCGTGTGTGTGTGCGTGCGTGCGTGCCTTGCTCAAGGGCACCACGGCAGGGCAGGAGGTAGTAGCAGTTCACACTCCATATTTAGGTCTGTTGGGGGACTTGAACCGGCGACCCTACGGCTCACAGTCCAAGCCCCTACTGACTGAACAGGTGTGTGTGTGTGTGTGTGTGTGTGTGTGTGTGTGTGTGTGTGTGTGTGTGTGTGTGTGTGTGTGTGTGTGTGTGTGTGTGTGTGTGTGTGTGTGTGTGTGTGTGTGTGTGTGTGTGTGTGTGTGTGTGTGTGTGTTTAAGAGATGGTCACAAAAGGTTACTGAGAGCTCTGTTTTCTCACCTACAAAATTATTAGAGTGGCATTATCTTTATCTGCAACTGTTTAGAAACACCAGGTTAATTACAGATGCAGTAAAAATGTTTTAGAAAGCTGTGGAGCATTTGTTGATTTAGATTTCTGACATTAAAGTTATGAATAAAGATTTGAAGTCTTCGATACAGCCCTTACAGAAATCGATGCATTCGCTAATAGGCCTGAAATAAGTAACATTGATGATGATATAACACGACTATAATTTCCTGTACAGCGCAGTGTGCAGGAAATGCATGTATAGCGTTGCTTGGCCAGATACCGACACTCACACTGGGGGTTCCTCTTGTCTCCGGCGTTCTTCAGCGGCAGGCAGACCGGACAGTCGTGCCTCGTGCAGTTCTTCCAGTGAGAGATGATCTGCCGCGAGGATGCACAGTGCGCCACTGAGAGGAGGGATGGGGGGAGAAAGAAACAGAGGTACATGAGGGAGAGGAAGACAGGCAGGAGAGCAGGGATGTGTTGTGTGATAGAAGCTTCGAATGAAGAACCAAGCGAATCTGGTCCAAACTGAACGTCTTTACTTTTGATTAATGTAACAGTTTTCAAAAAGAACGGTAGAAAACGGGAAAATGCACTCAACATACTCGTATTCTTTTCAAAATCATAACAGGAAGGAGTAAGAGCAGGACACATACTTGCACTTCAAAATAAAAGCATTTCCTGTTAAACATTTTACCTTTAACTTCTGTCAAGAAGCAAATAAACAAATGTTTTTACTGCCTTAAAGTTCACATACCATGCTATTTTTAGGCAATAGCATAGGTCTCAGATATATACAAATATATAAGAAACATGTCTATGAAGTGTTTTGCTCAAAATACCAAACAGATCACCCATTCTAGCCATGCCTCATATCCCTCTATTTCACTTCCTGTTTCTAAAGTTCTGATTTTGGGTATAAAGCTTTACAAAAAAAAAAATGATAAAGAAGGAGGGGTCTGAGCTCATGCGGGACCCGGCAGCTACTGTCTAAACTAAATACTGCCGTGATGAAACGCCATATCATGGATTATCAAGGATTCTCTCTGAAACAGTATGGAGCTCAAAGGCTTTCTCTCTTGCCGGTTATACCACAAGGTGAGTTCCTTTTTACTTCCTGCTTCTTCACACACATACTCTCCAGTACAGGTTAGCCCTGAGTGTTAGCGATGCTAATGTAAACACCGACCATATTACGTCCAAAACAGTCGGGCATTGTTTCTGATAGCAACAAATCTGGATCAGCTCCGTTATAGCCCCGTTTTTAGAGATTTGGGTACAGAGGAAAAGAGAGAGGGTTTTATTTTCTGACCCTGCGTGAGTTCCCCGACACACCGGGGACACATGTTTATGTATAAAAGACATCAAAAGGTGCATGATAGGTCCCCTTTAAGTAAAATAAGTTACAAAAGGATGAAACAAAGTGAGGTAATGGAAACATTTTAAAATGTAACCTAAAAGATGCCAGTTGCCTTAAATCCTTCCTAAAATTGTCGCCCTAAAGCTGAGGTTATTATATCTCTAACTCACAGTTTTTACTTTCTAACCACAAGCTAATATATATGTTATGCCTCCTGCGTCGTTTGCTTGAAGGGTGCATTGGGTGACATATTCCTTTATTATGAGGAGAACTGCCAGTCGGTGTAATTCATCTCAGGATGTCAAACTCAGAAATAAAATAAAAAGCATCTCTGAGCATAAACAGTGACATCACCCAGGAGAGGGCTACTGTATAGAGAGTACATCAAAATGAATCACATGGTTGTTTCAGAATAAACTACCAAGGAAAATGAATCTGTAAACGGATACGATTGGGCTTCCTTTTGTTTAAATACTATTCCTTTGGACAACAATTAGGCCTGTGCAAAGTGTAAATGTCAATATTGTGATAAAGATGTGATGTTAGATTTCTGACAAGAATTACACATAGTTATTTTCCCCCCCCAAATTAAAGTATGTATTTCAGTGAAATTATGTCATTTTGTGAATTGATCAGACTTTTCCTACTTCAAATATTTGTGAATAATCTGAATATCATAGCAATATTGGTGTATTTAATCAGAAATAAATAGATTTTCCCCCATATATCCTTTCCTAATGACAATGGACTTGTATAGCAATGATGTACAAGCTAAGTTGCCGCCGCAGACATGATTATAACTGGATGAATACAGCATGACTGTGATCTCACACGGCCTCTTGATTGTAATATAAATACAAAACGACTGTGTTTATATTATCCTTGTAAAGCCGTCTCTCTAACCTCCCTTCCTGTCAAACACAGGGACTCATCACACGCCTGCAGCAGCAGTGTCTTTTCGACTCACCCTGACAGGACTTGCCGGCCTGGCAGTGCGTCATGTGGTTGAGGACGTTCTTCATGGTGCGGCAGTGTGGCAGGTTGCACTGCCTCACTTCCCCGTTAGCTTGTTCCCGCCGCTGACACTTGTGTGCGTGCAGAAGAAGGACCAGTTGCTGCTGGATCAGCTTTCGTTTCTCGGGGTCGGCCGTCGGCGGTGCTCCGGCAGCGGAGGAAGCTGCAGAAACCTGCGAAGCCACCAGAGAGGCCTGAGCGTTGGGTCCCATCCCTGGAGACCCTCCACCTACTGGAGCTCCAGAGGGGCCGACAACACCGGGCTGCGACTGCTGGGAGCCCTGGGAGAGGAGGGAATACGTTACGTGAACTATAAGAAGATCCACTTGGGTTAAAGGTCCCCGATTAGACTGTTTTTCATCAATATATCACAGGTCTCAGATATATACAGAACCTGTCTCTGATTGGCTGAAACACCAAACAGATCATTGCAGCATTACCCATAATCCCCTCTGTTTCAGCCCTGTTTCCAAAGTGCTGATTCTCTGTCTGTTACTTTAGATGAAAATAAGGAGCCCCTCCCCACGCCCCTCTGAGAGACATTTGGTTAGAAAGAACTCAATGGTGCTCTAGGAGGAGATTCAGGTGATAAGGGGGGGGGGGGGGCTTGTCTTGTGGCTAATGGTTACACAAGACAACACATCGTTATGACATCATAAAGTGGCCAAAATCTGATCAGCTCATTTTCAGACAGGTTTTTATAGAAATGGATCAGGACAAAAAGAGAGAGAATCTTTCTTCCTGAAACTTTCAGTCTCTTTCCACAGAGGGGACACATGTTGATGTAGAAGAGACATGAAGAAGAGGGGACACATGTTGATGTAGAAGAGACATGAAGAAGAGGGGACACACGTTTATGTAGAAGAGACATGTAGAAGAGGGGACACATGTTGATGTAGAAGAGACATGAAGAAGAGAGGACACATGTTGATGTAGAAGAGACATGTAGAAGAGGGGACACATGTTGATGTAGAAGAGACATGTAGAAGAGGGGACACATGTTGATGTAGAAGAGACATGGAGAAGAGGGGACACATGTTGATGTAGAAGAGACATGAAGAAGAGAGGACACATGTTGATGTAGAAGAGACATGTAGAAGAGGGGACACATGTTGATGTAGAAGAGACATGAAGAAGAGGGGACACATGGTGATGTAGAAGAGACATGAAAAAGTGGATTTTGCATAATAGGTGACCTTTAAATCTATAGAAAAATTTGTATTTGTTCCTTACCATGGCGGCCATTCCTTGCATGGGTTGGTTCTTCTTGTCCACACTGAACTGGGCCAGGCTGTTGGGACCTTTGTTCTGGAGCTGAGGGCCCAGCCCTGCGCCGCCCAGACCTTGATTCCCCGCATACGGACCTCCGAACGGGCCGCCTGGGTTCCCCATCATCCCCATCTGGGAGGAAGAAAAGAGAGAATCAGAATCAGAGACAGGTTTATTACCAGACAGGTTGACACCAGCGTTTCCGCCAGGGGGGCGTCTTGCCGTCACTTGACGCTCTTATTCAGATCGGAACGCCCTGAACTCGAGCCGAGGGCGTCCAAAAAAAAAAGATTCGAGAAAAGATTGAGTTTTTATCGCTTGAAATGACGAAAAGGAAAAAGGACATCCCTCTGTTGGAGGGGCAAAGGAGTCTGCTGGGATTCTTTTCGCCGCCAGCAAAGCTGGCATTTTACAATAAACTTCCGTTGGGTCGCTTAAAAACAGATATCACAAATCGAATCGCAATATTTGTCAGAAAAATCGCGATTACATTATTTCCCCAAATCGTGCAGCCCTAGAGCGTGAACTGCGAGCGCCGGAGCCTCGCAGCGGCGAAACTGAGGCTCCGTGGTAAACTGTGGTAACATGAAGAGCCGCTTAGGAGCCGAAAGAGCCAGCTTTTCTTAGTGAGCCGAGCCAAATGATCCGGCTTAGGGCTGAACAATTAATCGATTTTAAATCGAAATCGCGATTTGAAATGATGCGATTATCAAATCGCAAAGCCTGCGATTTTTTTTGAAATTATTATTTATTTTTATTTTTATTTTTCTTGTGTGTCAGTCATTCACAACAATCAGAAGTGCTGTGCTCCACATGTACCAGCCATTGTTAACCAATCAGAAGTGGCCCATGATAGAAGGTGATAGACAGATTGTGACAGATTTTTGAAAGTGCTTGCCCTTTCCAAATGGCTTCCAGTAGAGCTTTCCTAGATGGAAATGCTCCATTACATGTTTCTATTACAGGGTGAATCTTAAACTGAAGCTTGACTTTAAAGCAACCCAACGGAAGTTTCATGTAAGTTTAGTTCTTTCACTCGTAGCTCGGGCTGCGGGGGTGCTAGAGACGGGAGCATGTTGATACGACCTTCCTAGCCGGAGTTATGGCCGCATTTTACAATAAACTTCCGTTGGGTCGCTTAAAAACAAATATCGCAAATCAAATCGCAATATCTGTCAGAAAAATCACAATTAGATTAGCAGCAACTGAGGCTCCGTGGTAAACTCTGGTAACATGAAGAGCCGTTTAGGAGCCGGCTCTTCTTAGTGAGCCGAGCCAAATGATCCGGCTCACTAAGAAGAGCCAGAATTCCCATCACTAATACGTAAAGAGATAGTATCTATAAAGGAACGGTTCAATTCAAGATTCACGTGACACGACGACACGACGTAACAACCCCCCCCCCCCCAGCTCTCGGGGTGGACGCCCTCTCAGTCCTGGTCTGGCGGAAACACTAGTTGACACATATGAGGAAGAATTTGAATTGGTGTCGTGGTGCATATTTTAAGGAAACTATAATAATATTACAAAAGAAAATACAAAAAAATATAGTAAAATAAAAAATAAAATAAAGCAGTAATTTACATTGAAATAGAATGCAATAAAATAGAAAATATGTGCAGTTAGCAAACCAGATATTGTCAACATTTTGTTGGTGAGTTAGAGAAGACAATAAACTATAGTATCAACCCCACTGTGCACGCAAAGGTATTGTTTGTTTTAACATTTTGCAAAAATCCTTCTGTTGTCTCGTAGATCTGCGTTTCTTTGACACTTTATTACATTTTAAACGCCAGGCTTGTGCGAAACAGGTGTGTTTTTATTGATTTTATTTTTAAAATGTAGCTTTTATAGTCTGTGTAATGACATGCATAATGTATGAGCTACCTAATCAACCAATTAAAACTAATAAAAAAAAATTGAATTAGGTTTAAACTGACTAAACACTAGAATTACGGGGTTCATTTGCTGACAGGTAAAACTCCTCTGAATGTTGTCCTCACGGCGTCATGTGCCGAGCCGCAAAGACTTGTGTGGACTCAAGCTTGTGGTGTACACTTTAGTATTTATTTTTACAGTGGGAACACAGAGAAAATAATGATGTTTTCTAGCTAGGCTCTGGTCCAAAAATGCTGCAGTAGTTCGGGTTTGATAAACGATGCAGGTTCATAAAAGGTCAAGCACAATTTTCTTGACAAAAAAGCTCAAATGTCTCCAAAAGCTGTCAAATCTGCGCTGCTTAAGGCTGCGGATGTTTCCTCACACCATTGTTTCGTGCCAAAGTATTTATCTCCCAAAAGAACGTGTTTTTTTTACCACTTGCGCAACTGCTCAAGAGCATCGAGGACGTACTGAAAATGTGCTTTTAAATGAGTTAAGCAGGTTTCAACATCAACAGCAGCCAGCAGAATGTGAAATCAGACGAGCATTGTTTTCCTTGTTCTCCGTGACTTATTTGAACTTTTTTCTATGATTTGTTTCTCGTTCCTTTCCTCCTTATTACTTGCATCGCCTTCAGAAAGACCACTACATCTTTCTTTCTGCCCCCTTATACGAAACCTGGAAACCATCTCGGTGCTTTTTTCAGCGGCTAAATCAGAAATCAGTGTCTCCATCACATTCATTCAGCAGCATCACCAGCGGCTGAAACACAGTTATTGTCCTTCCAGTGAGACTTTCAATCACACAAACTGAGCAGCCCTCTGCCACTTCAACTCCAATCAAGAGCTTGCAGCGTTTCCTAGCGGATGTTAAAATACAGAGGTACGTTCAAGGACCCGGAGCATCTCTTTCTGGGCAGAAATCAAACTAAAGCCTTCCAAAAAACTGTACACTTTAAAGAAAAAGCTAAAAAGAATGCCTTAATAGTTTTGCACAAACATAAGATCATGACCTACATCAAATATGTGTCAAATGAACTCCATGTTTATGTTTCAAAAGTAAGACAACGGGCGACTTTAGGAGTGTAGATTATTAGTTTCATCACGTTGCAATACCTTTTAGATTCTTTGGACAGATTAGCCGATATCGGGAAAGTCTGCCAAAATGTTTTTTATAAGATTTAATTAAGTGACTTGTGATTGATATGAAACCATAGTATGTCCATTTGACCCAATGATTTCCATCAATATTAAGGCTGTGCAATTAATCGTATTTTAAATCTCGATGTTGGCTTGCAACGATTACGAAAACAACGTAATCGAAATAAAACAATTATTATTTGTATTTAAAAAAAATATATATATATATTTTTGTATTGGTTTTTCAGTTGAATTATACTTAATAAACTGTTAAAAACATAATGTTCAACATTTTCTTTTTCAATAAATGGATGTTTTCAAAGTAAATGGATAATCGTTTTTAATAATCGTGATATCAATTATTGACCCAAATAATCGTGATCATGATTTTTGACATAATCGCACGGCCCTAATCAATATTCACAAAAAGCAGCTTAAATATATTCTCTGTACTGGACGTGTAGGAATGAGGAGCGCTTGGACGGATATGATGATACAGATGTGCATCGGATTTTCAAAATGAAGGCGCGTCTGCAAGAGGAGGATATCTAACGATCTTTTCAGTTTGCGTCCATGGTGATCCGGACCATAGTATCGTTTACACCCCTGGGCGGTAGTTACGGTTTTTACAGCATTACTAGACGATAATGCAGGTTCTACAAATGACTTTAGAGCGGGGACTTGCTGAGCACCCAATATGAATATATACAACCATAATATCCCATATAACTCCAATGTTACACCCCATGGTGAAAAAAACAGCATTTTCACCATTAAAAGGAGAAAGTGCAAACTGGATCCAACTCTCTGAAGAGGATTGTGTATAGATTTGAGTGTTGCTGAAATCTGGGCTACTACAATTTCTAAAGCAATCTTGTAAGTGTTGAATATAATTTGTCTTTTTGTTTGTTATTTTTTGTTTTCTTTCATGCTGGGGTGGGGGTGGGGGGTGTATTAGATTCTATATGTATTTGACTGCTCAATGACATGCTGTATGATTATAAAGAAAACTTTAAAAAAAAATAAAGTGTTAAAAAAAAGGACCCTTACCTTGTTCATTGCTCCGGGCTGCTGGCCTCTCATCCCGGCCTGGCCCCCGGTCCCCTGCTGCTGCTGGAGGGTCTCCGCCAACAGGTTGCTGCTGCCCCCCATCCCCTGACTCCCAAAGCCCATCCTGGGGGAGCCGTTCATCACCTGGCTTCCCATCATGCCTGGCTGCTGCTGCTGTCCGTTATTGCCTTTCTGCTGCGCTGCCATCATGGCCCTGTTCATGCCACCCATCATGCCAGCGTTCTGTTGCTGCATCAGGCTGGCCTGCTGCTGAGGGGACAGGTGCTGCTGGCCCATCATCTGAGGAGGACCAGGAGATGCTTTCATGTTCGCTAAGTGTTGCCCCAAAGCGCTGGAGCCTCCTGGGCTGCCCATGGCTCCTTGGTGCCCTTGCTGGGTCGCGTTGGGCGCCCCCGATCGCAAAAGCTCTGACAGCTGTTTGTGCTTTGCCACCGCATCCTGACCTCCGAGTCCGAGTCCGAGCCCCATTCCTCCAGCACCGCCTCCTCCTCCAGGACCCAGACCTGCAGGTCCTCCTCCGCCCAGAGAGGTGTGCAGCTGGCTGAGGTCCCCTCCGTTAACCAGACCCGAGTCATGGGAGCTGATGAGCTCGTCTGGGAGATCGTGCTCCAAGTCAAACAGTGAGCCGAAATCTAAAAAGAGAAGAAATGCAAAGTTTAGGCGGAGGAGTCAAAGGAAGATGAAGACAAAAAAGATTTGCTGGTTTATTCCTTCATTTTTGACCGTTGTGTCTTCTGCCTGTCAACTTTGCAATTTTTGTCAATCATAGTTTGACTGTTTATGAAGCATATAGTATACATCATAACTTAAATCTGCATTTCAAATTTAAAGCCAACTTAATTCTGACTTATAACCACAAGTTTCCTTTTTTTTTTAATTTATGGTCAGCAGAACTCATTTTCATGTTTGGTTTATTTTACGAAATAATATTTTATTCCAATATAACATTTGACTCTGGGACAACAGGAAAGGTGAAGCCTGTCTGACAACACAATGGAACTGATAAAAGCTGTTTAAAAGGCGTACGGACAATTTTCTCCCATCAGGAATTAATAACATACCATCAAACAAAACACAACTGAGCACTTAACTTCAGAGGAAATCCAGAAGAAAGTTTCATGCATGCACAAATCTACAATATATGCAAACACACACGCCCACATGGCCTGCTCACACACAGAATCCCTGTCCAGCAAAGTGATTCAACATGTTGCAAACACAGGTTTGTGCCGACCAGGTGACGAATGGACCGTTTCATAGAAAGTAATGCCACAAAATGGAGACGTTCGCTGTGTCAGTGTGTATCCACTGAGTTCAACAGCACACATCTTAGGCAATCAAATAAGACGCATGATAGAGATCAAAACACAAAAAGCCTAGCCCTCCCCCCCCAAATGTTTTAAAGAACATAATCTAATTTAGTCTCTTGTGTTGGACATTTCTGAGTGTTGTTGGTGCGTTTTAATGAATTATGACTATTTAAATGATTGATCTACAATGATATTATTCTGCAGTTGCAGCACTGACAGTATTTCCTAGTAGCTTTTTGAAACCAGTACAGAGTAATATCATGCAAAAGTATTTTTAAATGTCCCATAGCTTCTTAATGTGTCATATGCTTTTATTTCTACACTATATAAACACTCTGCATGACGGTGCCACAAATACATAAGAAGATAATGTCTTTGAGTGCAATACATTGCATCTCTTATATAGATATTTATTTTGACAGGACTGCACTGAACCTTCAAATACATGATGCAAGTTAACATTAATGTGTGGATGATTTAGGTCCCTTTCCACAGACACTGACAGTTACAGAGAGCCTTAACTGAGTGGACAGCTCAAAATGCAGCTCTTTATGGTCAAAATTATGGATTAAGTGATGATATTTCTTCATTGGAGCAGTATTTACTTGCTAACTCCACTAATATCGTAGTGGCATGGCGCTAGCCAGTATTCCAGCTGCTGTCACACGCCATCCACACACAAAAAAACACACACCAACAATGGCAATGTGAAGCTTTACAATCAGTCGGACATGTGGGCCTACATGTATCTCTCACACAAGGCTAGCCTCGCCACCATCTGCAACCTCTGCTTTCAGCAACACTACCTACAGTAGCTAAGAAGCTAAGATAAACAAGAACACAATGTCAAATTAATACTGTATAGTTGAATAAATACTGATTACTACAGTAAGCACTATTCAGTTTTCATTTTACATTATCTTATTCTACTTTACATGTATATAGACTCTTGCATTTACTTGCGTGCACAGTTTAGCTTATCGTATTTTATTTGACATGTATATAGTCTATTTTTCTTCGTCTGCATTACTTGGTACACGTTGGTCTTGGAACATAATCTTATACTACTCTGTTTCTTCTTGCACTATTTTAATTGTTTTATGTCTCATATATATTTATGTTGCATTGTTGGAGGAGCTTTGGACATATGTTCATTGCCATTACTACACGGTAGCTACATGTTAATAAATCCTTTGAATATATTGAATGTAACGCTAGTTGGGAAAGGGTCTGAGTTATGATGGGGCAACACAACACACTGCTTTAGACGCCTTAAAAACTAAAATAACACAATGGGGGTTTACTGTAGCTGACTGTCAATTGGTCACAAGTGTAAATACACTAAATTACTTCATGATAAGTCGGCATGGCATGGAGTTTATCATCCCCCCGGCTAAAGTAGCCATTAGACAGTCTGTGGAGGACCCGCATTCGGTTAGCCGAGATGCTAACAGAGCTACCATGGATTTAGAGAGAAAACTGGATAACGTTCATTCCTATGAGAGATGCAAAGTGGCGTATCGAGCCAAAAAGGCCTGAGCAAAGTACCCGTATGTGGGCCCATTGAGCTTGCGCAGTAGAGCTTTCTCCCACTGAGCTGTCAAATGAATGGAGAAATAACTCTGGATTCAGCTTTTAGTGTATTTGTACAACTTGTTAGACCCTAATGATTCAAATAAGGGCTGCAAAGGTGATGGGTAGTTTATCAAGCTAATTTTGAGTTTTTTGTAAGCCATGGCTGTGTATTTATTTGTCTTTATTAAAAAAAAATCTATTACTAATAATGTGTGCTTTTCCCTCTATATTTTATAAATTAGCTTACTCTTTGTTATTGCTTGCCTTAAATTCCGGCATCTGCATATTTTATAATTTTTATTCTAAGATACTCTTCTAAATAATATGTATTTTCTATTTCTATCTATTCTATTTTGAAGACAGTTTGTCATTCTTGTACAATTTCACAACTTGGGATAAATAAAGTATATATTTATTGGTCGTTTTCTGTGTTTATGTTTATATACACCAAGGAAAATTCCTCGTATGTGTAAAACTAATGTGGAAAAAACCTGTTTATGATTCTGATATCTATGAATGCAAGTCAATGGGAAAAGGTATGTTTGGGCCCAATGACACATACGTTGTAGTACCACCATTTGGCCACTAAGCAAAATGTGCTTCAACGTCCGGCGCTCTTCCTGCTGTTGGGCTTGATTCTGATAGTTATCCTAGCGTTAGCCTCAATGCTAACGTAGCTACCTCCGGCTAAAATGGCTGTTAGCATCTGAGCTACCAGCGGGGAACCTGCTCTTCACGTCCGACACACACTCCTCACAGCTAACAGTTAGCAAGCTACGGTAAAAACTGAATCCCACCACTCGTATGTCCCCCTCTCTAAAGTCAAACCTGAGCTAACTAAACAAATACCACCACATTATACCATTAAAAAACACGTACCGTTCCCATCGGAGGCGGACAGCGGGGAGAGTTTAGGCCTCTTGGCTGAAGGCGGGCCAGAGTCCAGAACGTTCTCGGCCATATTTTTCCCGAAATAAAAATATATATAAAGTATCCACACTTGCAAAACGCCCCCTTAGAAGCTCATTCCTTCCTGGTTTTTCCAAAATATTGCGACTTTTCCCCCTCCTTTTGCGGGGGACTAAGAGGGGGAAAGTCCCGTGTAGAAATCACACTCCTCTTTCCCTGGGTTCGCCTCTCGATTTCAGCCTCGGCGAATATCAACCCCCCTCCCTCCCTCCCTCGTCGGATTTTTTGTTCTTTATAAATTTCTGCCAGCGGAGGAGGAGGAGGGGGGGGGAGACACACGCAGAGGCTTCCCCTCTAAACTTGCACAGCCTCTTCGGATGTAAATACACTGTCCCCTGGTCTCTCGGCCATGCTATCATCCGTCATTTGAACCTCCTTTTTCAGCGGAGTCTGGATGGAGATAATGTCGGGCAGTAGAGGCTTGTTTGCCTGCGAAGTGATGGTGGTGGCGGTGGTGGAACTGCTGGTGGCAGCGGGTAAAGGATGAGGGGATGCAATATGAAAAACAATACTACTGGATAATGTGCAGCTGCAATAAGGAAATTGGTAATACTTATGAGCTGGAATCTGCATGTATTTGTAATGGAATTCATCCATGCAGAAGCCTGAATTGGCATCGTTTTTTTGGTGAGGTTCAGCTGCAAAAAGTTGGATTATTCTTCAAAATGTATCTTAAACGATGCAATAACGAAAAATAACAATGCTTTTAGCTCGGATTGGCATGTAATAAACAAGTTATTTGTAATGACATTCATTCATCCATCAACCTGAACTTTTTGATAAGGTACAGTTGCAAAGATTAAAGTTGGATTATGTTCAACAGTTTTTTTAAATGCAAGTTTGTAATCTAATTTCTGATCAGATTTTCAGCCTTTTAACAAGAATAAAATAAGGATGTTGTGCAGCAGATAGATGTTAGCGTCACACACACTGAAAATTATTTGCATGAAAGGACGATTTGACGAACTTGATTCCTCAATAACATTCACTAAAACCCAATCATGCCTTTTTTGATTTGCTTGTCTTCTCATAGGTAACATGTTGACTATGCAGCCTGTCCTGGTTTTGACTCTGCATGTTGGCTCCATGGCTGGAAAAATATATTCTTCCTGACTTTTTCTTTTACCAAAACATCCAATTACTCCAGGAAAAGTGTTCATAATCATCCCAAAACTTCCAGCTTTCCAAAAACAATGAACTTTTCCTTCTAAACCTGCATCAGTATAAGAGCTGGGACAGCATCTGCAGAATAGATGTAAGTGTTCCATTGCCTTATTCATGACACAGAATACTAGTGTGGTGAATCAAATCAAAGATGTCATTTTAACAACTACACCATTACAACAAATGAATGTAGACATCTCAAGGACACACTTACCTTCTTACTTGTTTTTTATGCAAGACAAGCATCGATTTATTAACAAAAAGTTGTCAGAAGCTGTTTGTGCAGGGTTGGAAAAAAGAAGGGCCTTAATCAGGCATTGTGTGTGTGTGTGTGTGTGTGTGTGTGTGTGTGTGTGTGTGTGTGTGTGTGTGTGTGTGTGTGTGTGTGTGTGTGTGTGTGTGTGTGTGTGTGTGTGTGTGTGTGTGTTGTTTCCTGTTTCACATGGATATTAATGTAAATAATGGCCTTAAATGAGTCTTATAAAACTCTCTGTGAAAAGTTTTAGAGGCATGATAATGATAACGAAAAATAAATTCATATATGTTTCGGATAAATCGATAAGGCATTACTACTACAGAATTAATGCATACTCATTTATTGTTGAGAAAATTCCTTGCTTAAAAATGTTCACCCAAGTTATTGTAATTTCCATGGTTGTACAATTATCATTTCTCTTTTACAAATAGACTTTTTCACTGAAGACACTTTAACAGGCCACAGTAGACAAAACATAACGTGTAAATAATCTAATTCATAATGCCCAAAAACAAATCAGCTGCTGCAGTTTCAGGGTCATTGTATTGTGTTTGCTGGCTCATTCTAACTTCGGTAGGCTACTAGTCCAGGGGCCGGACTGTTTCAATGTTTATAGCCAAACTTATTGAAATGAACTTATTGCATTAAATAATCAGTTGCATTAGTTTCTTATGGCTCTATCTGCAGCTTTCCAGAGTCATTTCTTATGATTACATTTTCCCACAGGCCAACAACAGCTTCAAAAAAACTATCTCCCTCAAAGAGAAAACCAAACATGCCCTGTTGAGAAAGAAAAAAGTGCAGAAGGAAACATCCATGTAAACTCAGTGTGCTGCTCTGTGATGCTAGTTCAAGCCAGATACTTGGCATCTCATCTAGGGTGCAAGGTCATCAATGTTTGGGCTCAGGCTCTGAGCTGAGGAAACCCTCAGGATTGAGTGAAGGTGTGCGTGTAATATACCGGCGGGCCAGATCTAATAGTAATTAAATAATTATCCTGCGGGCCGAAATTAAATCCACAAAGGGCCTGATTTGGCCTCCGGGCCTTGAGTTTGACATGTGTGCCTTAATTTAACAGACGCATCATTAACATTATCAGTAACACATCTGCTATAACTATCAGGCTATTTCCTTAACTTTAGAAAAGGCCTGGTCAGTTATTAACTCATACATTATTGCAATATCTCAATCAAGATTAATCTTCAATAAACAGCTTGATTTAAAAGTTCTGCTTCAATCTTGAAAAACGTTATTGATGTTTAAAAGCATTTAGGCTACAATTAAAAGGTACATTAGATTATTGGATTCATATTAGATGTAGTGGAAAATAGCTAATTAAATGTCCTCAAGTCTTACTAATAGTAGTAGTATTTCCACTTTATGCATCATTATGCCTCTTCTCCACTACATTTCAGAGGTATTGGTAATTTATACCAAAACAGAGATGGAGATGTACTCAGATAAGTAAATTAAGTAGCCTTATAAGCAACATTCTACAATGAAAAAGAGTGAAATTATCGAAATAATGGTCAGTCATTTCTTTGGTTAATCAATGTATTGTTTCATTGGTACATTTTCATATGTTTTGTGTGTTAAAATCCTATTTTGAAAGGTGACCAAAGCTGTCAGTGAAGTGGAATTGTAAGCCATATCCCTCTGAGAGGTAGGAAGTAACATCCGATGCTCTAAAACTCAAACTCCGACAATGCTTTGCGCGGGCGCAACAAGTAAATGTGATGACGTCAAAAGTAAGCGACCACAACACATTGGGTTTAGGATCCAGAATAGTCTTACTGCTGTACGAAACATTTCACTGAGGGCCTAAACCTTTATGTAAGTAGAGACTTTAAAGTAACAAGAAGATAATTTGCGTTTCATAAAAAGACTTGCTATTAGCAATTTTAGCAGTTAGCTTGCATGTACAGTAGCACGTGAGCTACACACACTTTGTTTATGTTTGATTATAAATGTAGGCTGTGACTTTTTGGTTAAAACAGATAGTTTGGCAGCAACATTTCATTCAGAAATGTCCTTATTTCGGCTGTTTTTCAGGGTATTGCTGGTAATGTTTTTACTCTGTGTGCACTTCTTGTTTATCAAATGTTTTGAAGTTCTGGTTTATAGAAGCTTAGTTCACATATTTTAGACTGTGCTTATTAGTTATTTCTAATGTGAATATGTTACCCAAGTGGCATTATTCATCATACATTTCGGTAAGAAATGACTGTATAATTTAAGTGGAAGGCATCATTTAAGACTTAGAAATATACTTCACCAAGAACCAACAGAAATGATAAAAAGGAGATTGAGCTTTTCTCTTTTCTCTGTTTTGAATCATATTATAGTAAATAACTTCACTACATCTATCACCTTGGACTTACTAATCACATTTTCCTATTCTCTAACACACACATGTGTCAAACTCAAGGCCCGGGGGCCAAATCAGGCCCTTGGTGGATTTAATTTCGGCCCGCTGGATAATTTCAAATTGCTATTAGATCTGGCCCGCTGGTATATTGCACGCACACCTTCACTCAATCCTGAAGGTTTCCTCAGCTCAGAGCCTGAGCCCAAACATTGATGAACTTGCACCCAAGATGAGATGCCAAGTATCTGGCTTGAACTAGCATTACAGAGCAGCACACTGAGTTTCAATGGATGTTTCCTTCTGCACTTTGTTTCTCACGACAACAGGGCGTGTTTGGTTTTCTCTTTGAGGGAAATAGTTTTGTTGAAGCTGTTGTTGGCCTGTGGGAAAATGTAATCATAAGAAATGACTCTGGAAAAGCTGCAGATAGAGCCATAAGAAATGAATGCAACTGATTATTTAATGTTTAATGTGGTTTTTATAGGCAATCATTTAAGCTTAGTTAGTTCCAGGTTTAATATGTGCAATAAGTTCATTTCAATAAGTTTTGCAATAAACATTGAACCAGTCCGGACCTCGACTAGTACCCATTTTTTAGTTTTGGCCCACTGTGTATTTGAGTTTGACACCCCTGCTCTAACATGTTATGAACATAACAGTTAATCAAGAAGATAATTGGGAGATTCAACTATAATGAAAAAAGTTTCAGTCCTAATACAAACTATGATTTATTTCAGCCTTTTGTCCGAACAATAGCTTCAAAATGTAATGTTATATAATGTATTTTTGTTGTAGACTTAAAACATCTGTTTATCACTTTTTCTCTGCAGAGCTCATAGAACAACTTCCTGCTGTGTTCTGTGCGGCGTTTGTGGTCCTTTTTATTCTGTATTAGGATCCTCATTGGTTATTTTTTCTCGCACACACACACACAGTCAAACATACAGAAAACAAAACAAAAAAACTGCCCATCATTTCATACAATTCAATATGAAGTGAAAACAGCATCTATCTGACACTGACACTGTTCATTTATGCTTTATGATACAGAGAGGATTTTTCGTTTCAAATATTTGTATTGCGAAGAAGCATACAAGTGTAAGCAATAGTACAGACTTCTTTGGGGTGGAAATCATGCTTCCCTTTTTCAACATAGAAGACAAACAGAACAGCCAACAAGAAATATGTTTTTGTACTTATTGGAAGTCGCTTTGGATAAAAGCGTCAGCTAAATGCAATGTAATAATAATAATAATAATGTAATAATAAAAAAATAATAAAGAATACCATACTTAATGACATACATAGTCATAGTGGGAAAGAATATACAAAATAGTATATATAATACAAATTAAAGGGTGCAAACTTTTTTAATTTACTTCGGAAGTTTCCTGAATAATATAGACCGACAATGACTTCCAGCTGACCATGGCTCTGACTGTGTTCTGTTTCATATTTGATGTCGTCACAGGATGCCTTACCACTGTGTGGCCTATGGATGCGGCAAAACTGCAGAAGATGATGTGACGCTGTTTAAATTCCCCAAGGACCAAGATGAGTTTTGCAAATGGGAGAAGCAGGTCCAGCGCACCCGAAGCCAATGGGTCGCCACGCCCAACTCCCACCTGTGCAGCGAGCACTTTGGGAGGGAGTACTTTGAGCCCAAACTCCCCTCTGGAGCTCTGAAACTGAAATCTGGAGCCGCTCCGACAATATTCATCCGTCCAAGATGTTCCTCCTGCAGCGGCGTGGGATGCATTCACTGCCTGCCTGCCATCCAACGCCGGGGCATTACTGCAGAATCGAGAGACCGCACAAGTGTGAGTAGTTATTATCCTGGAGAAGGAAAGGTCACTGCGGAGATAACGTTTCTTTAAGTGCTTCAAACGAGCCTCTTGGTTGTTTACATTGATGATGTAAAGTCATGGAGGGATTACTGAAAGAGACAAGTAACAACTAGGAAGAGTAGTCACTTACAATAAATGCAATAAATCATAAAGAAGCAACTCAAAAAGTGCAGATATATCTGCTTCAAGTAAGACAGACCATTGTATGTGCTGAGGCATTAGTTAGTCTTAAAGGTAGGGTAGGTAAGAATGGAGAAACCAGCTCGAGTGCGCTAGAATTTGAAAGTACGCAGCCGAAAAAAAATCTGCCCCTCCCTTCAGACTTCCTTACAGAGCCCCTCCTCCAACACACACGAACACGCACATGACCAATGAGGGCACGAGATAAGTTTGTGCACAGATGGAAGGCTGACAGGCAGGTAGGCCATCCATTTACTTTAGCCGGGCCGGCTCAGATGATTGGTCGTGCTTTTTACAGCGCCACGGCTTCCACAGATAATTTTTTTTTATGTATTTATTGTCAAAGCATTTAATGTATAGAGCTCCTGCGGATGATGTCACATATGCTGGTCACGTGACGAGAAACGAAGGGGGCAGCCATTTTGGCAGTAATCGCGTCAGTAAATTCATTGGCAGGCACTGGCAGACTGTCGAGGATGGTGGATAACTGCTGTGCACCAGGTTGCACAAATAGGCGTGGGAAGAAGAAAGGTGTATCTTATTATCGCATTCCAAAAGACGCGGAGAGGAGGGAAAAGTGGATCGCAGCGATTAAAAGAGCCAGGAGCCGTCTGAACAAGACTGAAAGATGGGACCCCCCGGCCGTTGGCTTTCGCTTATGCAGTGATCACTTCATATCAGGTGGGTGAAGGAATACAGTACAATGCTACAAAAAGTTTCTGGTCAGTTTAATTTTTACCGAAGTAGAATCTAGCACCCAGTTATTATAGCTAACGGACTCTGTGATGTCCCTTTTTAACTCAACAAGTGTGGCTCTGGTGCAGCCTAGCCAGTTAGCTTGTAGCAAGCTAGTGGTAAACAAACCCGTGTTGAAAATATTCCTTCTTATTTTTTAGGGAGAAAGAGTGATAACCCGTTGAGTCCGGATTTTATTCCGTCAATTTTTGATTACCTTCCATCTCCAGAGAAGAGGAGACGAAAAACGAGACTGGAGGTTTTTAACAGAAGGCAGAAGGCTAAATTGCACAAAGTAGAGCAGGCAAAGCTATCTGCAGAAGCCATCCGTCAAAGGTTGGTAGATCAAACTCCTGTCTGATTACATGTTGGGTCTACTTGTTATCGGTGTGTTATTCAGATTATTTTATTTCAAATAGTTAACTGCCGTGATATGGTTCTAAACAAAAACGTCACACCAGTCATTTAATGAAGGCTAATATCATATGATTT
Source organism: Notothenia rossii (assembly GCF_949606895.1). Lineage (NCBI taxonomy): Eukaryota > Metazoa > Chordata > Actinopteri > Perciformes > Nototheniidae > Notothenia > Notothenia rossii. The sequence goes on from NC_136910.1 coordinate 4,852,503, forward strand.
CCATTAAACATGTCAGACTGTAAACATGTAAACTGCCATCAGTATTGTATGCATGAAAGCTTATTTTGCTGCTTCTGTGTTTTCATCAGGACATCAACTGATTGTCCCCAGAACAAGGCAGCCCAAGAAGTCCAAATCACAGAGCCTTTGAAGGAGCCCCCCATCTCAGATCCTTTGGTAGAATTTCACTTGAATTAAAATGAGATGTATACTCGCACGGTAGGAAAACGCTGGCGCCGGTCGTCATGTTTACTGCCAAAATGGTGGCTGATAACCAAAAGTCACGTGACCGCAGGAGCTCTATTCATTGCTATCGGGATGTTAAGAGCATTCCATGGAATATAACAAGTGTTTCTGAAGTGAATTACCTACCCCACCTTTAAGTGCCCCCCCTTTTTAAATAGCCAAGGTAAAAGCTAAATTAAATTTGTTTTTAGTTTGCGATTGAATATCTGTTGACTTCCTGCTCTCCTGATATCAATGGGAAACTCATTCCACCATTTATTTAAATTCAATTACGAAAAAATAAAGACAAAAACACCCAAAGTGACCAAAACAAGTGCAAAGAGGTGCAGGAGACTCACAATGACTCTGAAAAGGGGAAAACAACCAGAAAGAGACACAAAATGACTACCAAAATAAATAAGACTAGTACAAAGAGACATCAAACAGTTGCAAGAAGACTCTAAACTACTTTGAATGTGGTTAAAACCAGAGACACACAAAACAACTTCAAATTATTACGAAGAGACCAAAAAATACTGCATGGAGACTCACCAATCAACCAGATAAAAACAAAATATCTGCAAACACAGCCATTATTAACAAAAAAAGAACCAAACATATTCACACAGATAACTGCACATTGACAAAGAGACGACCAAAGTACACTCATTCAGGACTGGGGTTGTAGCGCTTATTGGTGGTTTGGCCCCATTTTACATTTACACCTCCTATTTACCTCTTCGTTTTTTGTATCTGTAATCAGGGAGAACATATTGAAATTGCGCCCATTAAGTCTGATGAAAGCACGGGAGAAAGTGACGAAGAACAGCCGACAAGAGGAGGGATGATGCCGGGAGAGAAAAGTGAAGAACAGACAGGTGAGGAGTAAATGAGGAACTAAAAATGGAAAGATTGAGTCTAAATGAAGGATTTAAATTCTCTACAAAACATCCCTATAATACAAAGGGACTGTAGAAAAGAGTTGAGGGTGTTTAATGCCCAATGTTTTTATTTATCTTCCCAGTGGTGTGTGAGATGTGCGGCACCACCGGCGACTTAAACGCCTTCTTCTCCAAGACGAAGCGATTCTGCAGTTTGTCTTGTTCACGTTCGTATTCATCAAACTCCAAGAAGACCTCCATACTGGCTCGACTGCAGGTCAGAACATCTTTAAAGAGCTTACGAAATGCTATAGAGAGGCGAAGTCCCGCCTATCTACTTCCGAACCATGGGACCTTATTTCTGAAAAATGTTGTATTGAAGTCAATGGAGAGAGAAAGATTATCTTTCGATACCGTTTGAATTGTGCCACGAATTACACATATGATGTTTTTCAATCTTACAAGAATAATTTCCATGTCAAAAAAGTTTGTCGTAAAACAGTTGAAATATAAGACTATGAAAAATACGCAACTAGAAAGACTACAAATCCCAGAGTCGCGTAAGTGATGTCATTAACGTTACACACTACACTTGTGTTACTCACAGAAACCTTGTAAAGCCGTTCCCGCATGCTGGCTCTTATGAACTGACCTTGTGTATGTACAGCTCTCAACATGCCCAGACTTGGAGTGATTTTCACCTCTTTTAATACTTTTCGCCTCATTCTGAAAGAAAGAAGTGAAATGTCCCAACGTGACGGCCGTCTTGGTGTGTGGTGCGAGACGGGAGATGTAGTTCATTGAGCGGTTTCACACAAAAAAATGTGTTACTTCACAGTTTTACGACACATTTAAAAAATGCTGACTTGCAAAATTATCTTTTAAATTGACAAACATCATATGTGTAATTTGTGGCACAATTCAAACGGGATCGAAAGACAATCTTTCTCTCTCCATTGACTTCAATACATACTTTTTCAGAAATAAGGTCCCATGGAGCTCCCCCGGAAAGGGAGGGACTTCGCCTCTCTATTAGCACCTGTTAGTGGGCTTGGTATATGATAGAGGTTGCATTTGTATCGTGAAATGTGCCATTTAATTGTTTTATTATTGATTTTTTTCCATCGTTCGTCGCGCTGGAAACCAACTTCGGTCATTTCCGGCGGTGACGTCATGAGTAGAACACAGCTGAGTCGCCATTGAATGCATCGAAGGGCCAAATATTAAAACAAAGGATGCACAGCAATAAGACGTCAAGAATAATCGGCAAGCGATGTGTTGTATGGGGATGTGGGGCCGTCTCCAAAGCAGGCTATGGGATGTTTTTGTGGCCAAAGAATGATCAAATGTCGCGTATATGGACAAAACAAGTGCGTTGTACGAGGGCGGACTTTGCTGGACCAGGTAATGCGGGGTCGATGAAACCGACAATTTGTGGGCAGCACTTCGAGAGATCATGTTTCGAACAATCCACAATGCTCGCTCAGGAAATTGGATTAAAAAAGAATTTCAAACTGAACAAAGATGCTGTTCCAACAATACTGCCAAGACCCCCATTGCCAGCACAAGCCACCACGCCGATTCCTACACGTCCCCCGATGCAGAGTCCTCCAGCAAAGAGACTGCGGAATGCATTCGCCAAAAGGGAGAGAGAGAAGGTAAGCCGTGCTACTTGTTGTTCAATGTTTACAACAAGCATAAAGCCTGAATCAAAATGACATGTACAATCTCAAACATTTATTAGTTGATGAAGTCATGATGCCATATATTATTGCATGCACTTTGCCCATGAACAGCATTTATAGTAAAAGTATACGTGCCAGCAGGGCCGGTTCTAGACATTTTGGTGCCCTAGGCAAGATTATGATTTGGTGCACCCCCCCCCCCCCCCCCCCCTCCAAGCAATACACAATAGAATATATAAAGAATAAATAAAAAATCTCTACAAAAACTGAAACGTATTGACATGTTGGTTATATACATAAAGAAGGTTTCAAATGTATTCATTATTGTATGAACATGTTTTAATTGGGGGGTGGACGTCACATCCTCTAGGGCAGTGCTTCTCAAAGTGTGGTCCGTGAGCGCCCCCTAGTGTTCCTTGAGTATATTGGTAAAATGTCCCATTTGAAATTAATTAATTAATTTAACCTCGAAATGGAGCGATCTTAAGTTTCAGCCCAGCGCAACACCTTCATCACACCTGTTGCCACTTGTTTGTACCATTTTCAGGCGATTTGTAATCTGTTCTAGAAAGACGATGTGTCTTTGGATATTTGTGGAGTTAGGTGGTCCGCGAGTGTTTTTTTATTGGTTAAGTGATCCTTGGTATGAAAAAGTTTGAGAAACACTGCTTTAGGGGGGTCCGGGATATGCCCCCCCGGAAAGATTTTTTTTTAAATTTTAAAGTAAAATGCTTCAATCTGGTTTGAGCAGAATTACTAGAGACTAGATCTAGGGGGTACAACTCTAAAACACCCATATGAAAAAGATTGATTTACATTTTAATAACCAAATAAGTATGTGAACATAACAAACAACCTACCATAGCCAATAACAAATAAATGTAACATATTTTATTTTTGTTGTTCATTCATATCTTATTTTACCTAACATTTATTTATTCATGCATTTTTTTTTTTTTTAAATATCTCCAGTTTTAAACTATATTTTTGGTTTTCTGTCCTATAGTATACATTGGAACGATTTCAAACCTGTTGTTATTTATCCTAATAATTACTAAGGAGTGCCTTGGAAATATTTGTTTACATAAATTATGACCAAACCGTTTGAGACCCACTGAGATAACTTAGACTAAAGTGAACTATCTAAACACTCAAGAGTCCTTTACCTCACTGAGCTGTAGTTATCAGCCTCAATCCAACAACAATCCGCGGTACCGATGCGCGACCTCTCGCTCTCTCTTGCTCGCCCGGAGGCTCGCTCGCACTTTGGCTGTGAGCTGCGGGCGCCTGATAAGTCAACATCCCCCACTTTCATCACTTACAGCGCCCATCGTACAGGGCAGATGCAAAATGTTGCCGGGCCGGGATGCAAAGAGCGTTTACTTTATTCAAATATTAATGTAAATGACTTACATCAAGGGCAGAAAAAAAGGCAGAATAAAAAAAAAAAAGATAAATAAAATAGTTCGCTTGTGCCAAGGGCCGGCCCTGCGTCCCAGATCCACTCAGTAGTCGGTGGAAAAAAACAGAGAAGAGAGAGGCTGTTGTGCTGTTTAGAAGCAGATGTAATCACTGAACGGACAATCTGTTTTGTTATTGACTCTAATCAAGTGCTGGATACTTGAACGACGTGTAGTTGTCGGATGGAAATGTTGCCTGGATCTTTTTAATGGCACATGATGGCAGTGGGATTCTGTGGTTCTTACCAAGTGTTCCCCAGCTAAATCTCACTAGCTGGCGGTATGTCACATAGCGATACATTCTGTAAAATACAAGATCATAAATGTCAATGGTAATCACTTCAACCTTATTTGCTTATTTATTCTGTAACTTTGCCAGAGTGACCATTAAACTTCCCAAAAATACATCAACGTTTCTGAGCTCTACAAATTTGTGAAACCAAGTAACTTACTCATTACGTGGCTGATCACCCGCTTGTTGTCTGTCCCTCTTTGAATAATGATGGTAGGCTATCTGCAACACCCAAACATCCAGACAATTTGATTGGAATCTATTACGCAGGTTATGTTTGCACCATCTCCCTCATATTCATTGAATTCCTCCATTTTGGCAACCATGACAACCTTTTTTGGCAGCATTGGCACTCTTCAATTGTTTCCATGATTTTACATTTTTCAAATGTACACCTAAATGTACAAATAATTGTTGACAAAAATAATTGCATTCTTCTGTGGTGAGTTCCAAGCCTAGCAGAGTGTGATGCAGTTACCTGAGCCAAGTGTCTATGAATTATAGGCTGCGTCTCACTTCGGTTGTTTTTCATTTCCTCGCTCCTCGGGCTCGGTATCACCGGAAGTTGATTTGTCTGCGCCATCATGAGTAGCGTCCCAGTGGCCTTATTTTTGCTGGAGGATCGAGGAGTGATAACGGAGGAGCGATAATCCAGTGAAATCCTCAGACACTCGCCCCGCCCCCTTACTGTGTATCGCTCACTGATTGGACGATGCAGCGCATGCACTGATCTGGTTGCTGTCAGACGACCAGCTGTGCGGCGTCATCACCAACGGACGTCGCTTCCCGTCACGCTCCGGAGGAAACGACGTCCCATTGCTCTTAAAACTCATTTCCCTGCTTCTCGTGGTTTCCTTGCGTCTCTCCATGCTTCCCTTGTGGGAGGGACTAGACGCAGGGAAACAATGCAAGTGAGGGGCGCAAGGAATCCATTTAACCGAAGTGAGATGCAGCTCCAGTCACATGTATACCAGTCTGTGTTCTGTTGCCTGAGCCAAGTGTGCCTGCTACATTACGATTTATTTACTATTTATTGAGAATCTCTGAAT
>NC_136910.1:4858294-5067171 GCF_949606895.1 Notothenia rossii
GGATTGATGGCGAGCCAAACCCAGTGAATCTGTGAGCGGTTGTTGGAAGCGGTGTGGCCTACCGTTGGACCTGCCTACAGAGGACGCGTGATTTGAAGAATCCTGCTGAATACACACTGATCTGATCCAGATAAGAACCAGTACACTATTAGCTCTACCCGGGTAGAAGAGCCATAGCAGTACGTACGTACACACACACACACACACACACACACACACACACACACACACACACACACACACACACACACACACACACACACACACACACACACACACACACAGACACACAGACACAGAACTGAACTGATTTGAATTCTCTTGATCAAAGGGAAGAGACTATTTCTATTTGTGTGGTAAAGAGCTCTATTTTTTATTTTCATTCCTTTTCATATTGTTGGCACAATTTAATGGAAATGTTGTTGAACCCTGCTGGCAATAAAATTGTAAAATCTTCAACTAAAATCTAACTCTTCCCAGAGTTATTCACGGCATACCACTTTACGAACCTAGGAAGATGTTAGCGCCTCTGTTCTTGGTATGATATAGGACTAGGGGTGCTACATTAGCTAATGAATGTTTCCATGCTGAACAACGGCAACATGACAATGTCTTCATTGGTCCCTCTTCTTTAGAGAAGACCAGGAAATGATGGATACACGGATCGTGTTCAAATCAATAGGCACGCAATGAGTCTAAATAATAATGATCACGCCACCAAACACACATTCAGACTAAAGGAACCAGCCTGTTGGGAAAATGTAAGAAGTAGAAAGTACAGGTATTTGTGTTCAACATGTAAGAAGTAGAAAGTACAGGTATTTGGGTTCAACATGTAAGAAGTAGAAAGTACAGGTATTTGTGTTCAACATGTAAGAAGTAGAAAGTACAGGTATTTGGGTTCAGAATGTAAGAAGTGAAAGTAAAAAGTTGTCAGAAAAATAAGTAGTGGAGTAAAGTACTGATACCAGAAACATGTACTTAAGTAGAGTAACAAAGTATTTCTACTCCACGACTTCCCACCTCTGTATTTAGTGTTATTATTTGGAGCATCATGCTGTACCTGGTCATGGTCTCAGTGGGGAAGAACTGCAGCTCGTTGTGGTCCAGACTGAGACGTGTGAGTGTGAACAGCCCGGCCAAAGCCTCCGTGTCCAGGTAATTTAAAGAGTTGTGACTCAGACGAAGCCATTTGATGTTCTGCAAGCCCTGGAGGAAGAAAAGGAGGTCTGATATTTAATGCTTCAAAGATTCAGAGACTGTCGTATTCAACGCAACAGGTTGTTATCAATGAAAATATAAAACCCCAGACTCCTCCAACAATGCTGCATACAAACAGTGCAAAAGGTATTACAATTGTGAATAGATTAGTGCAAGAACATCATTTTGCAACAATAAAAAGCCTGAATATTCAAACATATACAGTGACAAAGTGTATGGATTCAGTTTCAATAATTTAAAACACAATCCACTATCTTTAATTGTATTTCTGAGCAGCTGCAGAAAGCACAGTGTAAACTTCTCACTGTGTGTTACAGTCTATATTTGAGGTGTGTTTGTTACCTGGAAGGCCATGTTGGGGATGTACACCAGCTGGTTGTGTGTGAGGGAGAGCAGGTTGAGGAAGCCGAGCTGAGAGAAAGCTCCGGGCTGAATCTCCTCCACCCGGTTACGGTCGATCAGGAGCTGCTTCAGCGAGGACAGGCCGTCAAACGACTCCTGGACTCACAAGGAACACAACAAGCTTCACTGTGGTGCCAGGAAAATGTGTTAGACGAAGGAGACAGACATTTGACTTGAGCTAAGGAGCAATACTGTGTAGAAATGCTTCTGAATCATAGTGGCATTCACAAATGTTAAAACTGCTAAGATCTTAGGCTTTGAAGTGATCATTATCACATTTTCTATTTAATAAAACCAATTTGTGTTGGTGTAAACCTATTTGACAATAAACCTGAATCTGATTCTGAAGATGATGGTACAAAATGATTTTGTTCGTGTGTGTGTGTGTGTGTGTGTGTGTGTGTGTGTGTGTGTGTGTGTGTGTGTGTGTGTGTGTGGACCTGATACAGTGTGTGTGCACCTGGTACAGTGTGTAAGGACCTGGTACAGTGTGTGTGTGTGTGTGTGTGTGTGGACCTGGTACAGTGTGTGTGTGTGTGTGTGTGTTTGTGTGTGTGTGTGTGTGTGTGTGTGTGTGGAGGACCTGGTACAGTGTGTGTGAGAGTGTTTGTGAGGACCTGGTAGAGAATGTCGATGTTGTTGTTGGCCAGGTTGAGGAAGACGAGGCGTCCGAGGCCACGGAAAGCCCCCTCCTTCACCCTGCGGACGTTACAGCGTTGCAGCGACAGGTGTGTGAGGTACGGTGTGTGTTTGAAGGCCCCGGAGGGAAGCTCCTGGATGTCGTTACCACGCAGATCCAATTTCACTGTGATCTATTAAGAAGATAATCGATTCCTAAATTAAAACCGGTTGTGCAAGCTGTGATTTTAGCAAGAAAAGTGCTGTGTGTGTGTGTGTGTGTGTGTGTGTGTGTGTGTGTGTGTGTGTGTGTGTGTGTGTGTGTGTGTGTGTGTGTGTGTGTGACCTCATCCAAAGTAGGGGGGATGTGTGTGAGGTTCTTGCTGTTGCAGGTCACAGTGAGCTGGATCTGGTCACACACACACTGCTCAGGACATTTAGCGGAGTGTGTGTCAGGGACGCAGAGCAGCAGCAGGAAGCAGAGGAGGTGAGGACACATCTGGAAGAACATCTGGGAAGGACAATTACAATTTAAGTTCAAATATAACATAATTATAAGCATTCTAGTTCATGGTTAGTGGCCTATATATATCAGAAAACAGACAAAAGAGTCCGAACCAAAGACTGTGTAATAATAATAATAATAATAATAATAATAATAATAAAGCATTGGCAAATCACTTGTAATGCAGAAGGAATGACAATCTAACACTGACCTACCTGTATTTCGGTAACAGTGGGGCTAGCGTTAGCTCATAACACTTGTATTATTTTGCTGAAGTAGCATCTTAATGCAGGATCTTGATTCTTGTGATTGAATACCTTTTTTGATAGAGGATCTGAGTAGCCTGATTGATGTTTTATCTATGCCGTTACAATCAAAATATAAAGAGGAAACAATTTAGGGGCTCCTACAGGATATGCCTACACCGCAAATCTCTATTGAAGGTGTCAGATTGCATAATTTTGTACTTTTGGGGGGATTAGAGTTATTTTGCTGAGTTTGGGCCGAGCCAGACTCCACTGGAATGACTTAAAACCACATTCCCATGTCGGATCAACAGCCCTGATCCGCAGGAATGGACAGGGAAAGCTGCACAGCTCCACACGTCTCCGAATGTTGGCACGGAGAAACAGTGCCATGCTCAAACCTGCTGCAGCAAATCCTGAAAAAGATGAAGCTGACGGAGACCCATGGCTGTATTAATGCAAAACACCAAGTCTGTGCATCAATTTTATACATCTACATTTTAAAAGGCACTTTTCTGTTATTTTCTAGCTTGTAATTGACTTTTTTGTTTTATTTGCTTCAGTGTTTACGTATATAGTTAGCCTATGTGTTGGGGAATAATTTGCCCTGCATGTCCTCCTTCGCCATCTGACACAGCTGACCAACCGTTATCTCCCTTAAGGAGGGGCTTCCCTTGCAAGTTGTTGTTGTTGTTATCAGTTTATGACCGGGCTACTCTCGGTCAGAGAAAGTTATTGTTGTGGGACACCTGGAACACATCCTTCTCGGGGTGTAATGACCCCGAGCCATAAGCGACAACAAATGTGATTCAGTGTCCTCAGCTGTTTAGTCTATCTATTGAAGAATGTTGATTATTACACTCTGATAGTTCAAACCTGGAGCTACAGGAGAGCTCTTCAGAATTGATTGTGGCATCTCAACCGTGTGGTCAACTCGTGGCCCGTGACATGTCTTGTGAATTCTCCGGCCGAAGCTCCAAATAAACCGTCAGTGTTTGCCATCAAAGCTCCAGCTCTCCTCGTGTCTCTCTGAGTCCTGACTCCCATCCATTCAGAAGTTTTCCTCACACTATGTATGTCATTTAGTCCATAAAAAACGAAACGTTACCAATGCTTTGAGAGCACAAAACTTGCATTCCCAAAATACAAAGTGATTTATTTTTCTTTTATTATGTGTTTATCCCCTAATATATATTATTTAATAGATATTAGATATCCTCCCAGTATTACAGTGTACAATACTTCAGTATACTGTTTCATGGTTTTACCTTATTATCTTTTAACCTGCATTTATTGTTATCATTATTATTATTTAATAGTTTAGGTATTCTGTTATGTTGCATTGTTGGAAGAGCCTGTATTAGCCTACATTGAATTGCATTTATTTTCCAAACTTAGCTGTTGCGATATGACTAAAGCTTTAAATTGACTTTGTTAGAAGAAACAAATGTAAACGCCCACTTTTGGAAAGTTTTGTTAGATGAACAGTTGATGTTTCTGCACTCATCCAGCGTAAATGAGAGCATAGAAAATATTTGGTATTTAATCAATTATGAATATTTGAAGTTCCTTTAAAAACCTGCATGTAAACAACTCTGACCATACAGCAGCCTTTTGGGTATTTTAACAGCCTTCCTCGTTTTGTTCCTCAAACCCCCGGAGCAAAGAGGTACAAGAGGAGAAACTAGAGCCGGAGGAATTTCCCCTTGCACCGGTCTGTTTGTCCGAGTGCCCCCGGGGAAATACAGAGCTGACCGCAGAGGAGCCGCCGCTCCGCGCGCACAAAGACGCGCAGTGTCTCTCCACCCAGTGTGGTGCCAGAGCGTTTCCCCCTGAAAAACACGAGTCCTCTGGCCAGGTACGAAGAGAAAACTCCTCTCCAACGCCTCTGAATGCTTTTACGATTAAATGAACCTGCATTATACCACCGTATTCTAAACATGGTGTTAGTTTTCTGTGCGTAAAGGGTAAGGGATGATGGTTATTGACATATCTTCGAACGTTAAAATCCTGCAAAATGATCTAATATGGAAAAATAACAGCATTGTATTGGTTATATTTGGACTTATAGGTGGCAACCACGACAATATACAGCCAGTATATAGTGAGTGTGATAACAGTTCAAAATGTTGCATTTTACGCAATAATACGCACAATAAAACTGTCCACATGATTGGATAAATAAGCAATTTGGAGTACAACATAACATGTTGTATCAAAGCATTCATATTCTACCATCAACATAACTCAAATAAATGTATTGAAAAACATAAATTCCCTATTGTTGGTTGACAAATTAATCCACTTTACGCACAGACTCACCGTGCTGTGGCTCCTGGTCGCTCTGTGGCCGCTCACTCTCTCACGGTCTCGGCCCTCTGCTGCTCTTCCCCCGGCCCCATCCAAAACAAACTCAGTTTATCCCTTCATTCACTGACAGCCCCCCCCCCCCTCTCCCCTACCACCTTACTCTGACACAAACACACACCTCCTCCCTCTGGATTCTGTTAAAGGAATATTACACCTCATTTCCACACCAAATTCTCCATTTAGGATGAACGTGTAATCTTTTTAAGCTTTCTTCAAAAACAACCGTGTACCATTTCACTCCGTACACACACATTTATACACAGACGACGAGTCAGGGTTGTTGGATTAGTTATATTTCTGACAGTTAAAACACATCAAGCATTATCCTGTCCAAACAAAAAGCAGTCCACATGGTCTAATGTTAATCAGAAGAGTATTTAAAGTCCTAATCCCCATTACCTTTAAATGTTCCCTTACACCACTATCTGAGAGAACACAAAGCAACTGAATTGGTGCAGCACAAAGTCACAAAAGAGCACATTTTGAATTATATTTACGGATAAAAAAAACAAGAAGAGGTAAAAGTGATTGTGGTCCCCTGAGCTGTGCAGTGTTATGACTGGGATCAGTGCAGGGTATACACACACATGCAGCTGTGTGTTAAGGCTTGTGTGTGTGTGTGTGTGTGTGTGTGTGTGTGTGTGTGTGTGTGTGTGTGTGTGTGTGTGTCTCATTCCTGCTCACAGTCTGATGCACACTGACGTCACTGGACCTTATGTAATGATTGCATCTCATCAGTAAAACACAGCAAAATTAAGGCAGCTCTTAATTGTGATATATAGATTGTAAGCTTTACACTCAGTATAATTGTCCTTTTAATTTACGTCTCCCTCTACGCTTTCACAGCAAAAAAATAGCAGCATATGAGGTGATATACATATTAAAATACAGCAAACTTTGTGGTAGTATCAGGATGCTGAATATCTGCAATTCCCCTCAAAATGTGTTGAACAAATCCCAAATGTATCGACACCTGGAAATAACTTTGATGTTTCCACCCAGAGTTCTCTGTAGATAGGTCTATAGAGCTGCAACGATAGAGAGTAAAATAAACTCAAAGTATTTTTTAAAGGAATCATTAGTTTAGGTGATGGAATGTTTCTCGCTTTCTGTGTTATCTCATATTAAACTAAATATTTGTAATTGTTTTGTTCCCAATTTTCTTACACTTGCAGATGCAAAAGCGCTCTGCGTTTGGTCAAGTTGGTTTTTTGGTCAAGTTTTGGCAAATTTGTGTTTTTTTTTAATTTGCCTTTTTTCTGAAGTTGGGGGCCGTTATATCGCATTTGCACCTGTCGGGCTTCGTAAAAACCCAATCGAGAAAACTATTTGGCAGATGCAGCTCTCCCTGTCGCACATACACACACTGTTGGTTTCTTTTCACAGTGAATTTGAAAGAGAACTAAATGCACGGCAAGATGTTACGAAAAAGGAGCCATGGTCTAATGTTAGCTCCGCTCCAGGTTACATTCTTTACACATTCACCCAAAGGTCGCCTGGTGTGTATTTTCTAATATGTTTTTATTATTTCTGTAAAAAACAAGACAAGTATTAAGTAGAAAAATAAAAACTAAGACATTCTGGACAGTGTTCATAAAATATACAAATAAGAAGTGGAGAAACAGTAAGTGGTCGTAGGTGTCCCTTGTTCAAGTGTAAACCTGTTGGCGAAGACATTAAGGCGTGTGTGTGTGTGTGTGTGTGTGTGTGTGTGTGTGTGTGTGTGTGTGTGTGTGTGTGTGTGTGTGTGTGTGTGTGTTCATCAGTGGCACTTTTTCTCCAGAGTGCTGCTCAGCCTCTCACTGGCGCTGCTGCAGGACTCCAGAGCTTCACTGTTTCTGCACATTCACAAAGACAACAACGTACAAAAAGGTTACCAACTCTTTTAAATAACTTGTGTTGACAGTAGTTTACACATTTACTGCAGGATCAAAGATGCTCTTAACAGATGGACGCCATTAGTGGAGGTAATAGGAGGACACTGGAGTTAATAATGGAAGGATTAAAAAGGAAAGTGGACTGTGTGACACCCCAACATAATAAAATATGGCTTCTTTAAAATGAGGAATTTCTATTTTTGAAATATTCTAGTACATGGATATTTTTTCCTAAGTATATTGGACTGTGTTATTTTAATATGTAGGATGACCTTATATATATAACCCATCTTTTATTTTGGCCCACTGTGTATTTGAGTTTGACACCCCTGGCTTATATATAACCCATCTTTTATTTTTGTTATACCTTTACGTTCTCAGTGTTATTATTGATTCGATTTCTATACGTTTTGTATGATGAATTTTTTGGATTTGAGACCTTCTACATGTTGTGACCTGTTTGTCTAAATTGGAATATTAATGGTTGTAAAGGGTAATGTGAGAGAATAACTAATAAAGAATACGTTTAAAGCAGCTCGTACCTGGAGGTGAATGTGTGGAGCAGCGAGGCCACGTGCTGCGGGAAATACTCCTGCTGCACAGCGTGCTCCAAACACAACAGCTGACCTGGGACCAGCGGAACCTTCTTCACCTTCCCCTCGCCCTGAAGTCACAACAGATAGAAACATGAAGAAACATACATTGGTTCTAAACTTAGATAACACACTACAGGAAAGGGAAAACCTCAAAAAGCAAAACAGGTCCTCTTTAAAGGTCACCTATCATGCTATTTTTAGGCAATAGCATAGGTCTCAGATATATACAAATATATAAAAAAACATGTCTATGAAGTGTTTTGCTCAAAATACCAAACAGATCACCCATTCTAGCCATTCCTCATATCCCTCTATTTCACTTCCTGTTTCAAAAGTGCTGATTTGGGGAATAAAGCTTAAAAAAAAATAAAAAAAGAGGAGGGGGCTGAGCTCATGCGGGACCCGGCAGCTACTGTCTAAACTAAATACTGCCGTGATGAAACTCCATATCATGGATTATCAAGGATTCTCTCTGAAACAGTATGGAGCTCAAAGGCTTTCTCTCTTGCCGGTTATACCACAAGGTGAGTTCCTTTTTACTTCCTGCTTCTTCACACACATGCTCTCCAGTACAGGTTAGCTCTGAGTGTTAGCGATGCTAATGTAAACACCGACCATATTACGTCCAAAACAGTCGGGCATGTTTCTGATAGCAACGTTTCTGATTGGGCCGTGGGTCCACATTTCAGATATTACGTCATATTGGACGCAAATCTGGATCAGCTCCGTTGTTCCCCCGTTTTTAAAGATTTGGGTACGGAGGAAAAGAGAGGGGGTTTTATTTTCTGACGCTGCGTGAGTTCCCCGACACACCGGGGACACATCTTTATGCATAAAAGACATCAAGAAGTGCATTTTGCATGATAGGTCCCCTTTAATTCATTACTCTGGGAAATTATGACTTCTCTGGGTTTTCTCTCCAGAATTTTACCCCTCTCTGGATTTGTATTAGTGATAATTTTCCTATAATGGCCCCGGGGTACATTAACCCCATTATGTCTGTGTCAGATTTAGGGAGGGACCGTTTTGTACCTTGAGGAGTCCCATCATGACGAGCAGCGTGGAGAGGAAGCAGTAAGACGAGAGGTCTGATCCAGAGAGGAGCTTCTTCAGCACAGCGTCTGTAACACACACAGTGAGGGAGTTAATGAGAGGAGGGGTCTGTGCATACAGACTGACATCTATCAACAACAACAACAGTGTTTGAACTACAAGTGGAAAACAAATGGGTAGTAGGATTAAAAGCAGGTGAAAAAAGATTTTTCATCAATACAATTCCTGGAGGAATGCAATCAAAGAGATGTTTCCACTCTAAAAGTCCACATTTTAATAACTGTTCAAGGCCAAAAGAGGTCCAATCAGAAAACGGACCAAAGTAAAAAAGACTGTTTGTGAATCACAGATCTTTTCTTTTTTCCAACCAAAGACTGTGGGTGTTTCTCAATGTCGAGGAAGGATGCTCCAGAGCCACTATTTCAAGCATGCTACGTCATCGAGTACCGCCGAAGGACTGTTCCAATCTCCAGCATACTTGGAATTCTACCGAGCCCAGCGTACTTCGTTTGGAGTAATTTCGAGGCTGCACATGTGTAGACTCCGCGGTCTTAAAATCCCCACAATGCTTTGCGCACGGACCAATTTCCCCAAATCTGTGGCGGAAAAATGTAAGGCGGGGCCTCTCATATGACGCACACCTGCACACTTGCTCGCCTGTTCCACTCTTCGTTTTCCGAATGCCAGGAAGGATTCTTGCCTCGCTTCTGAAGCAAGACGCTCAGAAGACATGTGCTACCAAGCAAGCATCCTCGACATTGAGAAACACCCACTGTGAGTAAATATTATATAATAATAAAGATGAAGCCTTTTCCTACAAATACAAAGTAGGATTGAATTCACCAATAGTTTCGAGCACGGCTGTCTTCGTCTCTGGTTCCTCACTGTACAGAGAAGAGACTTTCAGGAGGATTTCAGCCGCCGTGTGAGGGTCAGACGCACGCACCTGGAGAGAATAACGTTTTAATAACAGATCATATCCTCAAACATCTTTTATTAAAGATCATCCTGCTGGGACCCTTTATATTGAGATGACTTCACCTGTTGCTGGACGTTTGTCCTCGTCTCTCCGAGCTGAAGCAGCTTCTCTGCTGAGGGGCAGCTGAGGAAGGACATGATCTCTGCCTGAGGGCGACACAAAGACAATCAGAATCACAATAGAGTTGTGTAGTGGTGACGTCTTTTTGGAAATTGACCAGGAAGGGCAAGGGCTCCCTAGTCAAAGCTAATTTCTTTGATTTTGGAATATTGCAGAAAATAAAATCTTTGGCAAACACACATTTATGATACTTACACGTTTTGTTCAGCAGGATCATCTCTACATATGAACACCACTTTTATAAAAGGTTAAGCCTAAATGTAATGTCCAGAAGTGAAACGCTAACATCAGGCTATAAAGGAACTACAGTACCAGGTAGGGTTGCCAGAAACTGACCATGATCAAAATCGATTATTCGGCAGCCCTGGCGAATAATAATCGATTAACGGACGGATGGAAGCGTCGATAAGAGCACGGTTGTTTGCAAATTATGGAAAAAGGAATTTGCATATCACAGCGGCACATCAAGCCTCAAGTATCACCTCAATGCAAAACATATAGCAGCTAGCGTGGAAGCTAGCGTGGACGTTAGCCCGACTCGGAGTACAAGGACCCACACCCAATTCGCGTTGATCAAACAGTGGCCTATGCAACAGAGAGATTTTATTTTTCATCAGGATATTGGAAGAATAGGAGGGATTGAGGTCAATCACTGGAACTTTTTTATTTTATTTTAAATGGTACACTTTATGTTGAACTATTTATTACGTTGTTGGTGCAACTGGCACTTTATGTTGAACTGTTTATTGTTTCGGCCAAGGTTATTGAGAGAGTTGGACTGAAATTGATTAGATTTTTTAAATCAACTGTTGGTAAATCAACAAAGTCTGTTATGGCCTCTGAAGAAACAGAGAGATGTTTTCTAATAGTCAGGGTTTCCAATGTTCTGAATGTACTTGAAAGTATTGTGTTTTACTTCAAAAACAAAGTGTTATAGTTTACAGAAGGTCTACCTACCTATAGGCTACCTGAATCTCTGAAATGTACTATATTCCTAAATATGCTATTGCTACACTTTATGGCAAAAATTGCACTTTTCTGTTGGTCTTGGTTAAGTACCACCTTGAAAAAAATAAACAATGTTTTGTCGCTTAAGCTTATGTATTCAGTCATTATTCAAATGGTATACTAAAATCCATGTGAAAACAATTCCTTCTCACTGTTCTCAGGTCAAATATTTATATGTGATTAAAAATGCGATTAATTGATTACAAAGCCTGTAATTAATTACATTAATTCTTTTAATCGAGTCACGGCCCTACAAAAAACACATTCTAAGTACCATTGAGTTACTGAATACCGACTCCTTCCTGGGATTTAGCACTCATTCCTTCACCTCTCTATTTCACTAGATGAGAATAGCTTTATCGTTCAAGCGAAGCTGTTAAAGTACACATGGAAACGATGGCAGGATGTACTTTGTGTCTTCTTACTGAGCTCTGAGGTTTTTCTGGACTATCGTCTTTTTTCGTTGATCCGTTTTCCTTCAGGATTTCTCCGTCCTCATTGTCTTCATTGTCACTGGCATCATCATCATCCTCCTCCTCCTCGTTTTCATGGTCGTCTGGATCATCATCTTCGTCCTCAGGTTCTCCTTCATCATCACTACAGTAAGTCAAGAAAAAGCATAATTCAGCTGATCAGACTCAAGTTTTTCAAGAAAAGTAATAGGAGAATAGCTTCAGTACACGTACACACACACACACACACACACACACACACACACACACACACACACACACACACACACACACACACACACACACACACACACACACACACACACACACACACACACACACACACACACACACACACACACACACACACACACACACACACACACACACACACACACACACACACACACACACACACACACACACACACACACACACACACACACACACACACACACAACCTGAGTGACCCCAGCATGTCTCCTTTCTCCATAGCTTCCCTCAGAGCGTCACAGCCCTGCTCTCCCAGACAGTTACCTGTTAGACACACACACACACACACACACCATGTTACTTGTTAGACGCTTCGATCCAAAAGCAACTTACATACATTCAATACATGCTGACTGCAGTGGGACTCGAGCTTGCTACCCCCTGATTCGAAGTACTACAGACAGACAGACAGACGGACGGACGGACGGACGGACGGACGCACGCACGGTCAGAGTTCTTACCGTTCAGATCCACTTTCTCCATGTCAGGTTTGTCTCTGACGGCCTGAGCCACAACCAGAGCAGCTGCTTCCGTGATCTCACCGAACGACAGATTGATCTCCTGAACACAGGGAACATGAGAAAGCACTTTAATCTACCTGTTCGCAGAGCGGACATTTACAAATGCGGTCGTTTTGGTGAACTGACCTTGAGGACGGGCAGTCCCTCTCGGAGGACGGCAGCGAGGGCGATGGCTCCTTCAGAGCGGACCAGACAGTCTCCGAAGTTTATCACCTGAACGTTCCTCAGGTGCCTCAGAGCCTGAGGGAGGACAGGGGGGATTACAGTTTCAGTCAAAAACACTGGCTAAATATCTACTCTAGTTCTAGGCAGAGAGGACAAAAGTACACACATCCTTTACTCAAGTAGGAGTACAGATACTCGTGTTTAAAAATACTCTGGTGAAAGTAGAAGTACTGACTAAACTTCTTTACTCAAGTAAAAGTAAAGAGGCTTTGAAATGTACTTCAGTAAAAAGTACCCGTAACTAGCAGCTGTTTTAAAGAGTACCTGACCTCCCTTTATATTAATAGAACAATAATGTCATTGTTAGCTAATGAATGTTTCCATGCTGAACAACGGCAACATGACAACGTTTCCATTGGTCCCTCTTCTTTAGAGAAGACCAGGAAATGATGGATACACGGATCGTGTTCAAATCAATAGGCACGCAATGACTCTAAATAATAATGATCACGCCACCAAACCAGGGTATATGCAGGAATCCTGAAGTCAAATTTAATCCCTTTTAAGACCTTTTTTAAGACCCTTTCCATACATTTTAAGACCTCATCGCAACTTTGAGTTCTAACCGGTTACATTGGCAACACACTTTACTATATTGATTGTAAGATAGCAAAACTAAACAGAGTGCAGACAGACTACTGAAGCCTCCTTTCCACATGAACTTCAACCTCTCTGTGAAGGTCAGGTTTAATGCAGTATGCTGCTTTGTTGCTTCTGTAGACTCTGTGCTCTTTCATTCCAGTAAAACTCCTCAGAAACCATTAGAAACCAGTATTTGACCAATAAACAAAACAATTGACAAAACTTTGAACTATGAAATATGTTAAACTTTGGTGAGCTTCAGCGGGGTAATGCCATAGGAGCTCCCTCACAAATACCCAGGGGTTAAATTGGGCTGGGGCTGTCCGGGGCTAAGCCCTGGCACATAGAGGATGCTCTCACGTCATCACCCTCACACATTTGTCATATGTTTACAAAAAAGGATATATATTTTAAGACTTTGCTCGTTCTTAATATAGACTATATTTAGGGTCTATATATGTTGACTTTACTTTAAAATAGCAGATCTCTGTGACCGGATATAGTTTGGCTTAGACCCCGGCCCCACAAGGACGCATACGGTAAAACGCATACGCAAGCGCAAAAAAGGCTTCCGTTCACACGCGTTAAATCTTAATAATAGAAATAGGTAGAATAAAGGAAGTTAATTAAAAATAACAATACAATTATCACATTTAAAACAATGATAACCTTTTAGAGCTCGTCTAATACACTTCAAAGGGTTTGACAAGCAATTGATACAAATGTGAAAATAAAATAGATTAAAAACAATTAAAAAAGTCATTCAAAAATAAAATGAAATGGAGAATAAAGATGATAGAATTATAAAGTACATAATAACCAGACCGCAGAGATGTATTTTATTTAAAATCAGAGACACGTTGAGACCCTCAGATCCTCTGTCAGAAAGCAGCACGGCCAAAACACTTCACTTAGTCTCTTTGGATCACTTGCTGTCTCCTCTGGGTTCTGGTTCTGGTTCGGGGGTGTAGAACTGGAACCGAACGTGACGCAAACAGGGACCCCGGTCAGAGCGGTGCTTAGAGGGATCTTTAGGGTGGGGGCTGCCGTGGAGAAAGGGTGAGGAAACTCTGGAGGGGGGGAGGTAGAGGCGTCCACATGTGGAAGGACGTTCAGGAGGTCAGCGCTCGGAGAAACGTCCACAAACAGAGCTATGTTTGCTGGGTCTTCAGGGAGGAGAGGGAGGGGGTCTGTGGAGGTCTGATGGTCCTCTGAGAGGAGAGGAGGGAAGGAGATGAGGAGGGGAGGAGGTGAGGAAGGGAGTGAGGAAGGAGGTTCAGTCTCCTGCATCCAACTATTAAATCAATCAGCTATGCAGGACATTGAGGCTATAGATTTACACTGGAGGAAACACGTATTTAACCCCCTTCAGATTTTGTAAGTTTACCAACTTATTTTACAACTAAAAGCTCTTTTCAAATGAGGAGCAGGTTGTAACCGAGGCTCTGTGTAGTTCAGAGTCTGAGCGCTGCTCCTCCTCCTGGAATGAATCACAGTTTGATGAGCCCTCCCTCTTCTTCCTGCTCTCAGACACAGCCAGCTCCACTCTGTATTTCCTGGTTCCTCCCCTTCAGATCCACACTGAGGAGGAGGGGTGTAACCAACATGTGGGTAAAGAACGAGAGCTGATAGGCCACATTCACTGCACACACACATGCTGTTCAGATCAGCTGTCACTAGTTTCAGCTTTCAGGGAGTGAAACTCACACACTCGCTGCAACTGAGAGGTGAAATGGCGCAGAAAGGAGTTCAGCTGGACCGGGAAATGTTATCTTGTCCGATCTGTCTGGATCTACTGAAGGATCCGGTGACGACTAACTGTGGACACAGCTACTGCATGGACTGTATTAAAGGCTTCTGGGACGGAGAGGATGAGAAGAAGATCCACAGCTGCCCTCAGTGCAGGCAGAGCTTCACACCGAGGCCTGTCCTGCTGAAGAACACCATGTTAGCAGCTTTAGTGGAGGAGCTGAAGAAGACTGGACCCCCACCTGCTCCTGTTGATCTCTGCTATGCTGGAGCTGGAGATGTGGCCTGTGATGTCTGTACTGGGAGGAAGCTGAGAGCCTGTAAGTCCTGTCTGCAGTGTGTGGCCTCTTACTGTGACCAACACCTCCAGCCTCACTATGACGCAGCTCCATTAAAGAAACACAAGCTGGTGGAGCCCTCCAAGAAGCTCCAGGAGAACATCTGCTCTCGTCACGACGAGGTGATGAAGATGTTCTGCCGCACTGATCAGCAGTGTATCTGTTATCTCTGCTCTGTGGACGAACACAAAGGCCACGACACGGTGTCTGCTGCAGCAGAGAGGACTGAGAGGCAGAGAGAGCTGGAGGGGAGTCGACTAAACATCCAGCAGAGAATCCAGGACGGAGAGAAGGAGGTGAAGCTGCTTCAGCAGGAGGTGGAGGCCGTCAATGGCTCTGCTGAGAAAGCAGTGGAGGACAGTGAGAAGATGTTCACTGAGCTGATCCGTCTCATGGAGAAGAGAAGCTCTGATGTGAAGCAGCAGCTCAGATCCCAGCAGAAGAGAGAAGTGAGTCGAGTCAGAGAGCTCCAGGAGAAGCTGGAGCAGGAGATCTCTGAGCTGAAGAGGAGAGACGCTGAGCTGAAGCTGCTGTCTCACACAGAGGACCACAACCAGTTTCTGCTCAGCTACCCCTCCTCACTGCCAGCCCTCAGTGAAGCTACACACTCCTCCAGCATCAACATCCGTCCTCTGAGATACTTTGAGGACGTGACGGCGGCCCTGTCAGCAGTCAGAGACAAACTACAGGACGTCCTGAGAGAGGAATGGACAAACGTCTCATCGACTGAAGTGAATGTTTTACTGCCAGCAGCAGAGCCCACCACCAGAGCTGGGTTCTTAACATATTCACAGGAGATCACTCTGGATCCAAACACAACACACACACGGGTGGTATTATCTGAGGGGAGCAGAAAAGCAACATTCATGGAACAAGAACAGTTTTATTCCAGTCACCCAGACAGATTCACTGCATGGTCTCAGGTCCTGAGTAGAGAGAGTCTGACTGGACGTTGTTACTGGGAGGTGGAGTGGAGAGGGGGAGGGGTTTATGTAACAGTCGCATACAAGAATATCAGCAGAAGAGTGGGAGAAAGTTTATTTGGACACAATGACAAATCTTGGTCCTTAGTTTGTAACCAAAACAGATATACATTTCTTTACAACAGTATCAACACTCCCGTCTCAGGTCCTCTGTCCTCCAGAGTAGGAGTGTACCTGGATCACAGAGCAGGTATTCTTTCCTTCTACAGCGTCTCTGAAACCATGACTCTCCTCCACAGAGTGCAGACCAAGTTCACTCAGCCGCTACATGCTGGAGTTAATCTTTCTTATAATCATGGAGACACTGCTGAGTTTTGTAAACTCAAATAGCCTGAAGTCCTTGAAGGAACTCTTCTACTTCTTAAACTCACCGTGTGCCCATCAGAACTGATTGTCCATGTCTTCACTGCAGAGATCAGCTGTCAATCAAACATTATGGGCGGGGCTTCAACATCTTCTCACGAGTTGTTCTGTAGATGTTGGACTTTCTTCCGGCTCCTTCCTGTGTCTGGTTAGCCATGGAGGCTGTCACTGCTCAGGAGGATCCTTGTTCTCCTGAACTGATATCTAAACTTTGTTCTAAATATGTGTTGGATATTTCTTTTGATTCTTGTTGTTGTTTCTCTTGTACGAGTCTTCAGAGAGAAAGCAGCAGAGCTTCTTTTATTGTACACATTTTATTCCACTTTCTAAAACAGAGACATTTATAATCACATCTATTATTCTGACAGATTAAATGTTATTGTTGCCCAAATTAACTACACATGAGTTCCCAGATGGATATAACACTTATTTCATCATCACATGTTTATTTAAAATGATATTACTTACTGCCATGATCATAATCAATAAGTACATCATTTATTATTCTCCTGTAAATAGCTTAGAGTCTTTGGTTGGGAAATAAAATGTTATGGTTTTGCAGACTAATTGTTGTTGTTGTTGTTGTTGTTGTTGTCCAAATAGAAAGTGGGTACTCTGATGTTTTATAGAACATAACTTATCATGATAATAATCAATAAGGACATCATGTCTGATTCTGTTTGAAATAGCTGAGATGAAACACATTCATGGTGTGGAGAAAGTGAAACTGATCATGAAATCATTGAACAGACTTTACTGATGGGATGTGTGATTAAATTAAATGTTTAGATCATTAATAAAGGTTTTTCTTTCAAAAACAAAAACAGGATGTTGTTCTTGTGTTATGTCCAAGGTGCCATACGAAGCTGATGGAGAACATGTGGAAGTGATCTGAGACTAATGAAGCTCAGCGCAAGCTCAACCAGGAAGACCGTCTTTATTCATTCATTTACTATTTCCATGTTACTACTCTCTCTCCTCTCAATAACTGTTCGGGGGGGGGGGCGTCACTCCCCAGCTTGACCAATCACTTCGCTCTATTCCCAAGAGCCTATCACAGCGCTCCGTTAACCCTTTTAAGTCTGCTCTCCCCCCTGACAGCTGTCATTTCAGGTGACTCGACGCAACCCTCCTCCCCCCCTTTTCACCTCCAGGGTATATGCAGGAATCCTGAAGTCAAATTTAATACCTTTTAAGACCGTTTTTAAGACCCTTTCCATACATTTTAAGACCTCATCGCAACTTTGAGTTCTAACCGGTTACATTGGCAACACACTTTACTATATTGATTGTAAGATAGCAAAACTAAACAGAGTGCAGACGGACTACTGAAGCCTCCTTTCCACATGAACTTCGACCTCTCTGTGAAGGTCAGGTTTAATGCAGTATGCTGCTTTGTTGCTTCTGTAGACTCTGTGCTCTTTCATTCCAGTAAAACTCCTCAGAAACCATTAGAAACCATTATTTGACCAATAAACAAAACAATTGACAAAACTTTGAACTATGAAATATGTTAAACTTTGGTGAGCTTCAGCGGGGTAATGCCATATAGGAGCTCCCTCACAAATACCCAGGGGTTAAATTGGGCTGGGGCTGTCCGGGGCTAAGCCCTGGCACATAGAGGATGCTCTCACGTCATCACCCTCACACATTTGTCATATGTTTACAAAAAAGGATATATATGTTAAGACTTTTCTCGTTCTTAATATAGACTATATTTAGGGTCTATATGTGTTGACTTTACTTTAAAATAGCAGATCTCTGTGACCGGATATAGTTTGGCTTAGACCCCGGCCCCACAAGGACGCATACGGTAAAACGCATACGCAAACGCAAAAAAGGCTTCCGTTCACACGCATTCGATTCATTAACGTGTCCGTTCACACTAGACCGCTGGAAATGCTGGAAACGATGTAGTACATATGTCAGGCCTGTAAGTGGCGCTGCTGCCGCCCGAAATACACACAAAGCAGGGAAGAAGACCCCGGAGCATGGTTGCCATGGTTGCCCTTCTGTTTATTCTCCGCGGTGGACAGCGTGTTCTCCTGCTGTATCTCTCAGGTAGTCCACCAGCAGATGAAAAACACCCACCTCTCCGCCTCTTCCAAGGAACGAGGGGACCGCGCGGCAGTTTCCGTAAAAAAAATGTTCCGCCGGTCAACATGTCCGTTAAAGTTTAAATCTTCCGTACAAAATTAGAAAAGTGCCGGTCAGAGGTTTTTCTTTGTTATTTATTGAGCTTTAAAACCAATTGATAACGACTCTGTTATCTGTATAATAATATAATAATATTTAAGAAAACGGTGACTGCCTCTCTTTTCCTCCCCCTCTTCTGACAGCCCAGCAGCAGCAGGAGACGTGGGGAGAGGGAGGCGGGCTATTTCATCGTTATCAGAAAATGATCATATAGGGCTTACACACGGAGCCGTTGGACCCCCAGAGCGTTGCGTATGCCGGTCTACCCACCTTGGGACCGGTTACCGTAGTCGTTTAGTTCCCCCCCCCCACACACAGAGCGGAACAAGGCAACGAAACTTAAAATAATAAGCAGCATTTTACGGCGCGCTATGCATGGGGCCGCCTTGTGGGGTTTCCCGACATGTCGTTTCAGTAAATTAAAGGGTGTTTCATGTTGTCGTTGCTGTGAACCTTCTTAATACCTTGGAAAATGCCGTTTAATACTTTTTAATACTTTTTAATAGCCTTAATTTTCGCTAAATTGATTTATCAACTTTTAATACTTTTTAAGACCCCGCGGACACCCTGCAAACACACATTCAGACTAAAGGAACCAGCCTGTTTGGAAAATGAGAGAAGTAGAAAGTACAGGTATTTGGGTTCAACATGTAAGAAGTAGAAAGTACAAGTATTTGTGTTCAACATGTAAGAAGTAGAAAGTACAGGTATTTGAGTTCAACATGTAAGAAGTAGAAAGTACAGGTATTTGAGTTCAAAATGTGAGAAGTAAAAGTTTAAAGTCGTCATAAGTAGTGGAGTAAGTACTGATACCAGAGACATGCACTTAAGTACAGTAACAAAGTATTTGTACTCCACTACTTCCACCTATAGGTAAGTGTGGACGACTCACCTGCGCCATGGCGATGGTTCCCCTCTTGGTGAAGGTGTTGTCGTTCAGGTTGAGGACGCGCAGATCCGGGTTGTGTCTCATGGCTGAAGCCAACGCCATCACTCCGGCGTGGTTAATGCCATTCTGAGGCATGTGGACTTCCTCCAGGCTGCCCATCAGCTTAGAAGGACAAACAGAAGAGAGAGGAGACGAAGATGTTAAACATACAGCCATACACATTTCAAAACTGAGAAAAGCTGCAAATATTTAGAATCTGGAAGTGGGAAATATTTAGCAATTCTGCTCGTTAGATTGTTATTAAGAATGAACTGGTTATCAAATCGTTTCTAAAATGATGCCTAAAGATGATGAGGTTATTCAACAGTTAGTCAGAGTTTCACGTGTTTTTATTTTCTGGATATGTTCAAAAGGGAGAGACAAAAAAAACACACGTTATTATCACTATAAATAGTTTTAGTGTGATATATATAGTGTTGGAGATACAGGCTGCAGAGAGAATTCTCTCAAATGTAAAGTGCCCACAAATGTTTGCCTTTTCCAGAAATGATGTCCATCACAAGATTCATAAAAAGCACTACTACTAGTTAATAATATATTATAAAACGGACAAGTCAAATCAAGCAATCTGATTGGTTCTTAGCCGTGATATAATGAGCGTATATCATGGGTAGAATTGTTGTTACTTTTCACAACAAGTCAGTATCCCTCCGTGTCTGAAAAAAGCTACAACCGTTACAACTGTTACATTACGTCCGTTACGAAACTAACTAACGAACAAAGCTTAAGATGGACTTGTAAGGGATAATGTGCAGCAAGGACTTATTGACCGTTGTTAAGGATGCTCACATCTGCAGAAAGAAGTCCGCTCGATTTAACGGTATACAGTTTGGCTGAAAAGCAAACTGGGAGAAGGAAACAGCGGAGAAGTAACGGGGCAGAAACCCTCCTTTTTACGCAGCGGTCCAGACACAGACATCAAACGGCAACACATATTCAGTTGCCAGTTACTTTGGCCTTAAGGCAGGAATATCTAGATACTTTCCAAGGTTTGACATAATGAATTGTACTACTTTTAAAGTAAGCAACGATGTTTTCAAATCTGTAATCAAAAAGGTCCGCAAAAACGCTATCGAAGCAGTTCCTGCCGTTGCTACGTAGTTCAAACGGTAACAACGGACTATTTTTGATCTGCCTGTCGGGTGTTCTTTTACCCATAATGACCGCCTCGCTGCACATTATCCCTTACTTAACTTCGACCTCCGGGGGGGTCTTACTATGTAGGAGTGGATTTAGCAGTGCCTATCTCCAGAAAAAAAAGCACCTAAACTACGACATGCAGAGCTACGTGAAGAGCAGGTAGACCAACTGGAAAAGTACCACCATTCAAAAGCTTTCTGATGCGGGTCTTGAAACAAAGCAGAGAAATGATGACCGTTAGTGGCCACAGGTGCGAAAGCTCTCTCCAGAGCTACTGGAAGCCCAATCTCGGGGACCGGAGAAAGTGGAGCAATATTCTCGCCACGCCAAGCAACAGCCTCGGCCAACCTCAACCTATACAAGTGACCACGTAAGCCATGCTACTGATGCTGGACAGTTTTTCAGTGGGTGCACAATAAACAGCAACATACACATTAATGTAAATAAACAGCCAAATAATGGATCAACGCTCTCTGTCTAATATGTTGGCTTGCTGTTAGTGTTGTTGCATAGCAACCACCTCGCACTAGGTTTTGTGCAGAAGGCAACGGAGGGACTATTTTATTTTGAACATCATTATTTACTAATAAAAACTATTTAAATTAGAGTGTGTATTTTTCTTTCATATTGCCACACTTCGCGTCGGGCCGAACCACGCCCCTTAACTGTGATATAATAACCATATACCACGGCCTGTCGTGAGCTATTGCTTAATTATATAATAATAATATAATGTAGGGGTCAACTGTACCATTATAATATATACAGGAATATTTGCAGTTAGTAAGAATAATTATTTTCAGTTGAGAAAAACACAAAATGCATTTTCCATTCGACACACACGCTATAAATATTGTATGTGTGCTTTTCCTAACTGATAATAATTGTACACACCTGTGATTACAGATACTGTTGAGGCTTCAAAAACCTCAACAGTATCTCTGATTTGATAGTCTAGTGTTAGTCAAAGCTTTGAAAAAATATCAATGAATAAGGGGTGTTTCTTTTCTACCTGAAAGGCTTTAGCGAGGGCGCTGGCTCCTTCGTTCTCCAGCCGGTTCCTCCCTGCAATGAACACTCTCAGTCTGAGAGGAGATCCGTGAGCCAAGGACTTCCTGTGGCAGTCGATCAGAGCTTCAGCCAGGATCTATCAAACATACAGCACTGTTACAGCATGCACTCTGATGTTAGGATTCTACTTTACTGTCATTGCACAGAGAACAGCTTGCATCCGACCAGAAAGTGCAAAGAGTAGTGAAGTGCATGATGTTTCAATAACTTCACATATCAGATCAATGCACATTAATGAATACATGTCTCTGGATAAGGTGCAGATTTAGAGCATGTACATATAAGGTGGAGGGCTGATTCATATATAAGTTAAACACAATTGTAATGAATAATAAATACAGACATTGTGAACTAGGGCTGTCCCGAATACCATTTTTCGGGCTCCGGATATTCGGTAGTAATCAGCAGTGAATATTTGACGGATGTGCACCTAGGATAAGTAATAAGGGAGCTAGGAGTGATTATCGGTGCAGTAATAGGTTAGCATTTTTCACTCAAGGGTCATTTAGATGCTTCTTATGAGACTTGTGTTTTGTTTTGGTAAAAATGGTTTGTATCGTCAGTTAGCTGAGATTATTCCCGTTAGTCTGGTATAACACATTAATAGGTTCTTAAATATTAAGATCCCCTGAGACACAGTGTCGTGAAAAAAATAAAATAAGTACCCGCCGGCGGGGACCTTGGGGCTTAACAGGTTAATGTATACAACCCAATTTGTGTTCTTTGAAATTAAAAAGGATATTGCATTGTGTTTGTTACTTTCGTTGCAGTTGTATATGTCTTAAGTGTAATTTGGCTTGGCTTCCTATTTTGTATGGACATGCTTCTACTTTGAAGGAGTTAGCGCTGTTGACAGGAAGTTGTTGTTGCTATGGAAACAACATGACGAGATTGACAGAGAGAAAGTCATATCTACATAGAAAGAAAGAGAAAGTAAACGATAACGTTTATGGTTAAGTGTTAGCACCCCCCGAAGAGGCACAAGTTCTGACGTTGACATTGGAGTTTTCAATAAATTCAATTTGGTAGCCGCAGTGCAGCAGTGTAATTGAAACCCGAATAGTACTCCAACGAACGAATATTCGGATATTCGGGTACAGCCCTATTGTGAACGAGTCGCAAGGAGCGAAAGGTCCCTGAGTGTGAGGTTGATAAACCTGCACAATTTCGCAGCGGTTTATAATAAATCAGGTGACTTGTTTCTTCCAGTTTGTTTGGGGAAAAGTTCAATTTACATTTAATCTTTGAGGTGCGAGTGATTCTAACAATCTCACCTTTCCTCCTCCGATGCCCACGCCACAGTTGTTGAGCCTCAGCTCCTTCAGAGAGTGGCAGGACGGGCTCTTCAGCAGCTGCTCGACTCCCTTCACACCGTCCGGCCCGAAGGCGTTATCGCTCAGGTCCAGCTCCGTCAGCCGGGCTCCTGCAGTCATCAGAGCACTGCCCAGGGACCTCTAAGCAAGTGGGAAGCAAACACTTCATCACAAAACAAATCCTGAAAACCCAGAGGATTTTAAACACCAGTGTCGGAAAGTCTCACCAGAGCTGTTGGGATTTCAGAGCGCAACCTCCCGGTGAACATGTCGCTCCAGTAGCATCTCTGAAAGACAAAGAAAATATTGTTTAACAAGAGAGAAAACATTATGAAGTGTCTTTTTGCAATAATAAGAGGCAGCATTTTTGAGAAAGTGAATTCAAAAACAGCTTTGCAAGGGACAAAAAAGACTTCTTCCCCCCCCCCACTCACTCACAGTCAACCCCCAGGATTTAAACAATCGTAGGCTCTCGGAGTCACATCAGTGATGTTAATGTGACTTATTTGTTTGTGTTTTTGTATCTACTGGATTTAAGTGTTTCTGGTAAATGGTCTATGACATGAGTTGTTTGTTTAATGTACTGATTATTATTTGGGGGTAAAAATACAGACATTTTATGTTGAAAGTGACTTGGTTGATTATTATTTTTCCTTTGCAAACTTCAGTAACTAGGTCACCGGGCTATCCCTCTGTTTCTACGCATTTAAACATATCATTTTTTTTACAGCTGGCTATATTAAATATTCCTCTGTCTGGCGCCCAAATTAAATGTATTCGTTCAGGGGTAACACCTACGCTAAAGAAAACGACTTTACAATACAAAAAGTTTAATTACAACATAGTTACCCTAGTGAACAATCTTATTTTGTTAAAAGCTACTAAGAAAATGTAGTTCAAATGACAGTCTGGTCAAAAGGGGTTTCATTAAAGTGAAGAAGCAATCACATAATACAAATAAAACATTCCTATTTGTTATGGCTAAAAACAGTTTGATCTTTAGGTAGTTAACTTCACGCAAAAAATACTGCTTATCACTATGCAATTCAGAATGCAGTTTAACTACCAGCAAGCTACTTTAGTGTAGTATAACTACTAGTTGTATTACATGTAGTTCATCAGTACTCAGTTTGGAGCATTCTCTGTAAATGCGATGTATGAAATGAGGAGTACCTGGAGCTGGTCTTTGTCCTCCAGAGCTTTGGCGATGGCTCGAGCTGCTTCCACGCCCACCGTGTTTCCCTCCAGACGCAGAGCTCTCAGACCCTGAAACTGCTCGATGTCCCGGACCAGCTGCTCCACTGAGAGAGCACAGAAACAGGCTGTTACTCCCCTGGTGCCAACAATGCACAGTGTAGCAGGGCTATCGCTTTATGTTGGAAAAGTACGGATGCCCCGTCATCTGAGGATCTGGTTGAAGGAACTTTCTGGTAGTGTTGGTCTAGACATACATCGCTTAGGGTAAGCGGAAGGACTTTGTTCAGCTCTGGGAGCCGTATATATGCACATTATGAGGGATGGGAATGTGGACTGCCTCTGAAAGGAAACTGTGAAATGATTTATTTATTTTATTTGTAGGCCTATGCTTTTAATAGTGGTGCAAGTTGACGGTGTGTGCGTGTATGTGTCTGTGATGTACATGGTTTTTGGTTGTTGTTCAATACGGAAATACCAATAAACATTTTGTGAGGAAAACAAAACAATGCACAGTGTGGTGAATACAATGAGAAAAACAAAGCTGAACATCTGACCTGATTGTGCGTCGTCCAGCTTCAGTCCCAGGCCTTTAAAGCTCAACTCTCCATCCCCGACGTGGGTCTTTGAAAGAGCGTCAGCCAGCAGAGCAATGTCATCTGACGCCATGTTGACTCTATGGAGACATCCAGAAGTCAGACATTAGAGACAAAATGACATGAGATATACCTTATTGACCCAAATGTGGGATTACCTCAGCAGTAGAGGTAAACAAAACTGTGATTACTGTACATATCGATATTGAAGGATAGAGAGAGAGAGAGAGAGAGAGAGAGAGAGAGAGAGAGAGAGAGAGAGGGATGGATGGATGGATAGGCAGATAGAGAGAGAGAGATAGATATATAGAGAGATAGATAGAGAGAGAGAGGGGGATGGATGGATGGATAGGTAGATAGACAGAGAGAGAGAGATAGATAGATAGAGATAGATAGATAGAGAGAGAGGGGGATGGATGGATGGATAGGTAGATGGATAGCTAGATAGATAGAGAGAGATAAAGAGAGAGGGGGAGAGAGGGGGATGGATAGGTAGATAGAGAGAGAGAGATGGATAGATAGAGAGAGAGGGATGGATGGATAGGTAGAGAGAGAGAGAGATAGATACATGGATATATAGATAGATAGATGGATAGATAGATATATATATAGATAGATACATGGATAGATAGATTCTTACAGCAGCAGTGTTGTATAAAGTATAAACATAACAAGATTAAAAAGAATACACAATAAAAAGTATTCTCGATGAATCAAAATGGTCTATAAAAGACAGAAAATACTTCAGCAACACAAATATAGACTTATAAAACAGGAGCAGAAACACATAGGATGGGATATCAATTACAGATGTGCAAGGTGGCTGTCTATATGTATCAATAGAGTATGTCCATTGATATACAAATGGCAGGTATTATTCTCAACATAGCTGAGTCAAGATGTGTTTGTATATGACAGATAACAAACAGATCATTTCCTGACAACAACAGTCATGCTGAGTTAGCTTTTTAGCCTCACCGGTGCTAGCTAGTAGAAGTGCGCAACATTGGAAACGTTGTCACAACAAGCTAAGATCAAACGTAAACAACTGTGACTCTCACTGTGGCGTTTATAAAGTGTATACTGCTGCCTTGTGGCTATTTGATCGGCCATACAGGTCAAATAGAAGTTTAGAAACTTACCAGAAAAAGTGGTTTCCAGTTGAAAGACAGCAGAGAACACACGCCGCTCTTACGTACAGCGCGCCAGTTGTTTGTTCATCATGTGACGTCATGACGTAGAGACTTCTTCATCGTTGATTTTGTTCACGTCGGGTACAACCACTGGTACAACCGTTGTACCGCCACCTGCTGTTGTAGAGAACGGAACATGACATAAGTATAAATAAATAGGGCAATACATAAATAAATACAGGAATAAATAAATATATAAATAAATAAATTTGGAAATAAATACATATATCTGAACACTTCTCCCACCTCTGTTAATACAGTGAGAAGTGAACCACGTGTTTCTGCCCTCTAGCGGTCACCCTTCTTTTTGAAACTTGTTGCGATCCTGTGCACTCACAGAAACAGCTAGCAGTTAGCCACTATTAGCTTGATAGGATCCAGCGGCAGCAGCGCAGAGAAACTCGAGCTTTTCCCTCAAACTAATGACAGGGACACTAAACCTAAAGAAATGCGCCTGGACATTGACTGCTAGTGTATCCTGCCTGTATCGCCAGCGCTGTGTGAAGCTATCTCTGATCTGAAACCCCGCTGCGAGAAAACTCTCGGTGAGTTGATATGCTAACTGAGGGCTTTAGCTGTTAGCTTGGGCTGCACTAGTACAAGTTAATACATGCTAGGTAGTTTGCAGTTTATAAGCAGTGTAGCCTTATCTTTCAACTCTACAATAACGTAAATAATAACAATACTCATGACTTGGAGCATAATCGGACATTTTAAAGCTGTCATAATTTAAGCTACAGTGATTAGCATTTAGTACATTCTTCTACATGCTAGTTAGCGTGTACTTAACTAGGTAACTAAATGCTAGCTAGTTGGCACTCGGTTTATAAACAAGGTAGCCATATATGTCAGCTCAACAATAATATAGATAATAACAACACACGTAACTTGGAACATAATCAATCATTTTCAAAGCTAACATAATTTAGAACTCTTCATTTATTTAATGTTAGCTAAGCTACAGTGATTAGCATTGGGTAAGTAGCGTCAGCCGGCTAATCCTAACGGCCGTGTAGGTAAACCCAGGTAGGGTCAATTATAATAATAATTATGCATTTAATTTATAAAGCGCTTTTCAAAATACTCAAAAGCACTTTACAAAGTCCATGTTAACGTTGCTAACAGTAATAGCAGCAACCCAATGCTAGCAAGTTGTTTTTACATGATAAGCTATTGGTGAAACGTCAGCTAATGTTATTATTTTTTTCCTGACACTGCTTTGGCTAACAGTTAAACTATGTAGCTAATGCCCCTCTAAAAAAAAGCTCCATTACTAATTTCGAACTATCTGTCAGTTATTAATGCTAACGACACTAGCTGTTAGTGGCCCGCTTAACCGTTAGCAATTTCGGCTGTTTGTTTACGCCAGTCGGGTGATTGCTTAGCTTTTTTTGTAACAGGCCTTAGTTTGATTATGTAGGAAGACTTTAATGAGAGCCTGTTTTGAAAAGTTCTTTAATCATTGCAGAATATAATGGAATGCAGAGGTGGGAGAAATACTCATATATTGTACTTAAGTAAAATTAGAAGTACCAGAGTGGAGGAAAGAGTAGAGCAACTTTGTGCACAAATGCACAAAATGTGACATGTCATGCACTTTCCTTCACGTGATGAGTTACTTCTTTCATGGACAAAATAAATCATTGCAATTGGAAAAAGGATACGTTTTAATAAAGATGTAGTATCTAGGTTTAGTATTTGGATTGGACTAGACTTCGGGAACTGAAGTGGGAAAGAAGTACAAAGTAGCATAATATTGAAATACTCTAGTAAAGTACTGATGTAATGTCATGTGGATTCATTGACGGTAGCTGTCAGATTGGTTGCAAGAAGTGGAATAGTTAACCTTGTTTTTCCCCTCAGACCATGGATCCTGATCGACAGAAACGAAGAGAGGAAATTCAGAAAGCCATGAGCTTTATCCAGTAAGTGCAATGTTTACCTTTTAATGCCTCCTTTACGAACCCAACCATTAAGGGTATGATACACGTTGGATATGTATAACATTGACATCCTTCTATGTTTTTTTCAACAGGTCATCATTGCCTTTCCCAGAGCCAGAGAGTTATGAGGTATGCATTGATCCTTTTCACCACATTTCTTTGCAACAACTTGCTCCTATAATACTTTTTCACTGTTCTCCCCATGGCTATCATTTAACTAAGCTCAGAAATGTGATTTTATAAGCGTTTCCCCGTTGCTTTTCTTGATTCCTCACCTATAACCTACATATTCCTTTCAGGCATTTATGGCCCAGTTGGTGTGTAACTTGCTGGACGAGGGCAATTGTTGCTTTCGAGATGGGGACAGTCGTCAGGCGGCCCAGCAGTACGGTGAGGGGATCAGTGTCGCCCGCTACGCTCAGGCCGAGGCCCTCGTCATCCCCAACGAGCTGCTGGAGAGCCTGTACGTCAACAGGGCTGCTGCCTGCTACCAGACGGTGAGGGACAAGTGAAAAGATGGGATATGTCACTTGCAGATGCTCATCTGGAATAAGAACATTTGAATAATCTCTGTGTTTCAGAGGGAGTATGAGCGCGGGGTGCAGGACTGTGACAGTGCACTGTGTGTGTCAGAAGGCAGTCGCAGGGCTTTGTACCGAAAGGCGATCTGTCTGAGGGAATTGGGACGAATCCGAGAGGCCTACGAGTGCGGAACCAAATGTCTCCTCACAGCACCGCACGTATGTTGTCAGCACTGAAGATATTCGAATCATTTGAACTTCAGACGTTTGTTATCTCTTTGACATTGCTGTTGAAATGGGTTTTTTCTACAGCATTGTACACGTGTAGGCAAATCAAACAACAGTAAAAACGTACAATGAAGGAGCAGCAGTACACACTCAATATTGTGATTCAAGGGTCAAAGGTCTTATCGTCATATGCACAAAGTTACAGTGTAGAAATGGCAATGAAAATCTTCTGAGCTGAGCTCCTCCAACAATGCAACATAAATAATAAAATACAAAATAAGAAGTTGTGCAAAAAGTCTATAAACATGTAAATATGATATGTAGTTTGCACTTTATAAGCAGTGATGATATTTAATTAGAAAGAACACTTGTAATGTAGCAGTTTTAGTGTATTGATGTTTTGAGTCAGCTTTTATCATTTTGTTTCTCATTGTATTTTAACTTCAAAGTGAATACATCTTGCTAAGTGGGGCCTCTCGTTGTGACTCCTCCTCCAGGACAGGCAGGTGAGCGACCTGGCTCAGGATCTGGCCACCAAGCTGGGCCTGAAGGGTCGTAAAGCTTACGTCAGCCCTCAGACGGAGTCCACGGCCACAGACGGGGAGAATCACGGGGAGTCTAACCCGCCCACAGGAGAGGTGGGTGCTGTTGTGAAGAAACATACTCAGAATATGGTGACCGATTGAGAAGCTAATCTTGTCTGTGATTGTTTTCCTTAGATGTCCTCCAATGGGCTGGAGTCTCTGGGTGACATGGAATCAGGTAAGACAAACGTAAAACATCTTGTTTATACTATATTGCATGTTCTCAGCAGGAAACCGATGGACTGTCCACTCCAAGTAGGGAATGAGTCCTTACCCCAAGTGAAGGAGTTCAAGTATCTCGGGGTCTTGTTCTCGAGTGAGGGAACAATGGAGCGTGAGATGGGTCGGAGCAGCGGGAGCGGTACTGCAGTCG
Organism: Notothenia rossii; assembly: GCF_949606895.1. Taxonomy (NCBI): domain Eukaryota; kingdom Metazoa; phylum Chordata; class Actinopteri; order Perciformes; family Nototheniidae; genus Notothenia; species Notothenia rossii. The sequence continues at coordinate 4,888,076 of NC_136910.1, forward strand.
CTTTACCGCACCGTTGTGACGAAAAGGGAGCTGAGCCAGAAGGCAAAGCTCTCTGTCTACCGCGCCATTTTCCTTCCTACCCTCACCTATGGTCATGAAGGATGGGTCATGACCGAAAGAACGAGATCCCGGGTACAAGCGGCCGAGATGGGTTTTCTCCGCAGGGTGGCTGGCGTCTCCCTTAGGGATAAGGTGAGAAGTTCAGTCATCCGGGAGGGACTCGGAGTTGAACCGCTCCTCCTCCTTCGCGTCCAAAGGAGCCAGTTGAGGTGGTTCGGGCACCTAGTGAGGATGGGAGGAGACCGAGGGGTAGACCTAGGACCAGGTGGAGGGATTATATCTCTTCGCTGGCCTGGGAGCGCCTTGGGACCCCCCAGTCAGAGCTGGTTGATGTGGCCAGGGAAAGGAACATTTGGGGCTCTTTGTTGGAACTGATACCTCCGAGACCCGACCACGAATAATCGGGAGAAGATGGATGGATGTGTTTGAATTCAATCCGACACACCGATAAACATTCCTGTTTGTCATCTTGCAATATAATTATTTATATAAAAAGTTATCAATGCAATAAACCGTATTTAATTTACATTATTTCATTTCCTATTCTGTTCTTGTACGTATCATATTCTATTGACATGTATACAGACTTTTTGCTCTACTTTTTATTTAGTATTTTATTATATACTGTATGTTGCATTGTTTGAGGAGCTCAGGTCAGAAGATTTTCATTGCCATCTCTACACTGAAGCTTTGTGCTACGATAAAACCTTTGAATCTTAAATCTTGAATCTATTAAACACACCCATGTGTTCCTCCTCCTCAGGGGACATGTCTAACGCGCAGTGCATCCCCGCTCCTCTGGCCACTCCCATCCCGGTCAGCGATGACCCGTCGAGCCCCGAGGGGACGCCCTGCTCTGAGATGTCGGAGAGCCCCAGCAGCCAGGGCGTGCCCCCCATGCCCTACTCCGTGCCCGTGTCGGAGCGCATGGACGAGTGCAGCGTCATCAAGGACGAGCTCGACAGTCTGCTGGAGTGCATCCCAAAGAAAGTGAGTGAAGGAGCGATGAGCGTTAACCCCTGAGGAGACAGAAATATACTATAAGGAAAACACAAGACACTCATCACGGAGGTCACAATATCAATCGATCCAGCAGAGCAATAGCCTATAGGTCAAACACAGAAGATCAACAAAAGATATGACATAAAATGAACTTACCAAAGCTGAAGTCGATGGTCAACTTCATTCATTTTCTTTCGGTTTTACTGATTGTAATCGCTATACGCTGCTCTCTCTCATCTCCTCGTATCAACTACACTTTTTAGCGGCACACGTACTTACAACCAATCAGCTCTCTGAATGATGAGATGACGTTTGGTGGGTATGCCAGCACTTTGTCCCACTGGTGATTATTTTTTTGTCGCACACATTGAATAGAAAAAGACTGAGCATGCGCACTGTAGTTTTTAGAGCATCAATTCATTTAGATAGAGAGAGGGGCTTGCCCCACATCGCTCAATAGTCCCACTGTGGACACTAACTGGAAGAACGCAGACTAAAACGGCAATGTGCAGACGAATCAGAGGACGAAACATGATCTTAAAATATATTTCAAGATGTATTTTTTTGGCATTTCTTTTGAATTCTTATTTGAATTACTTTCTGCTGACACTAGGTGGGGCTGTCCCCCCAATGACCAGTCGCCACTGATTATGTGCAATATGTGCTATATATATATATATATATATATATATATAGAGATGCCGTTAATAACTGGCTGCTAAATCTTCAGAACTGTTACAGGATGTGTTTTTTGTAAATTGTGTAACTTTTTTTGTATTATAATTTTTTTTAATTCTTTGAAGTTATTATTATTTTGTATCTTAAATATTTTGTTATGCACGCTTCTTAGGTAACATTAAGCTGTCTTTGTCTCTTTTCTGCTGTAACAATGTACATGTCCCCTCTGTGGGGCTGATAAAGGTATTCTGATTCTGATATTTCCCGACAGGATGGAACCGGTATATTTCCTTTTTTCTAACTTCAAATGAAAGTCTTTTCCCTAAAGTAAAGCCTGCCTGTATTTCTCCTGCTCCAGAGTCCGGTCCAGGGTGCGATCCCCACTAACCTCCCCAACACGGCGACGGGTCTCCGGCCTCCGTACTCCCCGAGCCTCCCGGCCCCGTCCCCCCCGCTCCCTTCAGCCTTCTTCAGCTCTTCCCTCAGTGAGACGACGCCCCTGGAGCCCTTCACGCAGCTGGCCCAGCGGGACCAGGGCTCCACCCAGGCGCAGGACGCTCTGGGGAGCTTCCCCACGGGCGAGACGGACGCTGACGGGAACGTGGGAGTCTCCGCGGGCGGGCTGGACTCGCTGTCTGAGTACACTCTCCCTGGTGAGTCTAAATGAACTGCAGTCTTGCACTTGGTTGTGTTGGCAGAACAGGTTGACTGAGAGATCATTCACTTCTTTCACAAGAAATTCTGTATTTTTTTTATATATATATTTTTTACATTTGGCAGCATACAATTGTTATTGTTTTTTCAAGACATAATGATTGTACATCTTACGTTTGTTTTTTCCGAAATGCCTTTTTCTGTTTTTATACAAAGATAAAATAAAAACAGTAAAAAGTACAAACATTAGGGAGTGAACAGGACTTCACAGTCAAATCATACGTTTGTACAAATAACATCTGGCTGGCCTAAATCAGTCCACCTTCACTTTCTCCATCATGACACAAATAGTTCCAGTTTGTAATTGAAATTCTGTATTTCAAAAGTATATTAAACATGGCATGTTTAGCATGGTGGTTCACTCACCAACAGTAAATACATTGGAGCAACAGAGATACATTTACATTGCGATTGACCCTCAAATGATTTTGAAGATTGAACAATTTTTTGAAGTACTGTTGTATCTTGCACAGGGTGTCCGCGGGGTCTTACAAGTTGATAAATCAATTTAGTGAAAATGAAGGCTATCAAAAAGTATTAAAGGGCATTTTCCAAGGTATTACATTTTGTAGCTTGTTTTCAATAAGTATATGAATGGTCCAAAGAGGTTGTATTCTACAGTCTGCCTGAATGTAATCATTGCGTAGGTGTGTAGTGTGATTCTGTGTACTTTATTTATGGCATCCCGTTGGGTTTGACGTCATCTGAACAGGACATCGCACGCTCACTGCTTGATAGCGCGCGAAGCTCCGTTTACGCCGGTTGTTAAACAACATCGTTATGGGGAAATGCAAGTCTGCGTCCAAATGGTTGGAAGATAAGGAGGAAGGACAATCATACTGTGTATAGTCAATGTGAGGTAAAGTGTGTCGCCAAGGTAACCGGTTAAAACTCCAAGTGGCGATGAGGTCTTAACATGTATGGAAAGGGTCTGAAAAGGTCTTACATTTGACTTCAGGATTCCTGCCTGTTGCACCATCACTCAGATGTTCCTCTGGATGGATGTTTAGCTTTGTACGCAAAACTGTTGATACAAATTTGTATTGAGGAAAGATAAGCATGTATGAGCGACATTTTGTGTTCTAGGAATCAGCAACAACAGCCATAATAAAAATGTGTGTGTGTGTGTTTCAGGGGGACGTGTGTGTCACAGCTTCATCCCAGGGGTGCGCAACAACAGCGCTGTACATGCAGTGAGTAACACACACACACATTTGCAACAAACAGCTTTAACTGTTAATGGTGTTACTTTTGATTAATTAGCTTAATTTGACTGACTATGATTTGGGCTTAATGTCCCCCCCGTCTTCTTCTGCAGAACGGTCCAGCAGGAACAAACCTGTCTCTGCTCTCCAGGAATCCTCTGGCTGCCACACACGAGTTTCGGCAGGCCTGTCACGCCTGTTACAGCAGAATCGGTTGGTTTAAGTTTCTGTTACCTACTTTTTCACAAATACTCACAATTGGATGTTGCAGCATTGCCCTCTTCGTTAGCACCCCATGCTGTGTTATTATATGGGAAATTGAGTGGCAATCATTTATATAAGCTGTCCCATACTGCCGAGTGTTGTCGTGTGCTGTAGCGCAACTATCCTTTCACATTACTGCTGTATATACAGTACTGTATATACAGTACTGTATATACAGTACTGTATATACGGCGGCGTATATATAGGGCAGCGTTAGGCACAGTGAGTTGTGCGCAGGTGTTTGGATCAGGGGGTCACAGGTTCAAACCCCACTGCAGTCAGCATGTCGTTGTGTCCCTGAAACACTTCACCCCAAATTGCTCCTGTGGGGATTGCCCACAGTATTGAGAATGTAAGTTGCTTTGGATAAAAGCGTCTAACAAGTGACATGTCATGTATTCACTGTATTTATTCTTATCTGTGTATTTATTCTTATTTATACATTTCCCATCTATTTACCTTTTATTTTGTATCATTTTTTTTGTACATAATTGTGTATATAACTGACTGTTTTGCACTCTGGTTAGACCCTCCTTAATTTCGTTAGACTGTGCTTGCATTTTGTAATGACAATAAAGTAATCTAATCTGATATAGAAAGAAAACTACCGTCATTTTTGGACTCTAAGGCGCACCTGAATATAAGCCGCAGCAGCTAAATTGAATGATGTGTACATATATAAGCCGCACTGGCCTATAAGCCGCAGGTGTTTTTAATGTTTCATTACCATATGTAAGGGTTCGTGCACAGAGGGGATTGTCAGGAAAGAGATGGCTGTTTGAGGAAGCTCCCATTTATTAACATTTCAACAAACAAGTTGCATATTTGCATAACGTATTCAAGTGTTAGCATTTAGTGCAATAGTAGCTACAGAACATGTGCTGTGTAAACTGTACTGTATCACATAGCGTTTCAGACACACACACTTTTCACTTTCAGACTTAAACGGTGCGCTCCCAGCGCACGTACCGGCAGTGATCTACAGCAGTGGTTTTCAACCAGTGGTACGGGGACAAACTGTCTCGCTCTCGTAATGTCTGTCTGTCTTGCTCTCGTTCTGTCTCTCGTACCTCTCTCGGTTCCACTTTTACTTTTGCGCGCTACCTGTCTCACTCTTTTCCGGCCTCCAGCTTTTCCTGCTGGAGCCCGCTGCTTAAAGGTGGGGGGCGCGGACCTGCCATAGAGCCCATAGAGTTAAAGGTGGTGGACTGTAACCTGTAAAATCCATAGATTTAGGAGGTCCCCTGGTGGCCGTTAGCTGTAAAAATCCATAGATTAGCCGCACCGTTATATAAGCCGCAGGGTCGAAAAATGGGGAAAAAGGCGCGGCTTATAGTCCGAAAATTACGGTAATCGGAGACAATTTTGCTCATTTATTAATTGTTTATAAAAAAAATGTCAGTCTCAAAAATGGAGATGTCTTTCTTCTCTCCTTTTCAATTATTTTAAACAGATTAATTTTGGTTCTGTCGAAAAATAATTGGTAATATAAGTAATTGTTTCAGCCCTAAACACTTGAAGGGATATTAAGTCATCATGGCCTCTCGAACTGATGTACAGAATGCATTTCATCCTAAAATTGTGATTACAGGTTGATTTTACATCTACATTCCTTCTTCCTCTTGCACGCAGGTCCACGAGTTATGGACTACAAGTACCAGCCGGAGGCAGCACATCGCTGCAAGAGGGACGTGCTGCTCTGCCGCCTCAAAAACACAGACGACCCGACCTGGAAGAGGATCCGCCCTCGGCCCGCACGCAACAACTTCCTGGGGGCCTTCGTACTCTGTAAAGGTGTTTATTTGATTAATTAAGTCCTTTGATTAAGCTGGCAAACACATTTACTTAAAATCAGCTGCTGTCTAGAGAAAATGATGAGTTCGATAACAAACGTACAGTAACACAATATTCCTATTGAAGGTATCAAAGATATTTTAATACTTGCAACTATGACGTCTCCACCAAAGAGAGCGTCCTGTTCTGTGTGTAACCGACTCTTCTTATAGGAAGACAACAAAGCTTGTTAATGTTTACATGACAAACAACATCCTTTGGCGCAGGTGGTCGCCCTATGGCAGTAGGCACAACTCATTGGATATGCAGATAACCCCTAGAGCAAATTGCTTCCTTTCATCCTATCTTCCTGTAGTGTCATAAAGCCCCTTCCAAACACATGTAAGGCATCTGTTTTCACACATACATGGATATGCCTTTCATAGGATACCACCCAATAAGAGAAACAGATTACAGTACCAATAGGCGCTTTCACACCAAGTACTTTTCCCACTTTAGTTCATCAGAACTCTTTAGTTCTGATGAACTAAGTACAGATCACGTTCACACCGGAATAAATCCCTGGGGGAGGATTAGGCAAATGAAGCCGCTGACGTCACTTCTTCTTCTGCTTTGGGTTTACTGGCAGTCCGCAAACAACTTCACGGCGTATACTGTCACCCGGAGTCCCCGGAGTGGGGGACTGTCTTCAGTAGAAGCTGCTCGGACTCCCAGCAGCTTCTACTGAAGCCTTCCGAGTGAATCGCCAGAACGCCGACACCTCCTCATCTCCACCGCTCCCATGTTTTCTTTTGTGTTGCCATAAGTTAGTCTCTCTGCGTTTCTGCGCTGGGCTAATGCTAATGCTAATAATGCTAATGCGAGGAAAATAAAATGGCGGCTTCACAAAACCTTTTGGGAGTTTTACGGGGCGTGGTTTGCAATCCGCCCAGCCAATCAGACACAGGAACCTTTTTCTCCCACGAAAGTCCCTGCTCTCTAGTAGGGACGGAAAAGGGGGTGGAAAGATTCTCATGAACTCAGTTCTAGTTCCGGATTTTTTTAGTGTGAACGCACATTTTCTGAACTATACTGGGAAAAGTACTCCGGTGTGAACGCGCCTAATGTTAATACATTTGATCACACAATTTGCGTAACAGGCGCAAGAGCTAAATGGAAACGGCCATTGATTGTATTTATATTCTGTCAAACCTTGTTCCTGCCACAGAGGTGCAGGAGCGTCAGGAGTGCCAGTACGGAGAGAACTGCACGTTTGCTTACTGCCAGGAGGAGATCGACGTCTGGACGCAGGAGAGGAAGGGAGCGCTGAGCCGAGAGCTGCTGTTCGACCCTCTGGGCAGCACGGAGCGACGAGCGCTCAGCGTCACCAGACTGCTGCAGCTGCACATGGGCATGTTCATGTTCCTCTGTGAGGTGAGGCCAAGGTCTGTGTTTATATTCTCATTATAAAGGTGGTTGCAGCTTCCTACCTTATTTTTCTTAAAGCCACTATAGGCGCCTCTTTAAAACAGACATTTCCAATACGTTATGATTTTGTTTGGATGTCTTGTTTGCCTTCTGATGCTGGTTTGATGTTATGCTGCTCGTGTGGATAATCTAAATCATATGATATTCCTTCTACACGCATTCAACATTTACAAGTCAAAACAAAGGATGGTTTATTCAAAAAAAGATAGTGGGAAGTGTAGTCTTTTATCTTTCATGGACTACAGACTAGGGTTGCAAAGGGGTGGAACATTTCCGGTACATTTCCATGGGAAGTTAAGCTGGGGAACTTTGGAAATATTCCATATTGTAATTAACGTGAACTAACTGGGAATTTAGGGTAATGTAATTGAATTGTATCATATCCAAGCTTAAATATAAACATTTTGTTTTGTCATAAGAAAACATCCATGCAAAATTATACAATTAAAAGAAACATGACATTTCAACAGATGTATTTGTAAGTAGAACAGAACAAGTTTTAATTATTTTATTGAACAATAATTTGTTTTATTGAAGAACAAAAACATGAATGTTGAGTTAAATATTACTCATTCAAAAATGAACAAAAAAATTGGTGTGGTCTCAATAGCCATGCAGTAAGCGGTGTGCTCTGTGCATGTGATTGAGGAATGGCATGGATATTTTATTTTATTTTTTTAGTCAATGTATTGAACATGTCAGAAACAAAACATACAATAATAATAATATATATTTTTTCACTCATAATAATCATAACAAAGTACAAAAAAATAAATAATAATAATTCTAAAATAGTCTATCATGTTCAACAGGGGCAAGAAGAAGCTTATAAAAAACGTTTCTGGTCCAACCCCCTCTAGCAATCATTTTCCTTATAAATAAAATATTAGGTCATCGTCACCAGTGACATGTTTGTCTTGTTAATTTGTTTGTTTGTTTTTCACAAAACAATCAAATTAACATAAAAAATAAATTACTTTTACAATTACCAGACATAACAAATGGAATTTTACAGGTCCTGTTCCTAACCATTCATGATTTGGCTCCTAAATAATACTTTCAGTTTAGATTGACTTATACAATATTTCAGTGCATCGTTAGTTATTCCACAGACCAACACCTTTTGATGAGATGCAATGAAGTTTGGCATTTGTTCGTACATATTCAAGTGTACTTGAATGGCATCTGTTTGTTTTAGTCAGATAGATTATGCTAAAATATACTTTCCCCAACTATATTTAACTTCCCTACAAAGAGCCAACCTTCAATTTAGAAAATTCCAAGTGTATTCCCGTGGAAAGTTTCCATCTTTGAAAATTCTACAGACTACTACTATTTGACGTTTTCATCAAATAAAAACTGGTTCTAACAAAGGTCTCTTCTTCAATAAGTAAGCATGCATTGAGCCTGTTGCTCTTGCTAGAGATATTTATTTCAACTTTAAACTGTCTAGCCTTATCCAACACATTATCTTTCTCTATGTTTGAATAATTATTTCTATTTAATGTTTTTCTATTTTATTTTCTAAAATGGAGCTGTCACACAATCCAATTTCCCCCCTGAGATAAAAAATATAATTCTGATCTAAACTTATGTAAGCATCTTTTACTTCTTTCCACAGGAATGTTTTGACAGTAAGCCTCGCATCATCAGTAAGCGCAGCAAAGAAAACTTAGCAGTCTGCTCGAACCTCACAGCTCGACACCCGTTCGACGACAACAAGTGAGTGTAAAGAAGTTTGTGAGTCTTAATACATGTTGTCTGTTGGCTTGTATCATTTCTATAACTGTGTTTCTCTATCCTCTGCAGGTGCCTGGTGCACGTGGTGAGGTCGGCCAACGTGCGCTACAGTAAGGTGCGTCCGCTGCACCCGCTCTGTCAGTTCGATGTTTGTCGCCACGAGGTTCGATACGGCTGCCAGCGCGAGGACAGCTGCTCCTTCGCTCACTCCGTCATCGAGCTCAAATGCTGGGTCCTGCAGCAGGACACCGGTGGGTGGAACACACACATCTCTTCCCAACTGGAAATCATTTAAAAAAACATATTTCATTTACAAAAACGTTCTTTACTTAAAGGTGGAGTAGGTAATTCACTTCAGAAACACTTGTTGTTATATTCCATGGAATGCTCTTAACATCCCGATAGCAATGAATACATGAAATGCTTTGACAAAAAATACATACAAAAATGTATCTGTGGAAGCCGTAGCGCTGTAAAAAGCACGACCAATCATCTGAGCCGGCCCGGCTAAAATAACTGGATGGCCTACCTGCCTGTCAGCCTTCCATCTGTGCACAAACTTATCTCGTGCCCTCATTGGTCATGTGCGCGTTGGAGGAGGGGCTCTGTAAGGAAGTCTGAAGGAAGGGGCAGATTTTTTTCGGTTGCGTATTTTCATATTAATTTTAATCAAAGTAACGATCTGTTTCTTGTGGTTGCCTGTAATGGCTTCAGATCCCCCGTGTGCATGTGTCAGCGTTTTGGTTGTCTGATAGAAGCTTTTATTCAGTTTTAGCGAGATTTTATTTCCTTCATTCATCATTTTTTTTCCCCCCCGTTTATTCGCTTTGTTCCATTTGTTTTTGAGCGGAGACCAAGCCCCCAGGAAGTGCGCCAGACTCTGAGGAAAATATTCGTTGTGTCCAAACGGCGGTACTACACTTCCGTATCAGTCGCTGGGCCCGGAAATACTTTTTCCCGTTGACTAACATTGGGAAAGAGACGTCTGTAAATCATTGGATAATTTTTTTTAAACTAAATAAACTACCCAGTATGAACATTCGTATAGCCCTTATTAAAAACATTCGGTCCTCAAGTTGTAAAATGTGCTAATAATGTTATTCTGAGTGTTATTTTCCTCTGCTTCATTAACGCGCATCTGAGAGTGGGAGCTCGGGGGCGGGCTTAAGGGGCAACTCAACTGTGCATGCTCTGAGCGCCCATACGGGTACTTCTGCTCTGACAAAGCTAAGCATGCTGGGTAATCTGTGACGTTTCGCTCTCTCAAAGGTTGGGCCATTTTGTCCTCATGCACCAATGAACAGCTCTCATAGGAAAGAACGAGACCCCGCCTCCCACGCTGTATCCAGTTCTTATTATACATCCATGGAGGAGACGTCTGCGGATAATTCTGACCCATCTTGAATGAAAAATAATAAACGTACTTTTGACTGCACTGATGGCAGTGGTGGTGAACTAATAATTCCAACGATTCAAAGCTGCACCACCAATATCCGTCTTTTACTTTTTGTTTTAAATTAGAGAGACCCCTAGACAGACATTTACATAATTTGTGCTTCTCTGTAATAATCCAGTAATTGATGATTAATAACAGGTCTTCCATATTCCTGAAGTTATGCATTCCCAAATGTATGATGCATTTGATTATGAACAGCACACATAGTATCTAGTTAAGCAAGAAAAGGGATTTTTAATAAACCTGCTTTCTCAGGGTGTCCGTGAGGTCTTAAAAAGTATTAAAAGTTGATAAATCAATTAAGAGAAAATTAAGGCTATTAAAAAGTATTAAAGGGCATTTTCCAAGGTATTACATTTTGTAGCTTGTTTTCAATAAGTATATAAATTGTCCAAAGAGGTTGTATTCTACAGTCTGCCTGAATGTAATCATTGCGTAGGTGTGTAGTGTGATTCTGTGGAGTTTATTTATGGCATCCCGTTGGATTTGACGTCATCTGAACAGGACATCGCACGCTCACTGCTTGATAGCACGAAGGTCCGTTTACGCCGGTTGCTAAGCAACATCGTTATGGGGAAACGCAAGTCTGCATCCAAATGGTTGGAAGATAAGGAGGAAGGACAATCAATACTGTATATAGTCAATGTGAGGTAAAGTGTGTCGCCAATTGTAGGAGACGGGAGGGCTGATCATTTATTCCGGAAAATTCCTCAGACCTACTAATTGACCTAACCGAAGTTATTGAGTCTATGTAAGTTTACTGCTTGGCTCAGATCCACTAACGTCAGCAAGATTTCACCTCTATCAACTCCTGAAGAACCAGGTTCAATGAACTGCTACTTCAATTCAGACGACCCGCTAAATCTGTTTAAGCAAATCTGTTTAAGCGATCCCGAAGGATTTAGATATCAGTAAATGAGGTGTGGCCCTACCGAAGGGTGAGTGTGGCAGGGTGCAATCTGACTGGAGTTAAGACAACATGACAATTCTATCATGCTGTGGTCATTTTCTAATATGTAACTTTAATTCACAGTTTTACATTTATTACATTCAATTGTAACTTTAACTGCCCAATTCAGTTGTGATATTTAAATCTCCCGATAGGATTTAGAGGCCTCCCCTCATAAAAGACCGGTGATAATAAAAATCGCATTCAAACTTTCATTCACCAAATCAATTCACATAAATTCCATACCTATAATCCGACAGGTGGCGGGCCTAACATTCACAAACACATACCTATAATCCGACAGGTGGCGGGCCTAACATTCACAAACACATACCTATAATCCGACAGGTGGCGGGACTAACATTCACAAACACATCAATCCATTCAAGAAAGAAATTCGAGAGATATTTACCAAGTTTGAGAGAACCTGACCAAGAGCAAAAACCCAGCTCTCCAGGGATAGAGTATACCAGGGGAACCCCCCCTCTCTCTCTGTCTCTCTATCTCTCTCTCTCGTTTGCTCCCTCTCTGCCATTGTCTTTATGCTCAAAAACAGGAAAGAAAAACCTAAAGACACCTCCTCCATACCCATATTTGTGGAAACTGGGCATGGCCTCTGATCAGAGGTCGCGTTAACCGAATATTTTCCGGAACAGCGCCAAAGTTTCCCCGCAGCGAGGCTCCGGTGTTATGCCGTGTTATGCATGCCCTCCAAAAAGGAAATTATACCGTTTCCAAACCTAACTGTGCCGTACAAATCATTGAAATGTCTGTGAGTTTTGGCTTTACGCTGTGCACGCTCCCGCGAGGTGCAGCAGCCATGCATGACACGGCGCATGTGAACTGTCCCCCCCCCCCCCCCCCCCCGTTGACAGTTTACGAGCATGCTGCTAACCCTAACCCTTAACCCTGTGTAAAGGCCGAAGGGTAATTCTGGATTTTGACGGAAGTTTTACGATCCTGTCTGTCAAAATGACGGGCACCTCTGCCTCTGATGTACATTACTGGACGTGAACAGACATATTCTATGGCTATGGCATAAGACACACCTTCCCATGTTTGTGTAAAAAGTTCATGACCTCTAGTGTGCAGGACTTGCAAAATATTATTCTCGGCTATGGCACAAACACCTTTTTGGGGCCTCAGTGTGTTTCTCCTTAAGTCAGGAGCCCCCCTCCCTGTGTACTGCTGTGAGGGGAGAGGGAAGAAACTGTCTCTCCTCTTAAACCATAACAGGCTCAATTTAACAAACCACTTGTTTTGTTTATACTGTAAATATAGAAAATCATAAAATATGAAGCATATATTTGATTATATTAACTTATAACTAACTTTTTAGTTTTAAGTATTCTACCTAATATGGAGATCTCAACACAATGTAACCGGTTAAAACTCAAAGTGGCGATGAGGTCTTCAAATGTATGGAAAGGGTGTTAAAAAATATCTTAAAAGGTTTTACATTCGACTTCAGGATTCCTGCATATACCCTGATTCTAATATTTGTTGCTTCAGGTATCACACATGAAGAGATGGTGCAGGAGTCCAAGAGACACTGGCAGCGGCTGGAGCAGAACGCACAGAAGCAGCAGAAGGTGAGACAGGACACCGCACTGATAGTTTGATATCTAAATCTTTCTCACAAATGTAGTATAGTATCCAGTGAGGCTGTCCAACAACATCATCTCGGACCCAAACCATGTTTTGAACAACGAGTATGAACTGCTACCATCTAATCAGAGAAACCGGGTCCCGCGATTCAATAAAGTCAGAATGACAGTAAATAGAGACACACTGAATCCAGATCAAATGCACACTAAAGGCTCTTTGAGCAGGTTTTGTTATGTTAAATGCAGGGCTGCAACTAACGATTATTTTGGTAGTCGACTAATCGGTCGATTATTTTTTCGATTAGTCGACTAATCTAACGATTATTTCTGTCACACCCTCCATCTCTGCTTCCTGTGGGCACGGCTCCTTTTCCGGGCTCCAGTGCATGTTTTACCTCAAGTCTGCACACCTGTGAATGTCACCCTGTTGTCCAGTCCCTCTGCCTTAACATAACATGATCCCATAGAAAATTAAAATAATGACTCATGAAACATTTGAATTTGAACTTTGAACTTGTTTAATCAAATGTATTTGAATAACATAAATACAAAAAAATCATAATGAAAACAAAATAAATAATACAAATTCAATCGCATTTTATTCTTGTCATTTCGCAGACCCTTGTTAATTATTATTTTAAGTTTGGAATTAATTACAGCGTCCATAAAGCTCTAGTGTGCTCTACTACGCTGTAAGCTTGGCGCTGTTTAGCAGCTCGTTGGTGGACACGCAGCCTCAACATAACTGAAATAGCGTTTGCTTAGCAAGCATTAACCATGAGACGTTCTGTTTTCCAACATGTAAGCTAACGTAAACATGACTATGGCTAACTTGCTCAAACTTACCCATGATCCAAAGTAGCAGTCCTCACGGTTCCAGGGTGCTTGCGTTTTAAATGCTCGTGCATCACTGTAGTGCTGCCGTGGAATGCCAATTCCCCTTTACAAATTCTGCATTTCACTGACTTCTTTGGCTTGTCGTCTGTGAAATACTCCCACACTTTCGAAACTCTCGGTCTCGCTTTTTTGAGCTCTTCATCACCCTCATTCTCTCTCCTTTCCGCCATCGTTCGTATTCTTTCTTCTTTGTTGTTAGTAAAGAATGCAGTCATGGCAGACAATGGAGAGTATACTGCCCCCAGCACTTCCTGTAGTGCTTTGCATTTACAAATGAACATTTGCGCAGTTTTGAATTAACGTTACCGGCTCTCTGATTGTTTTTATACGACGCGTCGACACTAAAATTCCGCGTCGACGAATTTTTATGATCGACGTCGTCGATTATGTCGACTAATCGTTGCAGCCCTAGTTAAATGTTTGTTGTTTGTTTTTCATGTATTGTGTCTTGATATTTGTCTATGTTGATGTTAAAGTCAAGTCAAATTTCAGACTTGATCTGGCCATTAAAGAATCCGGTTCTTTCGACAAAAACTCAAACGAACTACAGCAGGGTCGCTGCTTCAACGTCACGCCAACTCAAGATCCATATTCAAACATACAGATTCTAAATGGTACGAGTTGAAGCGTTTGTTTTAACAGTTTGCAGGAGGCAGGGACTTGCTTTCAAGCAGAACACGGGGAAAAACAAACTTTTCGGAACCGAAAGCGATTGTTTACGTGTACGGCGTAATGACGTACAGCGGCCTCGACAACTTCTGTAGTCCAATTCAGCCACTTGGTAACAACCATCGTTTTTCAGACACGTACACTCTTCAGAAATTACCAGTGGGGTCACTGCTGATGGATTTAATGTCGTAGAACAAAACGTGATCCGTCTCTTAGATGTGTCTCAACCACAGACCTTACTTCCAGATATTTTCCTAAATCCTATGGAGAAATCCCGTTGCTTTTTGGCGAAGGAACCGGAAGTGGTAAAAATGCTAACTAACTTCCGGGTTTTAGGACGTGTCCCTGTGGCACTCTGTTATCGTATCGTATAGCAGTTCCTCCCATTGTTGTCACGATACCCCAACTTTGAAAGAACACTTTGAAATGTGTTCAAGTTGCTAAAATGTCTGTTTGTTTTATCATCATAATCAATATTGAATTCTCTCTCCCTGTGTTTCAGCCCATCCACATCCCCCATCCGAGCAGCAGCATGCCTGCAGGAGGCCTGGGGGGAATGGGAGGTGGAGGGGATGGTATGGGTGGGGGTGGTGTGGGTCCTGTGGGGGGGTTAGGGGTGGGAGGGTTGGGAGCAGGAGGGGGGAGAGGGCGACCCCTGAACCTGAAAATGAAGTTTGTGTGCGGACAGTGCTGGAGGGAGGGACAGGTCAACGAGCCAGACAAGAACCTCAAATACTGCACCGCTAAATCCCGGCACAGGTGAGGAGGCACACACACACACGCACACACGCACACACACGCACGCACGCACGCACACACGCACGCACACACGAGACAAATGTGTTAAGTCTCTCAAGGGGAAATACTCCTGGTAAAACAAAATGTAGATATTAACCTCCTGCCCCTTATTTTGAAATAAATCATAAATCTTATCGTGGCAGACTTTAATATAGTCAAATATTGATGTCTTGAAAAATCTTGAACTTCTGTTGTTGCTCTTTTTAAGGCTTAATGCTTGCTCCCTTTATTTAATTGGATCTCTGTCTCCTCAGCTGGACGAAGGAGCGTCGAGTCCTGCTGGTGAAATCCTTTGAGAAGAAGAAGTGGGTCGTTGTTCGGCCGCTGCCTTTCTCCCGCACCTATCCTCAGCAATACGACGTGAGTTTTTAAATGATGTCTGTCCCTCTCCAGCTTCCTCCTGCTCAGTACAGCCTTGGCCCTGGGGGACAGCTGTTGTTGTAAAGGTCTTTACCCCTGAGTCTTATTATCATAGTGCTGCCAGTGTGTTTTCATGTTGACACCGTGTCATATAACACAGCAATTCAACTCCTTAATAACCATGACTGTATTCCAGTTGTAGAAAAGGTGTTTTAAAATTACATTTCATTTAGCTGACGCTTTTATCCAAAGCGACTAACAATAAGTGCATTCGACCAAGAAGATACAAACTTGATGAAAACAGAATCATATAAGTGTGGGGGAAACTTCTGAAGCAATGAGAGTCAGGACTCAGAGAGACACGAGGAGAGCTTACCACACGGTCAGACCGCGTGGCTTATCTAAATCAAGGCTTTAGACAAGCCAGTCCTTTGTTAGTATATTACACCGAACACAAATATAAACGCAACACTTTTGTTTTTGCTCCCATTTTTCATGAGATGAACTCAAAGATCTTAAACCTTTTTTATTTACACAAAATAACCATGTCTCTCAAATATTGTTCACAAATCTGAAAAATCTGTGATAGTGAGCACTTCTCCTTTTCCGAGATAATCCATCCCACCTCACAGGTGTGGCATATCAAGATGCTGATTAGACAGCATGATTATTGCACAGGTGTGCCTTAGGCTGGCCACAATAAAAGGCCACTCTGAAACGTGCAGTTTTGCTTTATTGGGGGGGTCTGGGGGGGTCCGAAAACCAGTCAGTATCTGGTGTGAGGGTTAGGGTTAGGGTAATGTTGTGAATCGAGTGGCCTGTGTTCATCGTCCATAACATACGCCTGCCCATACCATAACCCCACCACCACCATGGGCCACTCGATTCACAACATTACCCTAACCCTAACCCTAACCCTAACCCTAACCCTCACACCAGATACTGACTGGTTTTCGGACTCCCCCAGACCCCCCCAATAAAGCAAAACTGCACGTTTCAGAGTGGCCTTTTATTGTGGCCAGCCTAAGGCACACCTGTGCAATAATCATGCTGTCTAATCAGCATCTTGATATGCCACACCTGTGAGGTGGGATGGATTATCTCGGCAAAGGAGAAGTGCTCACTATCACAGATTTTTTCAGGTTTGTGAACAATATTTGAGAGAAATGGTTATTTTGTGTATGTAGAAAATGTTTTAGATCTTTGAGTTCATCTCATGAAAAATGGGAGCAAAAACAAAAGTGTTGCGTTTATATTTTTGTTCAGTGTAAGTGCTTCGGTCTGACCACACGGTTGAGATGCTACAATCAATTCTGAAGAGCCCTCCTGTAGCTCCAGGTTTGAACTATCAGAGTGTAATAATCAACAATCTTCAATAGATAGACTAAACAGCTGAGGACACTGAATCACATTTGTTGTCGCTTAGGGCTCGGGGTCATCTACACCCCGAGAAGGATGTGTTCCAGCTGTCCCACAACAATAACTATCTCTGACCGAGAGTAGCCCGGTCATAAACTGGCAACAACAACAACATGCTAGGGCAGCCCCTCCTTATGGGGGATAACGGCTGCTCAAGGCTGGTCAGCTGCGTCAGAGGGCGAAGGAGGACATGCAGGGCAAATGATTCCCCAACAATAAGTACATCAGGTTTCATAGAGCCAAAACATTTCAAGTGCTACTCAACTGGCTTTAGATAAGCCAGTCCTTTGTTAGTATATAAGTGCTTAGTTAGTCATTGTATTGCTGATGATCAATATAATGTATCCAACTCTTACTGTTTACAAGTGATTGCAACCCTAGTTTCAACAGTAAGATTTTGACCAACCCTCCAATCAAAAGACTCTGTTGCAATACTGACATTAACACTCTCCCTTTGCCTCGTGCAGATGTGTGTGCACGTGATGAAGCAGAAGAAGTGTCACTACATCGGGAACTGCTCGTTCGCTCACAGTCTGGAGGAGAGGGACGTGTGGACGTACATGAAGAACAACAGCTGTAGGAACCTTCCAGAATCAATGCCTTTAGAGCTCAGATATAGATTGAGTCATGTTACTCCTGTAATAACTTTGAACCCCACTATAGTCAGGATATAGGAAACTGATTGCCTACCGCAATTACTCCCACTGATTGTTGTTCTGCTTGACATTCAATCTCACTGAGGTCATCTTCTCTTTCTTTCTCACCTCCACAGTGAGAGACATGCAACAGATGTACGAACTGTGGCTGCAGCTAACCAATCAGAGCCGGCGCAGCGACATCTCCACGGTGACGCCCTCCCCAGAGGACAAGCAGGTCACCATAACAGCGGATTACACAGAAAGCATGGTGAGTTTAACATTATCGTGATTAAAATGGCTGTCCCTCTTTCCAGGGGTTTAAGATCAAGTGATTGTGGCACTTTAGTTTTCTCTACCGATGGAAGAGGAAAATCTGATGATGTTGATTTATAGAAGTGTTTGCATCAGTTCAACCCTGGTATTTCTGAACAGCTGCACATCATGAGGCTTCACTTATTTGATAGGTATTAAACCATAAAGAGAATTAGTTTCAAACCATTTTTTCACTGCAGTGAGTAAACTACTTGCTCTCCTGCTTTATGCACCCTCAGGGACACGGACAAATGATTTTAATTGAAGGAAGTTGATTCAATAAAAACAGAACAACTAACAAATGAAATCCAATTCGTCACCTTGATATTGAGGATTTAGACCCCATTTACATGCAAACGCATACGAAACGCAAACGAACCGAATTCAAAATATCAAAAAAGTCTTCCGTTCACACGAGACCACTCGACCCGCTGGAGACGCTGTAGTACATATGCCGGGCCTCTAAGTGGCGCTGAACTTCTGCCACAAAATACACCAAAAGCAGCGAATAAGACCCCGAGCATGGTTGCCATGGTTGCCCCTCTGTTTATTCTCTGCGGTGGATTTAGCAACATGTAGTTCATGTAATTCTCCATGTCCACTTGTTGCTGATGGTTGTGGTAGAGGAGCTGTAGATTTTGCACTAACGTCTGTAGCATGGTCAGTAGCAGTAGCAGAAGCTACTGACCATGCTACAGCAGAGGCGGGGCTATGGCTTCATTGTTATCAGGAAATGATCGTATAGGGCGTACACACGGAGCCATTTGGCCCCCCAGAGCGGTCCGTCTGCAGATCTATTCACCTTGGGACCCGTTATCGTTTGAGGGCTCCGTTTCCGCGTTTCCGTTACGGCCTCGTGTGGACGAACGGGCTATACACGAGAGAAAAGTAGCGGATACAACCATTTGCGTTCTCGTGTAAACGGCACCTAAGTTTTCGGTTTTTCTCTTTTTTTTCTCCCAAATATGACGACATTCAAAGCTTCATTAGAAAACCTCAATACAAAATGTATTAGCATCTTTCAACCACGGTTTCAGACTTCTTTCCAATAAAAAAACTCAAAACACAAAGTGAATTTTTAAAAAGTGATTTAAGAGGGCTTTTGGTCCTGGTCTCAGAGTAAACCTAAATATCTCAGAAACCCTCAGAAATGTGTTTCCTTGCTCTGCCTCCATTTGCTTAGTTAGTATTATTGGTATTGTTGGGGAAACATTTCCCAAGGCCCATAACTGTGACCCAGTTGATCAGTTCATACTGACCTGACTGAGCACACGCACCTGTAACCTTGGCTGCTGTGCTCTCAGTGTTTTGTCTCCCTGTTCCTGCCTGTTGGCGTCAGCTCATAGAGGTGTTATCCTTCCATCTTGTTATGCACAATGTTGATTACTCTAATCCAATCCACTTTATTTATATCGCACATATTAAAAACAGAGGGTTTACCGAAGTGCTTCAGAGCAAACATAATAAAATATAATATTACAATAATAGATCAAAGGCACACAAAGGCTTTGGACAGACAATAAAAGCATGCAAATCGATAAAACAGCTCAAACTGACTCGAAAGCAAGGGAAAAGAGGAGGGTCTTCAGGCGGGGGCGACAATTTGACATGAGGGGGGGGGACAGGTCGTTCCAAAGCCTGGGGGCTACCACTGAGAAGGCTCGGTCTTCCCTGGTCTTTTTCTTGGTTTTAGGGACTACCAGCCGCAGCTGATCAGCCGACCTCAAAGCCCTTGAGGGGGTGTACACCTTTAGGAGGTCGGAGGTGTACTGAGGGGCCAGCCCATTAAGAGATTTAAAAACAAACGATACAATCTTAAAATGAGGGTCTAAGGACAGAGGGTGTCGTTTTCTCATACTGATATTCTGTACAAACTGTGCTGTTGTATTTATTGCAAAGTATTTTTACTGTATGTATGTACAGCACTTTGGCTCCTCCAAAAATCGTTTTAAAAATGTGCTATATAAATAAAACTTGATTTGATTTAAATGGACAGGAAGCCAGAACAGGTGTGATGCAGGGTTTCCGCTAGGATTTTTTCTCGCCGGTCAAACGTCCGGACGGAATTTATTTTACCGGACACATTTGAAACTTACCGGTCATTTTTCAATAACAATAATAATAGGAGTTGTGTAGCAGAGTTTCCGTTAGCAGGTAATTACCGGACTAGGACCGGATATGCTGATGTTTAAAACTCAGTTAATGGGAATCATTTTTATATTGCTTCAGTTTATAATCGTAACAGATCGAAAAATTCAGATTCATTTTTCAATAAATGATTCAACAAACAACATAATTATTACATTCAAAGAAACTACTTGTAGTAGATGAAGTACATTATTCAAAAGTTTAAATTACCTTTGAATAATAACACGTGAGAAACGGATCCTCTCTTTTCCCCTCTCCCTCCCTCGCTCTCCTGACCGCCCGTCAGTTTCTCATGCAGCGAGCTAAACAGTGGGCGGGGCTTCAGGTCAGACTCAGCAGCTGATCTGATCTCTCTCTCGTCCGGTTATACTTCACTCGCGTTTATGTCCATATCGATCAGATCCAGGTCTCCTGATCGGCCTTTATAGAGAGCACAGATCAAACTATTAAGAGTGAATATCGGCCGATAATGACCGGCGGCCAATCGATCGGAGCATCGGACATTTTGACCAGCAGGTTTTGAATTTACCGGTTTTTATTACATTTTACCAGCTAAAAAAACTGTAATTACTGGCTAACGGAAACCCTGGTGTGATGTGCTCATGCTTGCGTGTTCCTGTAAGCAGCCGAGCCGCAGCGTTTTGTACCAGCTGCAGGCGTTCCAGAGAGGTCTTGTTTAGGCCGGCATAAAGTGCATTACAGTAATCTAGACCCGTAGAAACAAAAGGCATGAATTACATGCTCAAAGTCTAAAAAGGATAAAACCGGTTACATTTTGGACAGGAGCCTCAGGTGATAAAAACTGGACTCAACCACAGAGTTCCTGTTTATCCAATTTAAAAGCACTGTCGATTTTGACGCCCAGATTTGTGACAATGGGTTTTGCATACTGTTTTAAGGAACCCAGGTCAATGGAAGGGACATCACCATTTCTCTGAGAACTAGCTAAATACACGGCTCTGGGGTAAAGAGTTCAGACCCGTGACATGTCTTGTGAATTCTCCGGCCGAAGCTCCAAATAAACAGTCAGTGTTTGCCATCAAAGCTCCAGCTCTCCTCGTGTCTCTCTTTGAGTCCTGACTCCTATTGCTTCAGAAGTTTCCCCCACAGTTATTATGTGATGTGTGTTTTGTTTCAGGGCGGCCGGCGGATGTCAGATGGCGACGACCTCTGAGTGTTTCTGCAGACCTCCTCTAACATCGAGTGTGAGAACAGACGGACACACACACCACAAAATGGTTGACCCCACCCCCAACAATATACACACACACACACACAAACACACGTTCACACCAATCACAGGCACCGCTTAACACACAGAGAAAGCTCTGGCTTCAGCGTTGTGTTTTAATATCTGCAGTTACACACAGCATCCTTTCGGTTCCCCTTCAGCAGATTATACCGCAGAAACTCCACAGACAACTCTGACTAAAACATGATCCGCAGCGCTCTTTGGGATGTGTGTGTCCACCAGATACCGCTTTTCTTATTCTTTCTTAAAAATCCTCGCAGCACTGAAAAAACGCGTATTGGGTGGGCGCGCTGGTCGCAGCTCTTAAATGTAGCTTGGTGATTAATTTAAAACCAGAATTAAAAGCGCTAAAAGTTCAAATCGTAACTTTGCAGTGCCAAAAAAAAAGCCAAGCCCATAACGCTGAAGAAGAATAAAGAGATGTTCAAAGAGGGTCTCGGTGGACACAACCAAAACCCTCTTTTCCTTCCTTCACGGGAGCATTACAAGAGGGTCAAAAATAACTGAGCGCATTTGTCTTTTTCCTCCAAGGGGAGTTGTACTTCCTTGTTGTATTGTCTGCCATATTGGTAGAAAGCAATGAATGTAAACTAGGGAAATTAGTCATTGAAATGGTTGCTGTGGTTGTGGAATGTATGCCAGTATATGCCCCAGAACACATGCCCCTATATAGATATAAGAAGGCTTCCTGATAGGTAGTTATGTTATAATACACACACACACATAAGCAGTGAATGTGTGGAAACTATACATGTTATCACGTGTGGCTGAAGTACACATGGCTCATCGTAGCTAAAGCGTCCATTATGTACTTTAACGTAAAGCACACCGCAGATGCCCATTAAGAAACGATGACCCTAATGACACTGAATAATAGTGAGGTGAATTATGTGATGAAAAAATACGAGTTTGTAATAGTTAAATAATGGAAAAAAATATAATTTAAATAGCTGAGAGGAGATGAGTTGCAGGAATATTAAGAATGTATATTTTCGATGGTTGATTGTAAGAATAGAGTAAGGGTCTCTCAGTTAAATTGGGGTCATTATTTCACCGAAAAACCAATCATGCCCCTGCAGCCTTCAAGAGGAAACCCTGTTTTCCTCATATTTCCATGTGTTATGTTCCTGATGGCTATAAGTAGCACCTAATATTAACTTTTTATTCATGGGAAATCATTCTCACCACATAATGTGCCTATAAACACACACACACACACACACACACACACACACACACACACACACACACACACACACACAGGCAGGATATTGGTTGCCATGATGGATCTATATTCACACACACCCACACTTAAACACACACACACACACACACACACACACACACACACACACACACACGCACACACTCACACACAGGCAGGATATTGGTTGCCATGATGGATCTATATTCAGATACACACATATTATACATATTTAATGCTATACTACTAATAATAATTGATAACTTAGCGGTTAAGCTTAATAAATATATAACCTGAAACCTGTATTGATTACATAGAAGAACTTCTTGTTATTGAGGTATTGCTATATGACATGTAACGCTGAACTAGATGACTATAGTGACTTTTATTTTATAATTATCTTTATTTTAGTCATTCTTTTCCTTCTGTGCGGGTTGTTCCAGACGTGGTTTGGATAACGGGGGTTGAAGCGGAGATTACGTTTAATGAATTACGAAATTAGTTTTTTATTTGTTCACATTTTTCTGCAGCTAAACTGGACGCACGTCATTTGAGAGTGGAGGTTAAACGTAAGAGAATCTGCTTTTCAATTCAATTTCGTGGAAAATGCTTTAAAATTGGAGAAAGATGTGAAAAGACGTTTTAGCATAAGAATAAGTGTTGCATTTCATTTTCTCTGGATAAATACAAAATGAAGGAATCATGCAACACTCAAAGCTGCAGTGTCGTAGTTACCCCACTCTTATAAGCTGACTTAATGCCCACAATCTTATTCTCCTAAAACGTCAGATCTGAGGTCAGTTTCCCTGCAGTTTTTTGTTTAATTGTTGCTAACGAGCCCTGCTCTGGAACAGCCCCTGATATTAGCTTCTTGGAGGCATCGTATTACTACTACTCCTAGTATTATGATGAATATGATGACGATAATGATTGCTATCTATTTGTATTTCTTCTCTATATATGCTATTGATATATGTATGTTAATTGCAATGTATAACTCTCTTTATATATGTATCCATGTATGAATATAATAATTAACAGTGAATATGTATGCGCAGTGAGCAGAAAGGTTAAATGTGAGGACATTTCACTCGGTATATATTAATGTTGTCTGAGCTCTGTTTGTAAGCCTTAAGATTATTTGGGCGCTGGCCAGAGATAAAAAAAAAAGAGGATTTTTACAGAATATAATAACGTGTTTCTCGCTCACTGCCCATTGCTGTGCGTTCTTGTTTAAAATTCACCAGGCAAAGACGGATATGGAAAACAAAAGCATACATAGTAGCCTATATATACTCCCATATAGCGCCTTATTCGATATATAAGATGATACATACCCCCTATTGTATAATCCTGCTTACTATATACAGTATATAATACCTGATACCTATTATAATACTTAGACGCCCTTATAAGGTAATTTAGATAAGAGATGGTGGAGATGTTTATTTTTCTGTGGCTGTGGAAGAGTGTTTTTAAAGAAGTGCCGCACACTCGAATGCTCTTTTACCCTTCAATCATTATTTCAGGATATTCAAAAAGCAGCTCAGATCTTGACGTGGTCTGAAAACGACTGGTGGACGACCGACAAGTTGGTCTTCCTTTTTTCAATTTGATTTTGGGGATCTTCTGTTGTTGGAGAAAGACACGGATGATTCACACGGGACAGATAACTGTGAATCTTCTCCTGCATTGTTCTGTGTGTTGGTAAAAAAAAAAAGGTGGATCGTGATGACACAAACTAAAGGGCAGGAAGGTTTCTGATACATAAAATGCACACATAATAAATCTCACGTGATAATCTTTACACATTACCTCCTTGGTTTTGACTTGAGGGGTTATCAAATGATATGGTTGATTGAATGTTAATGAATTAATCTAGAATGTCTAATGGGTTTATTTTTGAGTTGTTCGGCCTCATTACTTTACTTTTTTTCCCGTTACACGTCTTACTGGTCCTGCATTTCACAATCAATGCGGAGACATCCAAAGACACATTTTAGAAATTATAATATAATCATTAAACTACACGTATCTCCCTTCAAAAGGCTCTCTATGTGATAAGCTGATAAGGTTGAATTACCCAGACATCCTTTTCCAAAAGAGAGTAAAAAAAATTTATTTTAGAAATTTGATCAAATAATGCATTTTATTATTCATACCTTTTCAGTTCAGTGTTTATTCACACACGCACACACTCCCCACAGTTTGTGTCATTTGAGCACACCTACACAGCCACACAAAAACCTAATGTGTTGGTGTTCAATCAGTTAGGAGTTATTGGTTATTTGAATTGTTTGCAGCAGCTCTGATGAAGACACCAGGGTTGTTAGAAGTGGAAAAAACAATGGCCTCTTTTTGTACTGTATTTTTACATTTTGTTTTTATGTTTTATCGACTTTGTTTTCCCTTTTCTCCTCCCTGGTTGGAAGTTCATGATATCATAAGTGGACCAAATCTCTTGAAAGCATTTAATAAACGGACTGTTTTAGAAAAAAAAAGTGTTTTTTCTTTATTTCTTCAAGCATGCAATCAGATATCAACTAAATATGATTGGATTTCACAGTTTTTCACAGCAGACCGGTCTTCCTGCGTCACTGCAACTTGAAGGTTAGTGATTTTTTTTTCCTCCAATCGTTCACATATAATAAAGTTACGGAAGGCACACCCTGCTTTTCAAGTCTTCTGTTTCATAGACTTTTTCTTGGTGTCTCAAAGTCCTTTTACATCTAACAATTTGTGCAGCTTAGCCCTATTGATGTAGTAAAATGCACCTGATCTATCGCCTACATGCCTCAACAAGTCATTACATTACATGTCACTTGTTAGACGCTTTATCCAAAGCGATTTACATACTCGATACTGTGGATAATCCCCACAGGAGCAATTTGCTGTGAAGTGTCTTGCCCAGGCACACAACAACATGCTGACTGCGGTGTGGTTTGAACTTTGAACCTTTGACCCCCTGATCCGAACACCAACGCTCTATCCACTGCACCACACACCAAGAACAAGTGTAGGCTGTATCGTACAAAAAAATCCAGCAGAAATCCTACTTAAGAATCCTACTTTTAAATATTTATGTACATTTAAAATTATCTTTCAACACACTGTACATATCTGGTACCAATGCATATAAATAGGACACATGTTACTTTAGAAAGGACACCCTGTAATATATCAGTCGATGGTTGATATTTTAGGAAATACTACTCAAATGAGGACTTACAATGATTTGAAACTCCCTAAAGTAATGTGACTTTAATAAAAATATGCATAATCAATAAGTGATATTTTGCATACAATTGTTATAAAACTCACCAAATAGTTATTAGTGTTCCTTTTTGACGATGCGGGAGGATTTACAGGTGTTTATATGTGTTAATATTATATTTCCTATTTTATTTTTTACGTAACAGACTGCTACATTCAGGGTCGACACTTTCCCTTTTTTTTGTAACCTTAGGTAATCCAAGCTCGGCTCATGATTGGCTGTCGACGCTGTGAGGGAAATATGTGCTGACTAATCGGCGCCCTTTCCGTCGATGCTTAGAGAAAGCGCACTGCTGATTGGCTGAGGATAAACTAAAGAAGAGAAAGCACGCTGTTGATTGGCTGCAGGGAGATGAGTGGGAGGGCTGAGTTAAGTAACCTGTTGGGTTCAAAGTCCAGGCATATGACCTGTTTAAGTTTTATTTTAGCCATAAATGTGACGCACTTGTAAGCCACAGTCGGCCTCTTTATACTTTCATTCTATTAATTGATTCATGTCCAGCTTTTAAACATTAGTTGACTCAGTTGTAATTTAAAGAAGAACGACATGTCTACAGAAATCCCGGAGATCTTTAGGGCTTTTCTTGAGCATCCGTTCACTCTGCCGACCTTCGAAGAAACTGGTAAGTTGCAAACGGATTTAAAGTGCTTGCGAAAGTGTGTTTTTAAGCAAATAAGAAGATAAACAACGGCACAGAAATGCGTGCTTGTTGCGTTAATCCTGTCAGGTGATCTGAATGGGAAATGTTGCCAGCTGACAGCAGGGCTCCTGGGCTTTAGACAGCCACCAAGATTTAGCTCAATTTATTACAAATAAATGTATTTCTGTATATTATAATGAAATGAAATCTTAAAACAGGTTAAGTAAAAAATGTGCACATTATACCACAATATATAAAACAGCAATTCATATGTTGAAATCATGGGTACTGTGTGTGTGTGACTGTGGCTGTGAGTGTGTCTGTCTGTGTCACTGTTGGGCTTTGTAGCTTCATGATTTAATCACCAGGCGGGTCTGTTTTCCTCTCTGGCACATGCTGTGTCTAGGTGGATCAGATTAGAGTTATTTAATATTACATTAAATATATTACTTTAAGATGTTTGATGTTGCCTTTGGCCCCTGTTACACCATCTAACAAATACCGGCCAGGCACCTTTCTGCTTTGGGGTGTTCCCTCTCCTGTGGCGTGTTAAACAGGTTTTTGTGCGTGTGAATGTTCTGCAAAGGCTAAAATCCCTGTGTTACATTAAAGCATGGAGACATGACAAAGGAACAAATTGATTATTATCTGTTCTTTAATTTCTGAGAAGATATCACGTCCTGCTGCTTATTATGTTTCTGATACTCTGCTTTTGTAAAATGTCATTTTCTCAGGGCTTGTAGAGAAAGTGCACTCAGCAAACTGTATATAAAACCTAACCCACTCACCATAATTACAGCGAGTGTGTGTGTTTTTGAATTTCCTAACGTATGCTTTAAAGTCGTGGCTTCCTTTCCCCCTATTTTTAGATTGTGGTGTTGTCTGCAGAGCTATGGAGAAGTAACGAACTGTGAGAGTCACATTGCTATGATAAAATCTGACACGGATCAATAGTTGAATTAAGAATCTTTGGAGCACAAGACAGCATGAGATGGCAAAAAAAGCGAAGTTTGTGCATTTATGGATGAATCCTAGTGTGTTGACTGAAATCCTGACTTTTCAACAGTCATGTCCAAAATTGCAAAAGTCACGCTTAAAATGGAGCTTGTCAGCTTGTTCTAGATCAACCAATCCTTTTTTGTACTTGCCAGACAGGACATATGGCATTGCAGACTTGTTGTTGTGCATATGTGTGAACCAGTGTTTGCTCCTGTATGGACTCTCAGCCGAAATTGTGCCGGGCCTACACTAATTGCGCCGCATAAGCGCATAAAGATGCGCCGCATTTGCGGCTAGAGGCTCCATCCGCAAGATGAGGGTTGCGGTCGAATCAGTGGCGTAACAAGGTTGTGATTGGCCTAGGTGCAAATATTGTTTTTGGGCCAAACATAAGCGCACGCTGATGCGCTCACACACACGGACACACACAACCACTCATAAGCTCCACATGTAGGCTATCAATAGCCTGCCCTGGCTTCAGACCCCCACAGCCTGACAACAGCACAGCGAACTAATCACACAATCACTTAACAGAATGAATCGAGATTTGGAGGACGATGTATGACAAAAAAACGGTCTAATTTGGTCAGTTTAGCCGTTACATTTCCTTGTTCTCTCTTGTCCTTACTCTTTTGAGCGCCACTCTTGTGCTTTGGTTTGCTGTACATTATAAATGCAAGCTATTTTTTATAGTGCTACCGAACTTGCTGCTGCTAGCTACAGTACCTATAACTTTTGAGGTTGATTAAACGATTTGCTCGTCATGCAAGGTATCACATGACATGAAAGGGAGCAAGGTCATTGGACAGACAAAAATTACAAATTAATGAAGGTTGCTTGGTTACTTTGAAGACTGTGTGAAACGGTCAATGCCATTGCCAATAGTGCAATAGTTCCAATAGTTTAAAATAGTTTTATTCCACTGTTCAATACAAACATGCCACTTTTAAAAATTAAATAACATTTTTGTGAACTGATATTTGTTTAGTGAGTTTATTAGAGGATGTTCCCTGAAAGGTTGTAAAATGTCAATGAAGATGTCAGACTTGTCTGTGTCTGTGTGTTCCAAGTGAATCTGCAGCCCCCTGGTGGCCAGTACATAAATTATGTGGTCCCCACCACCATCCAAGTTGCCCATCCCTGCTAGATGATAGGAAAGAAGGTTTCAAACTTCCTTTATAACGTCCTTTAGCTTAGGAACCACTGGACCTTACCAGCGCCATATAGATAGAAGAGTTACGACAGCGGAATTCCAAAAACGGTTATCGTCACGTGGTTCATGTAGACGAGGATCATTCCCCGGAAGTTCAGGGCGGGCAATGTGAATGCATTGATAACAGGAGATAGAACTACGATTTTTGGTAATTATTAGTGAATAAAGGTTTTGATTTGCAATATTTATACAACAAATCGATATGTGTATGTATTTACATCAATATGTTTTAAAAAATAAAATAGAATTTGCTAATATTAAGTGATAATATTAGGATTAGTGTGAACAACTAGTTTACATAGGCTAACAGTGCCTTGGTTAAAGAGCCTGTTGCTGTTTGAATTCTTTAAAACCAATATAACCTCCTTAAACTTGTATGGTAGTCAGGAGCATCACTTTCTAATGTTTATTGATATATTTAGAGGGAGGGGATCTAAAGGAATGCTTCAAAATTCAGGTTAGATTCATATCTACCATTTTCTTAAATTCATGGTAGTTTCAGTAATCCCATGGTAATTGAGGACACAAGTTATCTAAATGACTAATGTCATCTTTATGGCTTTCAGAAAGGACAGGAGACCGACAGGTGACTATCAAAGGACTAGCAGCAGCAGCAGCAGCATGATGATGATGATGTTAAATGTGTTGTTTTAGGAACATCCATTGCAAATACATGGAATTCAATAAACATTGAATAGCATATCATGCAGTTTGTCTCTGCCTTTTCCTCCGTGTTGTCCTGGTTTGCTGTGCTGCCTCCTAGTCGCCACCATGGTTTGCTGTGCTACCTGGGGATGCTCAAATCGCTCCGAGAAAGGAGTACGAATGTACGGCTTCCCCACTGACACAGAGCGGAGGAAAAAATGGCTGGCTCAAGTCAGCAGGAGCAATTTCATTTTTACTGAAATTATCAAATAAAGTCAACATTTCACAGTCTTCACGGAGCTGTGTGGGGTTTGTTCAACTTTTAAAAAATGTTTGAATGGTGATGTACACAGTGATAGATGTTAAGGACTGACATTTATAATAAATACATTTGTATTGATTTTAAGATCTTTTCATAGTTTATACAATCATAGATATTGGGATCATTTGTATTAATGTGGACCGGAGGGAGAGGGTGACGAGCATAAGTTTAACTTTCCTTTTTTATTTCAATTCCAACTTTGGTCATGAAGAATATGTTTCTCTGTTGTTCATAAAGCATAAAGCAACAGCATCAGAGCACGGTGCAGAGTCTCTAGATGAGTTTACAGTAGTCCCTCGTTCTCAGGGACGTGCACAGACATTTTGGGGTGCAGGTGCTGAAGTGGGAACAAGGGCACTTCCCATAATCATTTATAAAAAAAATGTTTTAAAACAAAAAGTTAAATTGTACATCTCTGACTTACTGACCAATTTATTTGAATACCCTCACACTCACGCAATTATTTAATATTCTACAAAATAATCAGCTAACACAGAGAGTCTTCTTTAGTATTCACTAAGCACAAGAGCAGACGACAAACTAATACAATTCATAGTTATTAAATGAGCAGCCAACAATCACAATTATGAAGTTACTGTTTAAGGACATTACAGCTAAAATATAGTTTTTTCATGTACTTGTTATTTTGGTCTATTTTGCTTGCATGTTTTCTTTCACTCTAATGGAAAGAAAACTTCCAAGAAACGCATATAAATGGTGCTCGTTTTACTACCATGTCTGAATTCATCTATAGATTTAAAGCTAATCTGCATTTAAACATAACATTTCAGGGGAAAATACTGACTTGACGTAAGTAACTATCTGGGGAAGTTGTGAGGTGGTGTTTCTTGTTTTATCCTTTTCACCTGCAATGCCTTGGTAACTGCATGCAAATTAGC
This sequence comes from Notothenia rossii, assembly GCF_949606895.1. NCBI lineage: Eukaryota > Metazoa > Chordata > Actinopteri > Perciformes > Nototheniidae > Notothenia > Notothenia rossii. Next base: position 4,918,701 of record NC_136910.1, read on the forward strand.
GCATTTTAATTAGGCCTTTAGTTAACGCCTAATTTGCATATCAATGTTGCGATTGTGATGACGTTATTAGATACACATTTGACTATTTTCACTTTAAGTGTCTCCCCTTGAGTACAGTACATTAGCCTGTATGCCCTTGATAAATTGCCTTAGCTAAACCTTGAGCTAACTTATCCATTAGCTAGTAGCCTTAGTTAACTATATATTTGTTATTGTATTTTAACTAATTAGCTGTAAACTTGAGGCACTGGCAGTTTAGTAATTTGTTCATCACCACTCACCTTCAAAATAAACCAAGAAAAGCCGGCATAACATGGAACAGTAAAGTGGGAGGTGCCGTACCTGTCTGTCTGAAGGGACTGCTGATGTCCACACCGCTGTGCAGGAGACGTGGAGGGAGGGAGAGCTACGGAACTTCACAGTCTAATCTCCCGACCTGATATTTTAATTTTGTATTCAATCAATATATTTTTGGAATGGGAAACTGTGCGCAAACAGCAATAGATATATATTCATTTATAACAAAAGGGGGGTGGGGAAAGGGCACGTTCTCTGGAGGAAGAAAAGGGGCAGGGGCTCAAGCCCACTTTGATGTCTGTGTGCACGTGTCTGCTCGTTCTTATTATACATCCATGTTGTAGTCCGCTGTATAGAAAACTGTAGATTCCTCACAGACGATAGGAGCTGATTTTTTTTACTATTAGAACGCAACCCTGAGGTCCCATCCGCGTCGCGAGGTGAGGCCACGCAGTCTACGTGATCACAGTCTGCGTGTAGGGAGGGGCGGCCCTGTACTGTACAAGTGTGCCAGCTGCACATGTTTGTGCATGTGAGCGGAGATGAGTAAAAAATAAACACATACATTATCTTTATGTTGCATATCTTGCTTAAAGTGTGAAAGAAAATGGAGGATACACAAAGAAACATGTTATATATGTTTTTGAAGATGAATACACTGCTGACATTAATACTCCTCGCTAATCCCATCCCTGAAGGTTGCCTTACAGTTCAAGGTTAATGCTTTACAGGACTTGTACTTGTATAAGAGTATGTTTTACAAGTGGATGTTGCTTCTTTACTAAAGTTAATTGTCTGAGTACTTCTACCACACCTGTGGTAGATCAAACTTAAGTGGTTGACATTGACAAGGATCAAGCATTAATAGCATTATAGCTTTGGTCACGTTTTTATTTTAATGTGTAGTCTGTGGAAAACGTATATATAACTCAACCAATGAGATCTCAACCAGCTGGCATGTGACAACTTCCATTGGCTCCTTTTTCATTAATATTCATGAAGAAAATACCCCGATGGCCAGTCAACAACACTGGGCGGTACCTTTTAAGACGACAACCGGTTTTTCACAGTCTGGTTCTCCGAGTGTTCCACTGCAGACGGGATGTTTTGACTTTCCACATTTTACCGTCAATTTTCGGGATTATAAAACATTAAAGAGACCCTTTTTTCAGCTGTTAAACCGGATGTGGAGCTAGCGTTATCGAGCTAACGGGATTTAACCGCCGAGTCGTCAGTTACTACGTAGATAACGTTAACAACAAGGCGGAAAACATGTCAGACAAACCGATGATTATCACGCTGGAAACAGCTTCGGGGACAACGAGTTCATTCCCCGTGGTGTTGAAGCAGATAATGGACATGCCTCCACCGAATATTCTGGACTACGACGACGGTAGGTTCAGTGTAAACGGATTTAGAGGAAGGACCTAACCATGTAGCACCAAGCTAGCGCGATGTTAGGTCAAACCAAACGAGAGTTCACGATATGTTTAGAACAGTGTGTTCACACAAGCCTTTCTCTTTTTACACTGTAAACTACGCCTTCTTCTTTTATATAACATGTGTTTCTTCTAATTACATTTATAAAGCGCTTTTCCTGGTGCTCAAAGCGCTTACAAGCAAGTAAAACAAAAATAACAACAAAAGTATAAAGTGCTAAACTAGGTGGAATAAGGGCGAGGCGTTAGAGGATTAGGAGTTGAAGGCAAGAGTGAAAAGGTGAGTTTTGAGGGAGTGAGGGGGAGGCTGCAGCGAAGGCCCTGTCATCCCAGGTCCGGAGCTTTATATATACAGGCTATGGTCTGGAGCTGTGTCCTGATGGGCTGCAGGGCGGACTGGGCAAGGTTGTTGAGGGCTTTGAAAGTGAATGCGGTGTTTGATGGGGAGCCAGTGGAGGAGGTCATTGAGGAGGTCATGGAGGATGGGGGTGATGTGGTCGGAGCGTCGGGTGAAGATAAGCAAGCGGGCAGCTGAGTTTTGGACATACTGAAGTTTTTTTTAGTATGAATGCAGGTGATCCAAAAATTATGCTGTTGCAGTAATCAAGTCGGGCATGGATCAGAGTTTCGGCAGCGGGCGATGTTCTTTAAATGGAAGAAAGCGTTTTTTTGGTGACCTTGTTGACGTGAGGGAGGAAAATGAGGGTGGGCTCGAGGATGATGCCAAGGTTACGGATGTGAGTGGAGGGGTTGACTAAGGGGCCGTCGATGGTAAGTGAAAAATATTGGGTTCAGCGGGTAAGTGAGTTTGGGCCGATGAGTATAAGTTCCGTCACAGTTAAAGGTGGGGTATGTCATTTTGGAGAAACCAGCTCGAGTGCGCTAGAATGTGAAAATACCATAGGAAAATACACAGCCGGAAAAAATCTGCCACTTCCTCACAGAGCCCCTCTTCCAACACACACGAACATGAACAATGAGGACATGAGATAATTTTGTGCACAGATGGAAGGCTGACAGGCAGGTAGGCCATCCAGTTACTTTAGCCGGGCCGGCTCAGATGATTGGTCGTGCTTTTTACAGCGCCACGGCTTCCACAGATTTAATGTTTTTAATGTATTTATTGTCAACGCATTTCATGTATTCATTGCTATCGGGATGTTAAGAGCATTCCATGGAATATAACAAAAAGTGTTTCTGAAATAAATTACATACCCCACCTTTTAAGTTTTAGAAAATTGTTTTGCATCCACATTTTAATGTAGACGTGTATTTGAGTCTCTCGAAAGCGCTCTATAAATAAACTGTGAATCAATTAATTTTAAGTTTTGTTCACGAAAAAAGTAACTCATTTAAATGTGAAGGAAAGTGCTTGACATGTAAAAATTCGTTGCTGTAACTTACCTAACATATGCATTAATATCCTAAGTATTTTATGTCTTTAAGTCCAAGCTGTGTTGACCAAAAAAACCTCTTGGCAAGATCATTAAACTCGCATTTGAAGTGCATCTAAGAGTTTAGATTGCTCATACAATATGCATGGTCTTATTTCTACAATGAGAAAGGGCCAAGCAGGTTGGCTCGAGCCTCTGTTGTAAGTTAAATACATTTCCTGTGAGGAAGTTAAAAAGAGACAACTAAAATGCCACTAAGTTACCTAACAGACAGAACAGGCATAGGGAGACACAAAATGGGGGTCCCATAATACCACCATAACAATATACACTGTAGGCTACATTGGTTTTATAGGGACTCTGCTAAGCTTAAAGTAGAACTTTGAGGACTTTATATTAGTCCAATTTGAAGTAACAACAATCTGACCTTGAATATGAACAACAATATAAAACTGATATTAAGGTAGTCTGATAAAACGGGGGGAAAACGCAACATCTTGCAAGAAACAGCGTCTGAGGCAGTGGCGTCGCCTGGCCTGCGAATGTTTTTTCTGTAGCTCCGGACAATTCTGCCTCAATATAATACATTAACCGTGCTTTACGCGAACCTCATCATGACACAAGAGAGGACGGCAAAAATGCAATTTCCCGTTTTCAGTGAATGCAACAGAGGCAAGACACCAGATCTACCAGAGAGTTGCATGGAAATAAACGTGTGCTTGTGTCATTCAAGCTCGGCTCTGTGTGTGTGTGGCTATAGCGCATTTAGTGTGATAGAGGGAGAGGGGGACCGGTGCCAGCAGGGACCGTGTTGTTAGTATCTGGTTAGCTAGCTGCACTAACGGACATAAGGAGCTGTTTCCACAACAAGCTGGAGCCAAACAAAGGACTCTCTGAGGGTTTAGATAGTTAACTTTAGTCTCAGTGGGTCTCAAACGGTTTGGATAAAAGCGTCAGCTAAAATGTAATGTAATGTGTTGAGAGATGTATCCATAGATCTCTCCATGTTGCTCTCAAAGTGCACCAGATCGATGCTTTTAACTTCAATATTTAAAACAAAATCTTCCCGGGGGAGCATCCACCTGGAACCCCCAGGAGGAGGTTAGGTCCACCCCCCACTCATAAAAAAATAGCACTTTACTTCATTGTAACAGTCGCGGGTGTACTGTGTGCGTGTGGGGAGTGTTGCAGTAGAACATTCCACTGTAGCGCCACTGTGGGCTAAGTCCTGAATGCTTTCAGGTCCAGGTGACGCCCCTGTTCTGAGGGCTTCTTAACATTTAACAAACTATGAAAATGTCATACCCACTTAACGGGAAGAGACTCCGCTATCACACAATATTAACAATTTTTAGCTAAACGAATCACAAGGGTAATACCAAAGGCTCTGAATTAGCCCTGGGTGAAAAAATGCTAACACACTTAGTACAGAACTAAAGGTAAAATATCCTTATTACTTATCGGATCTGCACAAACAAGATATCAGCTAGCAAGCTGAGATGCCACAGATTCTATAAATATAAGTATCATCACTGTGCAATCAAAACTCGCGCCAGGGGAAGGAAACACGGGAGAAATGCCTTACCTTTTGCTGTTTCTGATAAAAAGTTGTGTTCAATGGCATTAAAACGATAACAACACTGCTGAAGGTTAATCCAATGTGTCTGTGTCACTTTGAAATGATTACTAATAATCCATCTTCATATTTATGTCAATAACGAAGTTTTCATATATAGCTGCTACCAGAGTGTATGAGAGCTTCCGGTTTTGGGCATTCTAGCTACGCATCACTCATTCACCAATGGATAATGTTTAGATGGATTTTAGGAACTTCCCCTCGATCCTATTGGCTCTAACGGTTAAAAAGAGATGTCAATCATCAAAATCGACCGAGGGAGATATGGAAAATCCACCCAAATGACCCCAGAAGTGGGTTGTCTTTTTCTAATTCTCTCAAAAGGTTAAATGTCACTTGTTTTGCATCAATCTTGATACAGGCTACTTATTATATGTTGTAGCTTTTAGTCTACCATCCCATCATTCAAGGGTGGTTTTCACTATAAGTCTTTTTTCTTTTTCTTTGGAGGGACACAATAATACATTTTGTTACCATGTTCAATCTGAATTTACTTTAAAATAAAAAAATCTATATTGATTCTGACTTTTCTACATCTAACTCACAGGTTTATTATTGCTTTGAGAAAAAAGATTATTAATTTACCCCTTTTAGAAGTGAAGATAGTCATTTGTTCTGGGAATGTCATTTTCGAGCCTGAGACCTGAAAAACAGGCTTGTGAAAAGATGCAACAAAAACCTGGTTGATGATTGGATTTCGTACCTGACGGGTCTTCTGGAAAGGGAGGAAAACCAAACTGACTGTGAATCAGCGTTTCCGCCAGGGGGGTGCTTTGCCGTCATTTGACGCCCTTATTCAGCTCGGGTAGCTCTGAACTCGAGCCGAGGGCGTCCACAAATATTAATAATTCGAGAGAAGATCGAGAGTTTTTATCGCTTGAAATGACGAAAAGGAAAAAAGACAAGGACATCCCTCTGTTGGAGGGGCAAAGGAGTCTGGTGGGATTCTTTTCGGAGTATTGAAGATCATTTCCCCGACATCGAAAGTGCCTGCTACAGGACAACACGGAACGTGCGCAATTTGGACGCGATGAGCGAGGGGGGGGGGGTTTAGTGGAGCACGCGCGAGGGGGGGGGTTTAGTGGAGCACGCGCGCGAACTGCGAGCACCAGAGCTTCGTAGCGGCGAAACTGAGGCTCCGTGGTAAACTGTGGTAACATGCAGAGCCGCTTGGGAGCCGAAAGAGCCGGGGCTTTAAGAGAGCCGAGCCAAATGATCCGGCTCACTAACGTAAAAAGACAGTATCTATAAGGGACGGCCCTCTCAGCCCTGGTCTGCTGGAAACACTGCTGTGAATCCTGTGTTTCTTATATCTAAATATGAATCTTTCCTGCTTTTCAGACACAGACAAGGAAAAGCTGTTACTGGGAGACGATGTTGACCTTAATGGAGGATGCAGCGATATGGGTCCTTCAGCCTCCCTGACCCCGGCTATCTGGGAGAAAACCATTCCCTATGATGGCGAAAACTTCCACCTGGAGTACATGGACCTTGAGGAGTTCCTCATAGAGAATGGCATCCCCAACTTGCCCGACGTGGACGCCCAAAAGAGCAGCCTGGCCGATGGGAAGACGGTGAAAGGAAAGGCTCCAGCTTCCTCACTGCTTCCCATTCAGGACTTGGACATGTGTGGGGAGGACATGCTGATCATCACCAAGAGCGACTCTGATATCCTCTGTGATGTGACTGCAGGTGAGTGGAGCCTGGAGGATCACACATGAAGGAGATGCAGGTTTTATTAATCTCTTAGTGTGTTATTACATAGTCAAAACCAGTTGTTTAAGCTAAGTAAGATGACTCAACAAGTCCTAGTGTTTAGAAATAGGGACTAGGGTTTAAAACATGGTTATCTATTAGGTCGCACAAACTGTTTTTTTAGCACTCAAGTTGTCAATCCAACAGGTTGTGCATACTTTTTATAAATGTGACTGCGATTTGCACTTCAAATGTAAATTGAAGCCTTTTATATGTTGAATGTGTGTTATGGCAGAAAGGAGCATTTTGTAAATATAAAAAAAACATTATGTGACGCTGGAGCTTAATCTCCATCCGTCTAATTTGTCAGTTCTCATGTTCTCCTTCTATCTGCTCAGAGGTGACCACTGATAGTGACCGAGAGACCCCCGAGCCTATTGACCCCGATGAGATCGAGGTGGAGATTAACTACGAGCCCGACCCCACTGACCTGGTGCTGTCGAGCGTTCCCGGAGGCGAGCTGTTTGACCCTCGCAAACACAAGTTCACTGACGACGAGCTCAAGCCACAACCCATGATCAAGAAGGCCAAGAAGGTGTTGGTGCCTGAAGAACAGAAGGTATGCTGGGAGAAAGACAAGGGACACAACAGTCCCGCAGATACTTTACACTGGCTCCTATTTTTACTTGATGCTGTAATTTTTGAAAAAGCGTCAATATGTAATATGTATAAATGGTTTAAGGCTACATGGGTGATATTTACTGGCCCTTTGAGTATAATGAGTATAATGTTAGGGCCAGAGTGCCTTTATTCCAGAGAGGGTGTTAAATTGAGAGATAGAGGGGAAGACAATGCCTGAAAACTTCGGGGGGGCTTTGGTTTCGAACCCACCTACTAGCTACTGTAGTGCAACCCCCACCTACTAGCTACTGTAGTGACAACCCACCAACTAGCTACTGTAGAGACAACCCACCTACTAGATACTGTAGTGACAACCCACCTACTAGCTACTGTAGAGACAACCCACCTACTAGATACTGTAGTGACAACCCACCTACTAGCTACTGTAGAGACAACCCACCTACTAGCTACTGTAGTGACAACCCACCTACTAGCTACTGTAGTGACAACCCACCAACTAGCTACTGTAGTGACAACCCACCAACTAGCTACTGTAGTGACAACCCACCTACTAGCTACTGTAGAGACAACCCACCTACTAGCTACTGTAGTGACAACCCACCTACTAGCTACTGTAGAGACAACCCACCAACTAGCTACTGTAGTGACAACCCACCTACTAGCTACTGTAGTGACAACCCACCTACTAGCTACTGTAGAGACAACCCACCTACTAGCTACTGTAGAGACAACCCACCTACTAGCTACTGTAGTGACAACCCACCTACTAGCTACTGTAGTGACAACCCACCAACTAGCTACTGTAGTGACAACCCACCAACTAGCTACTGTAGTGACAACCCACCTACTAGCTACTGTAGAGACAACCCACCTACTAGCTACTGTAGAGACAACCCACCTACTAGCTACTGTAGTGACAACCCACCTACTAGCTACTGTAGAGACAACCCACCAACTAGCTACTGTAGTGACAACCCACCTACTAGCTACTGTACTGACAACCCACCTACTAGATACTGTAGTGACAACCCACCTACTAGCTACTGTAGAGACAACCCACCTACTAGATACTGTAGTGACAACCCACCTACTAGCTACTGTAGTGACAACCCACCTACTAGCTACTGTAGAGACAACCCACCAACTAGCTACTGTAGTGACAACCCACCTACTAGATACTGTAGTGACAACCCACCTACTAGCTACTGTAGTGACAACCCACCTACTAGCTACTGTAGAGACAACCCACCTACTAGATACTGTAGTGACAACCCACCTACTAGCTACTGTAGTGACAACCCACCTACTAGCTACTGTAGAGACAACCCACCTACTAGCTACTGTAGTGACAACCCACCTACTAGCTACTGTAGTGACAACCCACCTACTAGCTACTGTAGTGACAACCCACCAACTAGCTACTGTAGTGACAACCCACCTACTAGCTACTGTAGTGACAACCCACCAACTAGCTACTGTAGTGACAACCCACCTACTAGCTACTGTAGTGACAACCCACCCACTAGCTACTGTAGTGACAACCCACCTACTAGCTACTGTAGAGACAACCCACCTACTAGCTACTGTAGTGACAACCCACCTACTAGCTACTGTAGTGACAACCCACCTACTAGCTACTGTAGAGACAACCCACCTACTAGCTACTGTAGTGACAACCCACCTACTAGCTACTGTAGTGACAACCCACCTACTAGCTACTGTAGTGACAACCCACCCACTAGCTACTGTAGTGACAACCCACCTACTAGCTACTGTAGAGACAACCCACCTACTAGCTACTGTAGAGACAACCCACCTACTAGCTACTGTAGAGACAACCCACCTACTAGCTACTGTAGAGACAACCCACCTACTAGCTACTGTAGTGACAACCCACCCACTAGCTACTGTAGTGACAACCCACCTACTAGCTACTGTAGAGACAACCCACCTACTAGCTACTGTAGTGACAACCCACCCACTAGCTACTGTAGTGACAACCCACCTACTAGCTACTGTAGTGACAACCCACCTACTAGCTACTGTAGTGACAACCCACCTACTAGCTACTGTAGAGACAACCCACCTACTAGCTACTGTAGTGACAACCCACCTACTAGCTACTGTAGTGACAACCCACCCACTAGCTACTGTAGTGACAACCCACCTATTAGCTACTGTAGTGACAACCCACCCACTAGCTACTGTAGTGACAACCCACCTATTAGCTACTGTAGTGACAACCCACCTACTAGCTACTGTAGTGACAACCCACCTACTAGCTACTGTAGTGACAACCCACCTACTAGCTACTGTAGAGACAACCCACCAACTAGCTACTGTAGTGACAACCCACCTACTAGCTACTGTAGTGACAACCCACCTACTAGCTACTGTAGAGACAACCCACTTACTAGCTACTGTAAGATTGCTCATATTTCAAGCCATCTTTTTCCAGGCCCCTTGTTTTGGTTCATTTTCATCTACCGGCCCCATTCCAAACTAATTGAATAGCCCTGGTATAAGCAATATAAGTGTAAGACTTTTTTTGACCAACCTCAAAGCATGTTGAAAGAATCTTCAGAGGTTGACATTCATCAATGTTTTCAATAAGAAATGTAATGCAACAGCTTTACTGTCTTCTAAACAGCCAATTCACTGGATACAAACTGGGGAAAAGACAATAGATACAGACATTTGAGACTTCGCTGAAACAATTACAAGCCTGGAACAATCATTTTCTTTGGCTTGTCATTGCAGAGCTGGTGTAATGGAAGGAGACACAGCAGAAACCAGGCTGTCTCACAGTTTGCTGCTTCCCACTCCCTCTGAGAACTCATGTTTTTGTTAACACAAAAGATGTTCAGATTGGGGCTTACATAACAATAACATCACAAGGCTATAAAACCAGGTCGAGGTCAGAAAGCATCGAGGGGTCTCATGTTGTCTTTCTTTCCTCCGTCCAACCTGCTGCTCCTTTCTTCCCCAGGACGACAAGTACTGGCACAGGAGGAAGAAGAACAACGTGGCGGCCAAACGTTCCCGTGACGCCCGCAGGTTAAAGGAGAACCAGATCACCGTGAGAGCGTCGTTCCTGCAGCGCGAGAACTCGGCACTGCGCACAGAAGTCGCCGACCTGCGGAAGGAGTCCACCCGCTACAAAAACACAGTGGGGCGCTACGAGGCTAAATATGGAGCAATGTAAGGGAACACATAAACACATGTAGAAGGACATCTGTACAGCAGACAGTATCAGTTCCCACATGCAGGGTTAGACACATTCTTTGGGCAGTGTTGTTATAAACAAGACCTGATTGTAAGTTAAATCCACTGTTACACAAAGAGTTCACAACAGGAGAGGAAGGAGACACGGAGGCAGAGTTAAACACTTCTGATATTCTCATGGGTGAAATCTTCAGTCGGGCTGAAAATTAAACAGACACTCCTCCTCACCGGAGCACCAAACACTTCCTGGTTATGATGGATGGGCATCACTATTAGAAACTGAACTTGTTCTTTACAGAACATCAGATATAATAATAATCATACATGAGACTTTTATAGCGCTTTTCTAAAAACTCAAAGACTCTTTGACAGAGAATAAAAAACAAAAAAAAACAAAGAGATCAACAAAAACAGAAAACGGGGGGAGGGGGTGTTCAGTGGTCGAATGCAGTGTTGAACAGGTGGGTTTTGAGTGATGTCTTTATGTCGAAGTAAATATTCTGAAATTTCTAAAACAACATTCTTTCTGCGGTCAAAACTATTAATAACTTTTCTGCTTTTCTAGAGCAGGGGTTGTGTGTGTGTGTGTGTGTGTGTGTGTGTGTGTGTGTGTGTGTGTGTGTGTGTGTGTGTGTGTGTGTGTGTGTGTGTGTGTGTGTGTGTGTGTGTGTGTGTGTGTGTGTGTGTGTGTGTGTGTGTGTGTGTGTGTGTGTGTGTGTGTGTGTGTGTGTGTGTGTGTGTGTGTGTGTGTGTGTGTGTGTGTGTGTGTGTGTGTGTGTGTGTGTGTGTGTGTGTGTGTGTGTGTGTGTGTGTGTGTGTGTGTGTGTGTGTGTGTGTGTGTGTGTGTGTGTGTGTGTGGTAGGGGTCTGCAACCTTTTTGACCAAAAGAGCCATTTTGCTCCTTTTTCCAAAAGAAAAAATTGTCTGGAGCCGCAAAACATATTTCATAGCTTGATAGCTAATAAAGTTGTATTTATTGTTATATCAGACAAAAACTACAGTTTGTTTGCATTTATAAGGCTATTTATTACATTATATAAAACTGTTAACCTCTAATAAGAAACAAAGAACTCCTATAAGGAGAATTACAAATAATACACAGGCCTACTTTAAAATAAATTAAACACAGCACTTGAGGAGTCATCTGCACATTTGAAGGAAAAAAATATATAATTAAAATATGCCCACTTTGAAATAAATAAAACATATAGCTGTACCCTAAAAAGAGTTAAAGGCAGGGTAGGTAAGAATGGAGAAACCAGCTCGAGTGCGCTAGAATTTGAAAATACACAACCGGAAAAAATAGGCCTCTTCCTTCAGACTTCCTCACAGAGCCCCTCCTCCAACACACACGAACACACACATGACCAATGAGGGCACAGGATAAGTTTGTGCACAGATGGAAGGCTGACAGGCAGGTAGGCCATCCAGTTACTTTAGCCGGGCCGGCTCAGATGATTGGTCGTGCTTTTTACAGCGCCACGGCTTCCACTGATGATATTTTGTTATGTATTTATTGTCAAAGCATTTAATATATTCATTGCTATCGGAACGTTAAAAGCATTCCATGGAATATAACAAAAAGTGTTTTCTGAAATAAATGACATACCCCATTGAATTATGACTGAAGATTGTCAGCTGTCTTCCTCTCCCGTGTTGTTCCTCGATACTTAAAGGCTGCAGCACCGTTGACAACTTCTCTCTACATATCAAACATACCGGTAAACCAGCATCGTTTGCTGTGAAAGCATATAACTCTGTCCACACAGAATTAAATCCTGTGTTCCTCCGGTACTTTTCTTTTCCTTGATTTATCCATAGTTCCCTCATCGAGCCGGGGTCAGGTTATTCGCCTGCAAGAAAAGGCGCTGGCACGGGACCGTAGCAAGATGTGACGCATATTTTAGTTGACCTAATTAAAACCGTTTTGTTTTTTATTTATGTGTCACAGTATCACCTCAAAATACAAGAAACGAAACATTTTCAACCGTGCAACAAAATATAAATAGTCCTACAAATACTTTTATTTTATTTCCTTCTTATTTTTGTCTAAGCTCAAGGGAGCCAGAGCGGAGGGCTTAAAGGGCCGCATGCGGCTCGAGGGCCGCGGGTTGCCGACCCCTGGGATAGTGTGTAAGGGTAGGGGTAGTGTGTAGGGGTAGTGTGTAGGGATAGTGTCTAGGGGTAGTGTGTAGGGATAGTGTGTAGGGATAGTGTGTAGGGATAGTGTGTAGGGATAGTGTGTAGGGGTAGTATGTAGGGGTAGTGTGTAGGGATAGTGTGTAGGGGTAGTGTGTAGGGATAGTGTGTAGGGGTAGTGTGTAGGGATAGTGTGTAGGGATAGTGTGTAGGGGTAGTGTGTAGGGATAGTTGAACATTAAAGCATGCAGACATCCGTAAATCACTTACAATCTCTAATATATGACGACACGCATTCAAAGCTTGAATTTGAAAACTCCTCTGCTTGTCATTCATCCTTGTTCTTCATCCTTGTTCTCTTCTCTTTAAAGTGCGCCGCTGGAAGACCAATAGACAGCCATTGTTTATTAATTTATTTCTTCCAAAGAAAAAATAAATTACCATCAATTGGGCCAACGCTAGAGTCTATCAAATGACGAAGAGGAGGTGCAGGAGCATGTACAAACCCAGCCGTCTCACTTTTATTTCTTTTTAAGATTTACCATCCACGTGAGTGAGAGGATATTCGAGTGCTCATTCCGTGCACCTTCTAGAGAGAGTGTACTTTTATCATGTTTTTAATGCCGAAAGAGATCATTTGTGATGGAGACGTTTTCTTTTATTGTGTGACAGATTCTATGAAGGGCTGGGCTTTTCTTGGCCCACAAAACCTTTTTATCTACGACATTTCCAATAACTTAAGCTACTTCAGGGGATTACAGTGGAACAATACAGCCATACTCACCTCTCTTCTACTCGTCTATTTACGTCAATAACATTTCGGATGTTTAAAATCCACCGATGCATGTACTGTAAATAGATGTAGCCTGGAATAATACTTTCTAGAATTTTTATGTTTTGCTTTTATGTTCAAATGTATTAAGAGCAAGTGGAGTTTTTGGACCACTGTAAGTTTTGGATACATTTCAAGCAGTGGAAGAGGACGTTTCAGTAAATTCCTGAAATGTAAAACCTCTCGCTGACATTTGCATCCATAAAGCCACATGTTTTAAAATGGCTTTGGCCGTTTCTCAATGTCGAGTATACCTGCTGCAGAGCCACTATTTCAAGTATACTACGTCATCGAGTGGCGTCGAAGGACTGTTTAAATGCATGTTAAATGCCCAGCATTCGGCGCCACTCGATGACGTAGTATACTGGAAATAGTGGCTCTGCAGCGGGTATACTCGACATTCAGAAACGGTTAATAATCTGGTGCCAACTGGATTTAAATTACATCACATGTTACTGATTAGATCCAATAATCCAAAGAGATTTACATCCTTAATACTGTGGACCATCCCCACAAGAGCACTTTGGGGTGAAGTGTCTCAGGGACACAACGACATGCTGACTGCAGTGGGGTTTGAACCTGTGACCCCCTGATCCCAACACCAATGCTCTATCCACTGCGCCACACGCCTCTTAAATGACAGATGGGAAATTATTCACTCATTAAGCCTATATTGTCTGCTCTTAAAATATTTCATTAATTCCTATTATTTTACAGTCGGCTGCTTTAAATGTTCCCAAAACGAAGTATTCAAAAACCTTTGACTGGGGCAAACGTGCATTTTAGATTGTAAGAAGAGTTTTCACTACTTTTCTTATTTGTGTCTGAATTAATTAATTCATTTTTTTACAAACCAGGAAACTTTAATAAATGCAGACTTTATCCGGGGCATCTTTTATCAAAACTGGACCCTTAACGCCGTGCACAGTCTGCCCGTTTACAGGGATTATGTTGTTTAACAAAAACGTCAAAAACATCCAAAAATATCTTTCTTATTTTAATGTCCAATTTCTGGCATAAGGGAAGCTTTGTTGTTCTTGTGTTGCTTTGCTTTTAACCTTAGACCTAGTGACTTTACCTAAATGAGTGCAATATAACGCCATTTTTTGCCATGTTTGAAGAACAGCTTATTTGTTCTTATCATGTTTTTTTTTCTTCAGGAAATTTGACACTTTCTTCATAAAAAGTGGCATCTTTTCATTTGTTTTGAGTTTATTTTTGGAGTGCTTTTTGCTTTTAGCTGTAATAGAGATTGCTTCTGGTTTTCACCTTGAAATAAGGTCCTTTTTGTTCACTTTGAGGGTCTGCCTTTGTATTTCTTTGTAAAACACGCCTTGGCATTTTGCGTGTAGCTAACTTTTGTGTCTTGTATGTATAAATAAAGCCTTATTGAGAAAATCTAAGTGTTATCTGGTTTTTTTACATAATGTTTCATAAGATTTAAGCAGTAACTGAACTGAAAGAAGTTGTACAGATGTCCATAGACAAAAGTAAGTAAAACTTTATTTATATAGCACCCTTCTCAACACGGATGTACAAAGTGCTTTACAGTACAGTAGTACACAGGACACAATTCAAAGTACAACTATAACATGTAGAATAAAAGGAATAAAACACCAATGAATAACAGCTACTAACTCACCTCCTCCTCCGGCGACCCAAAGGCCTATTGGAAAAGGTGGGTCTTTAGCTGTCCATTAAAAATCTCTACTGAGGCAGAGGCTCTTAGTGTCTGGGGGAGTTTGTTCCAAAGCCTTGGGGCCACCGCCTGGTCCGGGGCACCCTTAGGAGGCCTTGCTCAGAGGACCTCAGGGCCCGGGTCGTGCTGTGAGGGTGGATCAGGTCGGTAATGTAGGCTGGGGCTTGATCATGGACAGCTCTATATGTGAAGACCTACACAAAACTGTCTCTCAAATAAATGCCACATTATATAATTAAATTTTCAACACACTCGTCCTGTCATTCTTCAATTATTTTTTAAATGTTAACCCTTTTATTTCCAGGAAAAATAATGCCACTTTTGTCTTATAGGAAAAACAAATACATTTATTTACAGCCATTTCTATCAGATGTGTTCAAGCAAGATTATGCATCCAGACTCCACTCTGGTTTAAGATGTAGAGAAGTATTTTTATAGTAATACAGTTTGTTATTGTTTTGCAGTCAAGAATTTCAGTAAAATTGTTAACTGTTAACATTTCACCTGTGACGTTTGTGTTCAGGATTCTTACTAATAAATTCACAAAATCAATAATCGATGGATGCACTTCAATACTTCAATTATACATGAAGAAAGATGATAACAATATTGAATACAAAACGAATTGCCATTGGATAAAGCCTGGGTGAGAAGTAAAACATCTTATATTAATGATGTGTTTTGTTTGTATGTTGATGGTAAACAAAGGATTGACATTTTAGTAACCAAATATTAAGTGACTGTATATTCAGGGTATATGCAGGAATCCTGAAGTCAAATGTAAAACCTTTTAAGACCTTTGTTAAGACCCTTTCCATACATGTTAAGACCTCATCGCCACTTCGAGTTCTAACCGGTTACCTTGACGACATGTTACCTCACATTGACTATATAAAGTATTGATTGTCCTTCCTCCTTATCTTCCAACCATTTGGACGCAGACTTTCATTTCCCCATAACGATGTTGTTTAACAACCGGCGTAAACGGACCTTCTCGTGCTATCAAGCAGAGAGCGTGCGATGTCCTGTTCAGATGACGTCAAACCCAACGGGATGCCATAAATAAACTCCACAGAATCACACTACACACCTACGCAATGATTACATTCAGGCAGACTGTAGAATACAACCTCTTTGGACCATTTATATACTTATTGAAAACTTTTTAAGACCCCACAGACACCCTGATATAGGTTGTGATGTGATAACATTAAAAACAGAGAGACTCAAAGACAGAAATATAAAACAGAGTTTTATTGACAAATCAAAAAAAAAAACGTTTCTTGAAGATGAAAAAAATTCTGCAAAAGCTGAAAAACTAAAACACGGACTGGACGGGCGGGGTCTTGGGTTCTTCACCTCTTCTTGAAGCCGTACTTCTTCCGTTCATAAAACAGATCTGTCTTCGAGCTGCCCAAGTTCACAATCTTAGGACAGCCGTCTCGCTGTGAAGGAAACAGAACAAGACAGTTTAGAACATCTTTCCAGCTGCTCCGTAAAAGTCCACCATTAACCATTGCAGGGTAACAAAGCTCTCACATGTGCTGTAACTCAACAATTTCCCAATTTGGAATCAATAAATAATCTATCTATATGAGATAAGATGGACTTTTATTATTATTATTGTCCGGCAGTGGCTCAGTCAGTAGGGGCTTGGACTGGGAGCCGTAGGGTCGCCGGTTCAAGTCCCCGAACAGACCTAAATATAGAGTGTGGAGTGCTACTTGGAGAGGTACCAGTTCACCTCCTGCCCTGCCGTGGTGCCCTTGAGCAAAGCACCGGACCTCCCCCTTCCCCCCCATTGCTCCCCGGGCGCTGTTCAATAGCTGCCCACTGCTCCTAGTACAAAACTCCTGGTGCTAGGATGGGTTAAAAGCAGAGAACACATGTCACTGTGTGTTTCTCAATCTCGAGTAAAGCTGCTCCAGAGCCACTATTTCAAGCATACTACGTCATCGAGTCCCGCCGAAGGACTGTTCCAATGTCCAGCATACTTGGAATTCTACCGAGCCCGGCGTACTTTGTTTGGAGAAATTTCGAGGCTGCACATGTGTAGACTCCGCGGTCTTAAAATCCCCATAATGCTTTGCGCACGGACCAATTTCCCCAAATCTGTGGCGGAAAATGTAAGGCGGGGCCTCTCATATGACGCACACCTGCACACTTGCTAGTCTGTTCCACTCTTCGTTTTCCGAATGCCAGGAAGGATTCTTGCCTCGCTTCTGACTCAGAAGACCTGTGCTACCAAGCAAGCGTACTCGACATTGAGAAACACCCTGTGTGTGCTGTGTGCTCTGCATGTGAGACCATCAAAGAGGGTTTCATCCCTCCCATTCTATTCTATTAATCCCCGTGGGGAAATCCAGTAGTTTAACAGCAACAGGGTAAAGATGAAAAACAGGACCGCACATATTGACACAGTTTAATAAAATGAGGGATAAAATCAAAGAAATGTAAATGATAAAACTATAAAATTACAAATTAATTAAAATGAACATATATACATATTTGGTCATGTGTACATATTATTTACATGTGTGTGTGAAAACAGTGTATTTTATGTCCAGTAATTGTGTCACATATCCATCTATCAAACATGGCTTGAATACAACCTTATTTAGAGAACAGATAAAGAACAAGTAAAGTGTTTTTAAAGGAGACACTCACATCTTTCTCCTGGATGGTGCACTCTTTGCAGTAGTAGGCGTCGGACACCCCGGGCCCTCCACAGATGACGCAGCGCCCCTGATAGGAGCCGTAGTTACACTCATCACAGATCCTCACCAGCGTGCACGGCCTCACGTAGGAATCACAGATCACACATTTACCGTCACCTGAGAGGAGGAGCAGAGACAGGAAGTGTTACATATAACGGCCCCTACACACGGCGGCGTGCGTTGAAGCTTGCCGGCGGGCGTGTCTGAAGCTCGACCAACAACCAATCACATGAATCTCCCGCCCACAAGCACGCGGTTTGATTGGCTAGAGCTTGTACTGGCATATGATTCGATTGGCTGACGCTTCCGCCAAAGCTTCAAAAGTAGAACATTGCTCAACTTTTGAAGTAAGGAATTTTTTTGTAACAACAACAAATAATAACTTTCAAGAATAATAGTATTTCAAGAATAACACATCCTTTGCCATTGTGGAAACAGCAACTAAATGAATGTTACATTAAATGCAGATGTATTTAATTACAATGATTACAGAAATACAATTATAGCTTTGTGATGAAAAAGGAAATAATTGTGGTTATTGACAACTTTCTCTTAATACATAAAAATAATGAGAAACTTTACGATAAAAATGAATCAGTGCATCAAAATAATCACTTAAAAATGAATATAAAGAACACAAATGCAATGTAAAAAAGGGTATGCGTAATAAGCTATGAATTGGTTTGACACAACAGTAATGATGACTTGTTGTTGTTAATGTTATTTAAAGGTTCATTGATAGATAATTTATTTAATATTCAAGTAATTAATTGCATAATACAGGAATCTAGAAGTCTGTTTTCAGCTTTATAGGTGAATTCTCTCAACAAATGTAGAACTTACGTTACTTTAACAGTTACACAAGTGAGGACAAATATGACAGCATACTTAAATATGTACCATACGCTTAGAAAAAAGATTTAATTATGAAATTAACTAAAGGAGGAAACACTTACATTTTTCACAAAGTCTCCCAATAGCTGTGGAATAAAAGCAGAGACAGTCAGGGTTAGACTTAGTTCACATCACTTTGTTGGATTAGAGTGAGTATTCTTTACACATAATTACAGTAAAATTCGTTATTAACTACACTGAAGTCATAACTGTAACAAAAACATTAATATTAGTGAGGTAGAAGTTTTAAAGCTAACATTATTGCTAACGTTCTTTCAATGAAATCCATGCTGTTACTGTTAGCATGGAAGCTAGCACGAGTTTAACAACAATATAAGCCACCAGGCTTCAACACAGATACAAACGTAAGACAGTGCATGAAATTAAAGAGGTTTTAACATACCGACACCGGCTTGTTTTCGGCAAAAAATCAAATCTGGATGATGTTTAGCCATTGTGGTCTAACGTAAGAAACGTAAGGATAGCGCTGCTGGTTCAACTTCCACCTTTGATCGGGGAACTGAGTGTGGGAACTTTTCATGACTGCCACCTAGCGGCTGCAATATAGATACATGACAAAGATTATTAATAATATCTTACTTATTATATATACTTTTTTCCTTTTTTAAATAATAGGATAATGATTGATGTCATTCAAATATTGATGTGCCTAAAATATTTATTTTCTAAATTAAAAATGTTAAAACATTAAAACGATCCACATCCTTACAGGTCTATACAACTTAATCCAACATTACAATTCTATATTGCATGAATCAAATGTTATTATTTGTATTATTTCAAATATTAAAATAATATTAAGTCATTGAGTCGATTCTACGTCTAAATTAAATGTTGTAAATAATGTAAATTAATTACTAAACTAGAATTTCTTTTTTCCCCCGTTAAGGACCTGCGAGACCGCCGGTTTACAAAGCTGTGACGTCACAACCGGCCGTCACATCTTTGTCAGTGAACAAAATGGCAACCTACTGTCTAACTGCCGCCCGGCTCCAGGTAAGAGAGGAAAATTAGCAAATTCAACCATAATCATAAGCCATTTAAGGATGTCACTTACTATCTAAAATGTATTGTATTAATTGTAGTGGTTACCTGGCCTTTTTAAAGCTGTTAGAGGGATTTGTAAGGGTAAATGAGAGAGTAACGGTCACCGGTTGGTTGCCCAGGTCACCGTGTCCTCAATGGAAAACAACCAAAACCAGCCTAATAAAAAAACAGCTAATGCCTCTGTTTGTATTAAATTACCATCTTCACTAACAGATCTTATAGGTTCACAGCTAGGTTAGATCGATAAATTGAGTTTAGGGTTTAAATAGCAAGGTTAACCGCAAGGTTAGAGCTCTCAGCAGGCACTCAGGGGAGCAACATGTGAAAAAAGACAACATGTATATTTTAATGTACAGATTTTTATATCAAACAAAGAGTTTCTCTTTTTTTATGTAGTTGCACATGCTCTATTGGAAAGGTTTTCTCATTCAGCATGATGTGTCAACAGGGTGTGTCATATGCAGAGCTGTGCATTTACAAAAAAATGTATTTAAATACAACATGTAAAGTGATTAAAACTAGCTGCCCTTTTGATGTATGATTTTCAAATGGGATTTGATGCTGATACTTTTGTACTTGAGTAACATTTTGAATGCAGGACTTTTACTTGTGACAGTATTCCTACTTCTACTTTTACCTAAGTACAAGATCTGAGTACTTCTTCATCCGTATGTCCAGCCAGCAGTTTACTGTTAAGATTTGACTTGTTTTATTACACCTAACACAATAATGACTAGGTGTTTAAATCTTCTTATATCTGAATCAATTGGAGGTCTAATTGAGGGATAGTCTACCTGAGTTTAATTTCTAAATTGAGCTGGATAATGTAGGAGAAAGATACCAGAAAAGCAGATCACTCTCTACTGAAATCGACATAATAAGCAATGTGCTTATAGGCTTGGGAAATGACATGTTGTCTAGGTAATGACATTGTACTGAATTACTGTTTTTAGCTGGCCTTGTATGGTGTTGTGGAAAACCAGAGCCATAGAAAAAACTCCAGTAATACATAAGTTAAACTAAATCTGAGCATCCCAACTCGTAAAAATACCACATAACCTAAATATAAAGTACTTTAACCAGCCTATTTCTTTTTGTGAATGAACCCATAATTAGATTTCCAATGTATGTTTTGACTCTTGAATTACCTTGAATGATTGATTTGCTCATCCTTGTGTTTTTCTTGTTGTTCCTGTCTTCAGCTGGTGCTGGGTAATGGTGCGCGGCGCCTGCATATATCTGCAGCGTACAGAGCCAACGCCAAAGTGTCTATGAGTCGCTTTGAGCCCACTTCCTTCATCAACTACGAGCGGCTCCAATCCAACATTGACATTGTGCGATCGAGGTCAGTCTGCTCCTAATCTGATATTTATTTGCTCTGGTTCAACTCGCAGTCTCTTCCAAACACTCCTTTCTCTGTGTGATTGTTTGATGTCTGGTGTTTGTCTGTCCTTGAACACCATAGTTTTTCACCAAAGTTGTAGCGTTATAAGCTCTTGATAGTCAGCCTGACGGTGACCCCCAGATTCTCACTACTTTATTCTTTAGCTGCTATCTAATTTGTAGAAGAAAAAAAGTAACTAATAATAAAAAAGAAAACTTAGATTTAAAAACAAGTGAATAATAAAAAAAAAAACTCACTTTTTTCTTTTCTTTTTTAAACTTAGTTTATTGGTTTTTTTCAACAGCATACATTTATTCTATCAGAGCATGTATAAAAAGTAGGTAAACAAATCTTCACTTTATAGAGAAATAGGTAGAGTAACAATGTAAATACTGCTTAACACCAGGGCAAACAAAATCCCACAGACAGAAGACAAACAAAAACAGACAAACAACAAATAAATAAATAAATAGAAAACCAGTCAGCTAAAACAAAAATGTCAATAAACTAAATGTGATTTAATATCTCTTCTCCAGACTCAACCGGCCCCTCACCCTGTCAGAGAAGATCGTGTACGGCCATCTCGATGACCCCAAGAATCAGGAGATCGACCGCGGGCGCACGTACCTGCGTCTGCGGCCCGACCGCGTGGCCATGCAGGACGCCACGGCCCAGATGGCCATGCTGCAGTTCATCAGCAGCGGCCTGCCCAGGGTGGCCGTGCCCTCCACCATCCACTGCGACCACCTGATCGAGGCCCAGACCGGAGGGGAGAAGGATCTGGCCAGGGCAAAGGTGAGGGACCTCTTAAGTATATGTATTTTAAACCAGTATTTGTACTCCTATGATGTGACTTCACAGCTCATTTCTGCTCATTTGTTTGAAATAAAGAAGATTCAGTTAGTCATTAGAATGAGACTTTCTCAAAATAATATCTTAGCATCTCGTAATAAGGACTTAGCATCTCAAAATAATGAGACTTACAAATTATAATAATATTACAGATTAGCTATGAACTTTCTCCAAAATAGATACTCTGATACAAGAAAAAAAAAAGTTCCAATTTCTGATTGGCTGGGCGAATTGCAAACCACGCCCCGTAAAACTTGGAAACGTTTTGTGAAGCCGCCATTGTATTTGCTGGCATTAGCATTATTAGCATTAGCATTACCCCCGCGCACCAACGGAGAGAGAATAACTTATGGCAACACAAAAGAAAACATGGGAGCAGTGGAGATGAAGAGGTGTCGGCGTTCTGGCGATTTACTTCAGTAGAAGCTGCTGGGAGTCCCAGCAGCTTCTACTGAAGCCAGTCCCCAACTCCGGGGACTTCCGGCCGGGGACTTCGGGAGGCAGTATACGCCGTGAAGTGGTTTGCAGCCTGCCAGTAAACCCAAAGCAGAAGAAGAAGTGACGTCAGCAGCTTCATTTGCGTAATCTTCCCTCAGGAACTTATTCCGGTGTGAACGCGATCTGCTCTTTAGTTCCATAGGGGAACTAGGTGCTGGGAACTAAGTGCTGGGAACTAAATACAGCAAAGTACTTGGTGTGAAAGCGGCTATTAATAGACTGAATTACATTTTGTATCTGTTTTTTTCTTCTATTACTGAAGTGAATGGGCTTCCATATATTAACCAGAGTTATCACCATGGTTGTCGTGTTAGGAAATCAACGAGGAGGTCTACAACTTCCTGTCCAGCGCTGGAGCAAAGTACGGAGTCGGCTTCTGGAAACCAGGCTCTGGAATTATCCATCAGGTATTAAGTTTCCTTAAGTTTGTTAAACATTTCCAGAATGACAAACATTGAGGCCACGGTAATTCAATTAGCACGCTAACTTTAAGATTTGATATAAAACAGATCATCCTGGAGAACTACGCCTACCCAGGAGTGATGCTCATCGGCACAGATTCCCACACACCAAACGGCGGTGGACTCGGCTCCATCTGCATCGGAGTCGGAGGAGCAGACGCTGTCGACGTCATGGCAGGAATCGCCTGGGAGCTCAAGTGCCCGAAGGTTAGCAGAAAGCAATGTCAGTTGTCTTATACAAGGTTTACATGCACACTCATGTTCAGAAAATGACAAGACGCATGGACTCTTGCCGGTTCACTGGCAGGCTCTGGGAATTTTACATAATTCAACTACAGATCGATGCCCAAAGAAAAGCACACATTATGATTGGAAGGAAAGGAAAGAGACAGGATGTGGTTGAAGTAATGAATGAGGAAGAAAAAGTCCAGCACCTATGGTAAACCTTCAACAAATCCTATATTAGTGGACAATTCATTCCTTAACGATGTATAATCAGAAAGGACTATTGTCTCTTACATAATGGGGGCAAAAAGAGCAATAATTTGTGCATGTGTCTGCGTCTTATTGGACCTCCTAACCAACTCCCCGTCTCTGCCTCTCAGGTGATTGGTGTGAAGTTGACGGGTTCCCTCTCAGGCTGGACGTCTCCTAAAGACGTCATCCTGAAGGTGGCCGGCATCCTGACCGTGAAGGGAGGAACAGGAGCCATCGTTGAATACCACGGGCCAGGAGTCGACTCCATCTCCTGCACTGGTGAGGTTTTTTTTTTTTTTTTTTAACTGTTTATTTTCATTTTTAGAAATCAAGAAATATCCGGACATAGGACTTTTCCATTCAAATGACAAATAATAATATGGTAAAACAGAATATGAAATAAAATAAAGTAAAACAGTTGCAAGTTAAAATAAGGAAATAAATAAGATAATTATAAAAAATAAATTAATAATATTTAAAGGTGGGGTAGGTAATTCACTTCAGAAACACTTTTTGTTATATTCCATGGAATGCTCTTAACATCCCGATAGCAATGAATATCTGAAGTGCTTTGACAATAAATCCATAAAAATCTGTGGAAGCCGTGGTACTGTAAAAAGCACGACCAATCATCTGAGCCGGCCCGGCTAAAGTAACTGGATGGCCTACCTGCCTGTCAGCCTTCCATCTGTGCACAAATTTACCTCGTGCCCTCATTGGTCATGTGCGCGTTCGTGTGTGTTGGAGGAGGGGCTCTGTAAGGAAGTGGCAGATTTTTTTCCGGCTGTGTATTTTCAAATTCTAGCGCACTCGAGCTGGTTTCTCCAAAATTACCTACCCCACCTTTTAATAAATAAATAAAAGCATTTTACCCAAGGAGTGACATCTTTAGCAGAGCAGGGTCGGTTACACACTTTATTACAATTGTATAACTTAGTTTCTTTAGCCATGTCTTTCTATGTTTAATATTCATCTGTTTTGATTGTGTTCAGGAATGGCCACCATCTGCAACATGGGAGCAGAGATCGGAGCCACGACCTCAGTGTTCCCCTACAACCACCGCATGAAGACGTACCTGGAGAAGACCGGACGGGGGGGTGTGTTTAGGGCTTTCAGTCATACAATATGTGTATTTATTTTATTTCCCCACAGTTTTGTTTATTGAAATGTTCAGGGCACACATAGATCAGTTTAGTTTCTTAAGTTGCAATGCTAATTTTTCAGAAATAGAATAAAACTTAAGTTATGAATGAAAATGAATTCCAAAGAGTATTATATTATATGGTAATACTGATTCTAAACAAAATTGTTTCTTCGCAGATATCGCTGCTGTGGCCGATCAATACGCCGACCTGTTGGTTCCTGATGAAGGCTGCGAGTACGACGAGCTCATCGAGCTCAATCTGGACGAGGTCTGTCCTTGTTTCTTTTCCTTTTTTATGATCTCTCAGCTTTCATTGGATACTTCAAAGTGTAGAGCAGGAACATGAAATACATGAAGGGAGAGACATCAAAGAAAGGGCTCTGACCAGGAATCATTTAACACAAGATGTGAGGGGAAACCAGACTTTACCACAGAACATTTGATCTACCTTGTAGTTTTTTTATATTTTGCTAAAATAAACTAGATTGTTTTATAATATTTAATGTGTAAAATAACAAGAAACTAGTAAAAAAAAAAGTGAGTTTTGTTCACTACTTTCACTTCGTTCTGTAAAATAATGACC
Source organism: Notothenia rossii (assembly GCF_949606895.1). Lineage (NCBI taxonomy): Eukaryota > Metazoa > Chordata > Actinopteri > Perciformes > Nototheniidae > Notothenia > Notothenia rossii. The sequence goes on from NC_136910.1 coordinate 4,943,777, forward strand.
TCATCAGTTGTTAGATCCAGTTCTTGGTGGAAACATGATTCTTCTGTGTGTCTGTAACCAGCGCTGGAAGGCTTCTCTACGTCTCTAAAATACACGTTGCACCCTCACCCTTACAATTAAACATAACGGCCACAATCTGCTGCAGAATGTTTGAGGGAGAGGTTCTCTTCATAACTTCCAATTACAGAGTGAGGTTTATCTGAGAATGAGTATCTTGAATGTTGTGTTGCTCCGTTCTGCAGCTGAAGCCCCACATCAACGGGCCCTTCACCCCCGACCTGGCTCACCCTGTGTCTGAAATCGGAGCAGCGGCTGAGAAGCACGGCTGGCCAATGGAGGTTAAAGTTGGTAAGGACCTTAAGCTTTAGTCATATCGCTCTACATTTGAAAATAGGTGTTAGAAAAATCTCACTGGTCATCAGCTTGAGCTTCAATCTCAGGATCCATGTATCTGTGATCCTCTCCAGAATGGAAGTAGTCATCACATACAGAGCATCAACTAGTTCCTGAACAGTGTCCTTCACATGCTGATATCCAAGAGAGGGAGTTCCACAGTAACAAGATGGAGGAATAGAAAGCAGTATTCAATGTTTACTTCAGATTAGCTCCACGTCAGAAATGATCATGCTTGTCATATGTCTCTCTCCATAGAGGCTGGATCATCATGTTAATCACATAGCTATCATATGCCTCAAACAGTCCTGATGCTCTTCTAGGTAATCACACATCCTGTCATGTTCACAGCTACAGTTGGTTACCTTTGTTACCATGTTGCTCTCATATTGGAAGAGGACAGTCAGTATTCTCCCAACAATAGGCATGCAAATGATTGGTTGTTTTTTAGCAAGACGTTCTCTGAGATTCCATCTTTCCCCTTTTTAAGGTCTGATTGGCAGCTGTACCAACTCCAGCTACGAAGACATGGGCCGCGCCGCCTCTGTGGCCAAGCAGGCCTTGGATAAAGGTCTGAAGTGCAAAGCTATTTTCACCGTCACCCCCGGCTCCGAGCAGATCCGTGCCACCATCGAAAGAGACGGATATGTGAGTGTTGGAGCACAAAGAAAGCAGGGAGAAGATGTAGGTCTCGGTAAATAAAAAGACTAAAATGTGTGTTTCTCTTCCTGTAGTCAAAGATCCTGGGAGATGTTGGAGGTGTTGTCCTCGCCAACGCATGCGGACCCTGCATTGGACAGTGGGACAGGTAGGTGCCATGACTTTTAGTGTGTGAAAAGTATGATTTGACCAGTGTTTTATAAAGGTCACCTATAATGCAAAATCTTATGGATTATGGGTAATGCTGCAATGATCTGTTTGGTGTTTCAGCCAATCAGAGACATGTTCTGTATATATCTGTGACCTGTGATATATTGATGGAAAACAGTATAATAGGAGATGGGGATGTCCCGATCACCTTTTTTTGCTCCCGATCCGATTCCGATCATTTGATTTTGACAATTTGCCGATACCGATTTTTCCCGATCCGATCTTTATGCAATGCATTAAGAGAAAAAAAAGAAAAAAAGCATTCAAGTTGTCCTCTTTTAACCCGGTGACTCTCCAGGATATCACTGCTTTGCTTCTAAAAATGAAACCCTCCTCAGCTCCTACTGACATCATTCCTACTAATCTGCTTTTAACAGTCTTCAATTTGATCGGCCCCGCTGTTGTATATTTGATGAATCTTTCACTTTCAACTGGTGTGGTTCCAACCTTTTTTAAACATGCAGTTGTTGAACCTGCACTTAAAAAGCCAAATCTGGACCCATCACACCCTAAAAACTATAGGCCAATTTCTAAGCTTCCTTTTCTGTCCAAAATCTTAGAAAAAATAGTGTCAGAGGAACTTACAGTGTTCCTTAAGGGAAAAAACGTCCTGGATAAATTTCAGTCCGGTTTCCGCAGTAATCACTCCACGGAAACTGCCCTTATTCGAGTTTCCAGTGACATCATGATGGCAGCCGACTCTGGTGAATACACTGTTTTGGTTTTATTGGACCTTTCGTCTGCTTTCGACACTATTGATCATGGCATTATGAGAAACAGACTCAAAGATTTAGGGTTAGCTGGTTTGGTTTTAAAATGGTTTGATTCTTATCTTACTGAAAGAACTTTTAATGTGTTTTCCAACGAGTTCTTCTCCGAAACAGCTGACCTGACATGTGGTGTACCACAGGGCTCGGTTTTAGGGCCGATTCTGTTTTTATTGTATATTCTTCCCCTGGGACAGCTAATTAGCCAGTTCCAAAATGTCTCCTACCATCTTTATGCGGATGATATCCAGCTGTACTGCACCTTCAAAAACTCTGAGCTACACAAACTGTCCTCCTTAACTAGCTGCTTGACGAGCATCAAACAGTGGTTAAGTGAAAACTTTCTCCAACTTAACTCGGACAAGACAGAGACTCTGATCATTGCTCCAGAAAACCGGATCCCTCTTATTAGCCACCACATGGGTAGCCTTGACTCGTCCACCCAGTCAAGTCTTCGGAATTTAGGTGTTGTTTTTGATTCAACCATGTCATTTAAACAACACACTAAAACACTGATCAGGAGCTGCTTTTTCCAGTTGAGGAACATCTCAAAGCTGAGAACCTGAGTATCAAAGGTGGAACTAGAGATGATCATTCATGCTTTTATTTCATCCCGCCTAGACTACTGCAATAGTCTCTTTACTTGCCTGAGCCAGAAGGATCTTCATCGTCTCCAGGTTGTTCAAAACTCTGCTGCAAGGCTTTTAACCCACACTAGTAAAAGAGCGCACATCACACCAGTTTTAGCAGAACTACACTGGCTCCCAGTCAGTGTCAGGATACATTTTAAAATACTAGTCCTCACTTTTAGAGCTCTAAATAATCAAGCCCCTGCCTATATTTCTGAGCTGCTGAAACTTTATAATCCTGCACGTTCTCTTAGATCCTCTGACCAATGCCTGCTGGTCATTCCGCACACGCACTTTAAAACCAGAGGGGATCGAGCCTTTCAAGCAGTGGCCCCCAGACTGTGGAACGCGCTGCCACTTTCCTTGCGCACTTTAAACTCTGTGGAGCCTTTTAAAAAGCAGCTGAAAACCTTGTTGTTTAGACAGACTTTTAGTAAAGGTGAAGGTTCTTTTTGACAGTTTGTTTTATTTTTTGATGTTGTGTTTTGATGTGTATATGTAGCTGTGTGTTCCTTGTTTTACACCATGTATTCTCCTTTTTATCGTGATCTCACTGTGAAGCACTTTGTGAATCCTTTCTGTGAAAAGTGCTATATAAATAAACTTTACTTACTTACTTACTTACTTACAATTAGACACTGCGCCCACTCTGTTGCCAGATTTGAGAGAAATAAGCAACCAGGTCTCTGAGAACAAGCCCCAAAGAAGCAACACATACATGATGTTGTGTAATTTCTAAACCAAAACTAAGGCCTCAGGATGACTTTAAGACTTGAACATGGTCATTTTTGTTTTGTAACATTGAATAAAAAAATAAAAAAAAGTATTAAAAATAAAAAATCCCGATCACCGATTTTTTTCTCCCGATTCCGATCTTTTGAAAATCACGTGATCGGCTCCGATCCCCGATCACGTGATCGGATCGGGACATCTCTAATAGGAGACCTTTAAGTTAAAATGTTGTTTTGCTTTCAGGCAGGATGTGAAAAAGGGAGATAAGAACACGATCGTCACGTCCTTCAACAGAAACTTCACCGCCAGGAACGATGCTAACCCCGCAACTCACTGCTTTGTTACTTCCCCCGAGGTAAACTCACACCAAGGAACAATTCCAATCCACCCTCCTAAACTCTGTCTGTAGTCACACTCTCTGCCGAATGAAGCTTCTGATCAGTTTAATTACAGTGGTGGATAAACCTCCCTCTCTTTGGAAGCAAAGGGAACTGTTGCTCCCACAGTTTCTTAGCAGCTTCTCCCTAAAAAAAATTAATATTAAAACAGAAATTCTTTAGTGGCTCTACTCGTTTGAACTAGTATGTGAGCTGCTTGTTTCTTGCCAATGTTCCTGTAAAAACTCAAAATTACAATGTCATTTGTTGTAAGTGACTTTATCATAATATCAAATGGTGTTGTCTTTAATGTCCCAGTTTGGTAGTAAATGTTTGCATCAGTGTTCATTTCCTCAACGAAAACTGACGAAAAATGTTCGTCAACGACCTTTTTTACACGACTAAGACGAGACGATGACGAGCTAAAAATAGATTCTTGATAATAAAAACTATGACGAAATGTATATTTAGTTTTCGTTGACGAGACGAGACGGGACTAAGGTGTTAATGGTGGACTATCGGACTTTCAAAATGCAGCATATTTTCCGTCTTGTCTGTCAAAATTCTAACTTGCAATATCGTTATTTCCGCTCTCTTCACTCCAGAAGAGCGATCTCCCTGTGTCTCTGTGTGCGGGGGGCGGGGCCTCTCTGTCTCTCTGTGTGCAGGTGGCGGGGCTTCTCTGTGTGCGGGGGGCGGGGCCTCTGTGTGCGGGGGACGGGGCCTAACAGACACGCTGCAGTGGCCTGCACACAGATTTTTAAGAGTAGTAGTACCGTTAAAAGTAAAGTGTTAAGAGAGTGAAATGTTGCTTTACGAATTTCAACACTTGATACTGTCACCTTGATTCCAATTTCAGATACATCTAATTAACTCTTAAAGAGAGAAAACATTTTGACGAAAATTTGATTAAAATGTAATGATTTTTCATCGACTAAAACTATGAAGGATAAAAAGGACTAAAATAATAACCATTTTCGTCTAAAGACTGACTAAATCAAAAATAGCTGCCAAAATTAACACTGGTTTTTATGGAAAAGCGTGTTGAACAATGTCGGTGGGAGGCTGTTGGACGTTTCCATAACTCACCTTCACGTTGATTAGTTTGGAACAGCGCTTAATATCATTGACTATTCAAATAGATGTGTATACATTACGTAGATTAGTTAAAGTGGGTGTGGAGAGGATGAAGGGGCCATATTGGAATATTGCTTGAATCTACATCACTAGATATTCAACACTTTGCTAGTTGTGTACAATCAAGCTGGAGAAGACCGGACCTGGAGGTGTGTTTAGGGCTTTGATTCATTTGTTTTTTAATATTTTTAACATCATTACTATTACTGATATTTGAAAAAACTAAATACATTTTATTAAAAGTAATATTATGAGTCTTAATGTCTTGTATCTCCAATTCTCCCTCCTCAGATTGTCACTGCCATGGCGATCGCCGGCACATTGAACTTTGACCCGGAGACGGATTACCTCACGGCCGCTAACGGAGAAAAGTTCATGCTGGACCCCCCCTACGGAGACGAGCTTCCTGCCAAGGACTTCGACCCGGGCCAGGACACCTACCAGCACCCCCCCCCCCGACGGAGGCAGCCTGAAGGTGGACGTCAGCCCCAAGAGCAACCGGCTGCAGCTGCTCACACCCTTCGACAAGTGGAGCGGAGGAGACCTCGAGGACATGAGGATCCTCATCAAGGTCAGAGCCTTTTTAAATTAATACACCTCCTGTTGTAGTTAATGTATTAAAGGGGACCTATTATGCAAAATCCACTTCTTCATGTCTCTTCTACATCAACATGTGTCCCCTCTTCTTCATGTCTCTTCTACATCAACATGTGTCCCCTCTTCTTCATGTCTCTTCTACATCAACATGTGTCCCCTCTTCTTCATGTCTCTTCTACATCAACATGTGTCCCCTCTTCTTCATGTCTCTTCTACAACATGTGTCCCCTCTTCTTCATGTCTCTTCTACATCAACATGTGTCCCCTCTTCTTCATGTCTCTTCTACATCAACATGTGTCCCCTCTTCTTCATGTCTCCTCTACATCAACATGTGTCCCCTCTTCTTCATGTCTCTTCTACATCAACATGTGTCCCCTCTTCTTCATGTCTCTTCTACATCAACATGTGTCCCCTCTTCCTCATGTCTCTTCTACATCAACATGTGTCCCCTCTTCTTCATGTCTCTTCTACATCAACATGTGTCCCCTCCTCTTCATGTCTCTTCTACATCAACATGTGTCCCCTCTTCTTCATGTCTCTTCTACATCAACATGTGTCCCCTCTTCTTCATGTCTCCTCTACATCAACATGTGTCCCCTCTTCTTCATGTCTCTTCTACATCAACATGTGTCCCCTCTTCTCCATGTCTCTTCTACATCAACATGTGTCCCCTCTTCCTCATGTCTCTTCTACATCAACATGTGTCCCCTCTTCTTCATGTCTCTTCTACATCAACATGTGTCCCCTCTTCCTCATGTCTCTTCTACATCAACATGTGTCCCCTCTTCTTCATGTCTCTTCTACATCAACATGTGTCCCCTCTTCTTCATGTCTCTTCTAAATCAACATGTGTCCCCTCTTCTTCATGTCTCTTCTAAATCAACATGTGTCCCCTCTTCTTCATGTCTCTTCTACATCAACATGTGTCCCCTCTTCTTCATGTCTCTTCTAAATCAACATGTGTCCCCTCTTCTTCATGTCTCTTCTACATCAACATGTGTCCCCTCTGTGGAAAGAGACTCTGAAAGTTTCAGGAACAAAGATTCTCTCTCTTTTTGATCCATTTCTATAAAAACCTGTCTGAAAATGAGCTGATCAGATTTTGGCCACTTTATGATGTCATAACGATGTTTTGTCTTGTATAACCATTAGCCAATCAGCAACCAAGGTAACCCCCCCCCCCCCCCCCCCCCCCCTTATCACCTGAATCTCCTCCTAGAGCACCATTGAGTTCTTTGTAACCAAATGTCTCTCAGAGGGGCGTGGGGAGGGGCTCCTTATTTTCAAAAACTGGCTTTAGCGTCTCACTTGTCTCGCAGAAGTATCTAAAGAGAAATATATGATATGGAAAGAAGTGAAGCAACAAAGCAAAGTTAGACGTGTTGGGGTCTGAATAGATCTGCCTCCACTATCCCCCACATTGTTTGAACTGATTTTAAAAATAAAAGCCACCTTTCTCTGAACATTATTTCAATTTCTTAATCATTTAATAAATCAGTTTCAGTCTGCCAAAATGAAATAAGTAAAAAAACATAATTTAGTTCAAAGTAAATGAAGTTACTCATAAGTTTGATAAACTACTGTGTCCGAACTGTCAGAATAATACATTTCAATCATGTCAATATTCAGTAAACATTTTGTTCTAAAACACAAGACCAATATCGCTTCTAAATAATAAGGGACATTCTGAAAATGTCTTATATTAATGAGCGGTGTTCCCTCTAAATTCACATTAGTGTACTTGAATGATCACAATGGTCTGATCGTTCACATCAAAGGGTTAAATCAAACCACGTTATTTTAATAGAAAATGTTGTACTATAATGATTGCAGCATTTTTACTCTATTTATATCACTGGGATATGTTAATAATTTCTTTCTTCTCTGCAGGTGAAGGGGAAATGCACGACAGATCACATCAGCGCTGCCGGCCCGTGGCTGAAGTTTCGCGGTCACCTTGACAACATCTCCAACAACATGCTGATCGGAGCCGTCAACAGCGAGAACGAAGCCATCAACACGCTGAAGAACTACCTGACGGGGGAATACGATGGAGTCCCTGACGTGGCCCGCCACTACAAGGTGAGGGAGACAGAGGGAGACTTAGTTATTCTCCTAAAGCTGATCTTTAACGAGACACTCCTGATCTCCTCAGTTAGTCTGACCTTTAGCATTGTAATAATTAAAAAGTGGGATTCACAAACTTTAAGTCATTCTCCAACTTCTGCATTTTATTTATGCTCTGAAATGAACCGTCTCGTTTCTTTGACTTTTTAGTTTTGGTCCTCTTTTACTCGTTATGGAATAACGATGTCGTTTTTTACTGTTTGAAACTCAAAAGTCTCCAACCTAGAATTGAGGGCTCATTCTCAGACATAAATATAGTAGGGCTGTCAGTCGATTAAAATATTTAATCGTGATTAATCGCATGATGTCCATAGTTATTCGAGATTAATTACAAATTAATCGCACATTTTGTGTTCTAAATGAACCTCAGAGGGATATTTTTCAAGTTTTTAATACTCTTACCAACATATGAGTGAACAAATATGCTTTATGCAAATGTTTGTTTATTAGCATTGGAACAATGACAAATATTCTCCTGAATATTCTCAATACAACAACCTGGAACCTCTCTCTCTCTCTCTCTCTCTCTCTCTCTCTCTCTCTCTCTCTCTCTCTCCTTCTCCTGAGCCAGTTGCTCAAACAGACAGGCCTGTTTACAGTGGCCGCTCCTCTGTCTTCATACCAGTCAAAGCATGAGACTGAAGTTCCCACTGTGGGTCAAAATAATGCGCTGTGATGTGCAGTCGACACGTTGGATGCGATCCGAATGATCTAACGCAGCCCCTCGTCCTCCACAATGTTAAGCTGTAGCCGCCCATTTAGCTATCGCTGTTGTGTCCAGGCGTCTCCCCGGTAAACTTTAAAGCGCAAGTGAGCGGCAGGAGCGGGACCGTCAGCATCAGCTGTGTGCTTGGCTTGCCGTTTGAAACACCTTTTTTTGTATCCATATCTCTCGCTATAATCTCCCACCATCCAACAACAACAACAACAACGTCAAGCCTTTGGGCTCTGAAACTACGGGGCGGGCCGAGGACAAATACACATGCGTTAATCGCACGTTAAAATAATTATTGGCGTTAAAAAAAATGGTGTTATTAACTTGACAGCCCCAAAATATAAATATATTATTGTGTACAACTCCTGTTTTACCCTCAATAAATTAACCGCTTCTCTAAAAACTGGTGATGGCGTTTAGAGCGGAAGTGATTATTTAATCAATCATGTAGTTGATAAACAAAAAAGAATTGGCAAACATGTAGAAAAATCCCGTCGAAGCAAATATGTCACCATCATCACCATCGTTATTGGAAAATGTTTGGGTTCTTAACCAAAAGCTCACAATACTTTCTACACAGTAGCTGCTGGGAATATAGTTAAAGGAAAATGAAGCGCCATGTGCAATCCATCGAATGTTTCATTACATCAAAAACCTAACAACACATTTCTACAGCAGGAGCATAAATCTGATTAACACTGTTTGTCTTTTCCTCCTGTAGGCTAACGGTGTGCCCTGGGTTGTGGTCGGAGACGATAACTACGGCGAGGGCAGCAGCAGAGAGCACGCTGCGCTGGAGCCCCGACACCTGGGAGGAAGAGCCATCATCGTCAAGAGCTTCGCCAGAATTCACGGTACGGCACGATAATGGGGGAAAATATTGAACCGTTTATTTACTATGAAATCACAGCATGTTGTAATTTCAGATGTATAACACTGTAGTAGGGGTCGACCGATTATCGGCCGGGCCGATTATCGATGCCGATATTCCGCATTTTACAGATTATCGGTATCGGCCTTTTTTTTATCAAATTGCCGATACAACTTTGGCTCTGATGCGGCCGTTTCTCTGGCTGCAGTCACCACTGTTCACGAGCAATGTCCCGCCCACAGCCCATCTGATAGGCTATCAGTTTCCCAGTTACAAAGGAGATGTGTGACTTTTCAACATTTTAAGATATTGAAAAGTTCATTAAACATAAAAAGGCATTTCAAAGAAGTTGTGTTATTCTACCTTTTGACACCAAGATTTTCAGATTTTACAGCAAATTAATATCGGTTCCAAATATCGGTTATCGGTCTCCTTGATTACTCGGTATTGGTATCAGCCTTGAAAAAGCCATATCGGTCGATCCCTACACTGTAGTAAACCAGATTATTCAGCCTTGCAAAGAAACATACGCAAATGATCCCGCTGCTTTAATTTAAAGTGGACCTATCATGCTATATTTGAAACATATATCGTAGAGCCATACCTATATAAAACATGTCTGTGAAGTTTTTTTGTCAAAATACCAAACAGATCATGCATTTTAGCCATGCCTCATTTCGCTCCATTTACTCTATTCCAGCCCTGTTTTTGCAAGGGCTGATTCTGCTTTTGTGGCAGACTACAGCGCCACCTACAGGCCTGGCATATGTACTACAGTGTCTCCAGCGCTTTCGAGCGGTCTCTCATTCCCCTGATAGGTGGAGAGTTGCCCTATAGGCAGAGCACCCCTTTTCTGACGTCAGAAAAATTAAAATAATAATCCGCTCCGTTGCAGCCCCGTTTTTAGAGATTTGGGTATGGAGGAAAATAGAGAGGGTTGTGTTTTCTGACACTTGGTGAGTTCCCTGACACGCCGGGGACACATATTCATGGATAAAAGACGTACAAAAGTGCATTTTGCATGATAGGCCCCCTTTAAGTTTCAAGTTTGATGTGAATAAACGCATTACGCCTCACCATTTATCCTCTCAATAACATGTCTCCCTCCTATCTCCAGAAACTAACTTGAAGAAGCAGGGTGTTCTGCCTCTGACCTTCAGCGACCCATCGGACTACGACAAGATCTGCCCCGATGACAAGATCTCCATCCAAGGACTGAAAACCTTCGCTCCAGGAAAGGTAAACAGACACAACAGAGAGTGGTTTGTTACTTTTCTACAGCTGTGCATGAAAAGTTTCTTTACATCAACTTCTCCTTGTTCTCCCCAGCCTGTCACGGCGGTGTTGAAGCACAGCGACGGCAGCGAGGAGTCCATCGTTCTGCTGCACAGCTTCAACGAGACGCAGATCGAATGGTTCCAGGCAGGATCCGCCCTGAACAGGATGAAGGAGCTGATGTGAGGAGCGCAGAGCAAACATGTGGAGGAGGATTTTCAGGGGAGAAGGGGGAGGAACAGGGAAGGATGAAGAATTGAGTTAATGATTGCTCCGTCAGCTGTCAAACGGGGAAAACCAACTCAAAATCAGTCTGTTGGACACACACACACACACACACACACACACACACACACACACACACACACTTTGACACACACGCTGATAAAGTTACTAGAGCTAAGCCAGATGATCACACACTTGTTGGAGGATGTTGTTGCACACGCTGCATGAAAATATGTTATTTAGACTTCGCTGGGCATTTAGGTGTTTATAATGGATGCACAAATGAACTGATGGACGCACATGTTCCTTAATATCCTTTCTGTCTGCCCCATAAGTGCCACAATAATACAATACAATGTCAACAAGGTACGGCAGCAAGCACAACAACTAGCAGACCCAGCTGACTTGTAGAGATTGGTGAAAGGCATTCTGGGAAACGTAGGCATGGAGAGAAAGTTTTTTTTTTTAGCGAATTATGTCTTTTTATCACAGTACACATTGTCAAAAGGTTACAGAGAACAATTGCAGACTTTACTTCATATACAGAAAGACTTGTACGCTTTAATACTGTGTGTAAGAACAAAGTGAAACTTCTTCCCTGACTCCATCACTCCCACCATCTTTAAACTGCCCTCCCGATCAATCCTAAACCTCTCAACAAGGTCAACAGCATCGTAAGGTTTCCCCACACCTTGTTAGTGTGTTTGTTTGTTTATTTATTTATATATTTGATCCTGCAAATGGTTCACATGCTGCATGCTTTTTCCATAAAACTCGTTTTAAATAACACACGGGTTAAGCATGGATTTGTGTGGTCTTCAGTGCCCTTTTCTGCAGGGTAACGTGTCACTGTTTGTGTTCCTTTTTACCTCAAAAAACAAAACTGAATTGAAAAACAAAACATCGGTACAATCAGTTTTGTAATGGTGCTTAGAGAAATTCAAAACTGATGTCAGACTGTAAATTATCCCTTGCTTTAAATAAGTACAAAGATAATAACTGCAGATTACTGTGACAGCTGTTTCTGGTGTTTTTAAGTGGATGTTATGAACCAAACCAGATGAGAAACGAGATGTGTTTTAATTCTCCTTTACGGTCCCATCATACTGAAAACGTCCTGAGGTTAATCAGCTGATGGCTAAAACCACTCTCTCGAGGACTGTATGTGAAGTGTCTGATTTCTTGTACATTAATGTGTTGTTATTTTTCTCCCAGATTATCTTTTCTGTATTACAGAAATGCCAACGGGTTGTAAAATAAAAAAATACACAGATCTCATTTATTTACATCGGCTCAGGTGAGTTATTTGTGTTGGATTTTTATTGTGTCAAGAAGTTTTCAGATGCATATTTCTACACATTCAAACCACTTGTTCATTATCATGGTGTCCATTTCTGAATGATGTCATCCCGCTGTAATAGGACATGTGTCGTCTCCTCTTATTCATTCGGTAGAAATAGATGCTCTTTCAAGGTGTATATCAGTGTGTAGTGTCTCTACTTTAAAGAGTCCTCTCCTGCTGAGCCCAGTCTGCTCTGATTGGTTAGCTGGCCGGCTCTGTTGTGATTGGTCAACCGCTTAGAGATGTCACGCCCCTTAGTCTATCACATACAATGTGTTGGAGCGCTAGCCAATAGAAGCACATGTGTTACATAGTGATGTCAATATGTTCAGGAAGTAAACAAAGGAGTCCAATGGAGTGCACTAAACCCTATAAAACACACTAAAGGAAAGGGAAAACACCCAAAAAGAGTTTTTGGAAAAGCTGCCTCTAAATTGAAACATCTTATTTGAAAGATGTCTAATTGAATTAGCATTTTTATTTTATTTTTGCAGGACAGTCCTCATAGCTCACAGCTAGAGTAAATGAAATAAATCTACCCTTAGGCTATTTCCCTTCTTTTTAAACAAAAACAAACCCTAAAGTAACATCTCCATGCATGAGGAGAACAAAGAGGTGCCTGTATTGAGGGTGAAGCCCGCTGTTGTTTTTTAGCACAGTAACCCCCTGCACCTCCTCCGCCTCTCCATCTCTGCCTCCCTCTCACTCGCTTTATCCCGTCTGTGTGTGCACACCCATACCAAGACCCTCTCACTTATTCCCCGCATGTCCCCGGAATTCATTGCATAACCTCGGGCTCGTATCAGGGCAAGACACGGGTCTGACTGGCGGATAATCGGCGCTTTTTTACGGGTAAGTAATCATGAAATCGATGGGTGTTTGTGGATGATTTGTAGCTTTTACACACCCGAGTCTTTGATTCTCTCTGTCGGGCTAGACAGCGACATTATTGTGATAAAAATGGCTTTATTATAACACATATTTACCCTCTTTTCTGTGTGTTTTTTATATTGAAACACGCCTTTTGTGCCACATTTTTGTATACTCGTCTTATCTTCTCCGAAGCTGCCACTGTGAGAATGTTCTGGAAACAAGGCGCCTGCAGGGGCTTTTATATTGAAATGAATTATTTAAACTCTGCCAGCTTTCCCTCTCCACCGCATCAAACCATAAAACACTGTTTGTGTGTAAACATACTTACAAAAAGGCTAATTTAAAGTTTAAAGACTGTGTGTGTGTGTGTGTGTGTGTGTGTGTGTGTGTGTGTGTGTGTGTGTGTGTGTGACTGTGACGTGCCTCCCATGCTGATGCACAGGCATGCACAGTGTCCATGGTTTCACAGGGAGGTGCTTTTGGCCTTTTGTCTGTTTTCTTTTCAAAGCTCCTCCGGCTCTTATCCGCCACTGAATACTCTTTCAAAACAAAAACCATTTACTGGTATACTCTTCCTCTTATCCCCAGAGGAATATACTCTTCCTCTCCTTTTAGGTGTTGTATGTATTCCTTGTCACCTTTCAGAATCAACATCAGAATTCCTTTATTTGTCCCACAACGGGGAAATGTACATTATTAAAACAGCAGAAGTATAGTGCAGATAAAGTAGAGAGAATAGACTTATATTAAAACATAACAGAGTAGGCACACGCTATTAATAATACAAATCACAATAAGTAATAACAAAGAGCAGATCAGTACACCATGGTAAACAAAATAGTAGCAGACAGTAAAAGTGACCATACAAAATATAGAAGTAGCCGATAATGTTTACAGGTTGTGTGTGTGTGTGTGTGTGTGTGTGTGTGTGTGTGTGTGTGTGTGTGTGTGTGTGTGTGTGTGTGTGTGTGTGTGTGTGTGTGTGTGTGTGTGTGTGTGTGTGTGTGTGTGTGTGTGTGTGTGTGTGTGTGTGTGTGTGTGTGTGTGTGTGTGTGTGTGTGTGTGTGTGTGTGTGTGTGTTCATCATTACCAACAGGACCCCATGAGAGTAAAAGCATCTCATCATCAGTCATCTGCAGAATGTGTCAGCTCCATTAGTTTACAAACTGGAAACGTTGATGGTGCTGCTGGGAACACTTGCAGTAATTGGACAGAAGCCAACCTGTAGTTTGATCGAGAAAATAGGAAACACTTACAGTATATTGATTTGGCTTTGCAGGTTAACCAACGCAAGCAGGAAGGCATCCATCATGCACGAGTTAACGCATAGTTAAAATCAATTTAATTATACGCTTAACCTAACTGTAAACAAAGTCTTCCTCCTAAACTGTCTTAGTTGACTTTATGGAGACCCTTTTTTTTTGCATTTCTGAAATGTTTGTGCACCTTAAACTCCAGTCTGCATTGATGATGAAGTGTGTATTCTGCTTTTTGGGGTTTTCCCTCTCCTGTAGTGTGTATGTGTGCATGTCAATGGTCTGCAAGGTCTACAATCCCTCTGTTCCCTCCACATGTGTGACATCGCTCTGTTACACTTGCAACTCTATTGGCTAGCGCTCCAACACATTGTAGGTGATAGGCTAAGGGGCGGGACATCTCTGAGCGTTTGACCAATCACAACAGAGCCGACCAGCTAACCAATCAGAGCAGACTGGGCTTTTTGAACATTAAAGCATGGAGACATGTCACAGTAGAGACACTACATACTGATATACACCTGAACATCAACTGGAGAGGACTCTTTAAAGTGGAGACACTACATACTGATATACACCTGAACATCAGCAGGAGAGGACTCTTTAAAGTAGGGACACTACATACTGATATAAACCTGAACATCAACTGGAGAGGACTCTTTAAAGTAGAGACACTACATACTGATATACACCTGAACATCAACTGGAGAGGACTCTTTAAAGTGGAGACACTACATACTGATATACACCTGAACATCAACTGGAGAGGACTCTTTAAAATGGAGACACTACATACTGATATACACCTGAACATCACCAGGAGAGGACTCTTTAAAGTAGAGACACTACATACTGATATACACCTGAACATCAACTGGAGAGGACTCTTTAAAGTAGAGACACTACATACTGATATACACCTGAACATCAGCAGGAGAGGACTCTTTAAAGTAGAGACACTACATACTGATATACACCTGAACATCAGCAGGAGAGGACTCTTTAAAGTGGAGACACTACATACTGATATACACCAGAACATCAGCAGGAGAGGACTCTTTAAAGTAGGGACACTACATACTGATATACACCTGAACATCAGCAGGAGAGGACTCTTTAAAGTAGAGACACTACATACTGATATACACCTGAACATCAGCAGGAGAGGACTCTTTAAAGTAGAGACACTACATACTGATATACACCTGAACATCAGCAGGAGAGGACTCTTTAAAGTAGAGACACTACATACTGATATACACCTGAACATCAGCAGTAGAGGACTCTTTAAAGTAGGGACACTACATACTGATATACACCTGAACATCAGCAGGAGAGGACTCTTTAAAGTAGGGACACTACATACTGATATACACCTGAACATCAGCAGGAGAGGACTCTTTAAAGTAGAGACACTACATACTGATATACACCTGAACATCAGCAGGAGAGGACTCTTTAAAGTAGAGACACTACATACTGATATACACCTGAACATCAGCAGGAGAGGACTCTTTAAAGTAGAGACACTACATACTGATATACACCTGAACATCAGCAGGAGAGGACTCTTTAAAGTAGAGACACTACATACTGATATACACCTGAACATCAGCAGGAGAGGACTCTTTAAAGTAGGGACACTACATACTGATATAAACCTGAACAGCAGCAGGAGAGGACTCTTTAAAGTAGAGACAATACATACTGATATACACCTGAACATCAGCAGGAGAGGACTCTTTAAAGTAGAGATACTACATACTGATATACACCTGAGCATCAGCAGGAGAGGACTCTTTAAAGTAGAGACACTACATACTGATATACACCTGAACATCAGCAGGAGAGGACTCTTTAAGGTAGAGACACTACATACTGATATAGACCTGAACATCAGCAGGAGAGGACTCTTTAAAGTAGAGACACTACAGACTGATATACACCTGAACATCAGCAGGAGAGGACTCTTTAAGGTAGAGACACTACACACTGATATACACCTGAACATCAGCAGGAGAGGACTCTTTAAAGTAGAGACACTACATACTGATATGAATCTAAAAATGTGTTCTCTCCGTCCTGCTTCCACACACTCTGCTAAATGTAGACCGACAGGGAGGCAGAGTAACCAAATGGATCTCGTGGGATTCACTCTGACACTGAATTCATCCGACTTGGCAAACATTCCTCCTGCAGATGTGACATCAACATAACGTTCACGAGGAGGTGGCTGCTCGTCGTGACACCATGTGTGTGTTGCAGGTTTAGCGTTTGCACGTCAATGCCCTGCAGCTTTCTGCATCGTTAGTGAGTGGATATGCAGCTAATGACACACACAACAAATCCCATTTACTACAGGATAATTGTGTTTGTGTCGTGGCACGGTGCAGAGTTTAATCGACCAAAATAAATGACGCTTCAGAGAGCAGTATGTTGTTTTAATACAGTCTTGTGAGACAGGGAATTTTAATATAATAGCTCCCTCCTGGGAAGGATTGTTATTTTCGTAATGTTAGGAAGTTTTGACAAGCAAGCTATTACAAGGTCTGTCGCTGGAAAATCCAATGATATATTCGTACAAGGAACTCGGAAAGACTTTTAAACTGGAGGAAATCAGGTTTTGGTTCATTTCAGAGCAGATGTAGGTCTGTTTGTGATTAGTTGTATTGTTTAAATTGTTTAAATTTAAATAGTATTTCTCCCTCTGCAGTTATAATGGCGTCTGTCTGGAAACCATTAAAACATCTTCCTCATTTTAAAAGCCATCTGATGTCCTAAAAAATACAAAAATGTGTCAACAGACCATAATAATATTATATATTAATGTGATTTTCCACTTTCACTAAGGTACATTTTTAACTAACTTCAGCCCAGATAAAAACTACCAAAATATGTATTAATTTAAAGAATTTTAACCCATTGATTGCCAGTTTGTTTCCAAAATGCAACTGTGGCTTTTTATGAAAAAACACTCAGAAATGTCTTATTCTCTGTCTACTTATTGCTGTTTTTTTCAAACATTCTGGGTTAATGAACATCAATCGGGCTGAATAATATGTAAAAAACAAACAAACAACAAGTTAGTGGATGAAGTGGCCTGATCCACTTTATCAGTATATATATTATGTCTTCAGTTTTATATAATATTGCAGCGCTTTTAGACCTTTTCCCAACATTATTCATCAAGCAGATTGTGCATGTCTTTTTCAACCTTTGATGATTAATAAGCGGAGGTGGGAAGTAGTGGAGTACAAATACTTAGTTACTGTACTTAAGTACATGTTTCTGGTATCAGTACTTTACTCCACTACTTATTTTTCTGAGAACTTTTTACTTTGACTTCTCACATGTTGAACACAAATACCTGTACTTTCTACTTCTTACATTTTGAACCCAAATACCTGTACTTTCTACTTCTTACATTTTGAACCCAAATACCTGTACTTTCTACTTCTCACATGTTGAACCCAAATACCTGTACTTTCTACTTCTAACATGTTGAACACAAATACCTGTACTTTCTACTTCTTACATGTTGAACCCAAATACCTGTACTTTCTACTTCTAACATGTTGAACACAAATACCTGTACTTTCTACTTCTAACATGTTGAACTCAAATACCTGTACTTTCTACTTCTTACATGTTGAACTCAAATACCTGTACTTTCTACTTCTTACATGTTGAACCCAAATACCTGTACTTTCTACTTCTTACATGTTGAACTCAAATACCTGTACTTTCTACTTCTTACATGTTGAACCCAAATACCTGTACTTTCTACTTCTTACATGTTGAACTCAAATACCTGTACTTTCTACTTCTCACATGTTGAACCCAAATACCTGTACTTTCTACTTCTTACATGTTGAACTCAAATACCTGTACTTTCTACTTCTTACATGTTGAACTCAAATACCTGTACTTTCTACTTCTTACATGTTGAACACAAATACCTGTACTTTCTACTTCTCACATGTTGAACTCAAATACCTGTACTTTCTACTTCTTACATGTTGAACTCAAATACCTGTACTTTCTACTTCTTACATGTTGAACTCAAATACCTGTACTTTCTACTTCTTACATGTTGAACTCAAATACCTGTACTTTCTACTTCTTACATGTTGAACACAAATACCTGTACTTTCTACTTCTTACATGTTGAACACAAATACCTGTACTTTCTACTTCTTACATGTTGAACACAAATACCTGTACTTTCTACTTCTCACATGTTGAACTCAAATACCTGTACTTTCTACTTCTTACATTTTGAACCCAAATACCTGTACTTTCTACTTCTTACATGTTGAACTCAAATACCTGTACTTTCTACTTCTTACATGTTGAACCCAAATACCTGTACTTTCTACTTCTTACATGTTGAACTCAAATACCTGTACTTTCTACTTCTTACATGTTGAACCCAAATACCTGTACTTTCTACTTCTCACATGTTGAACAAAAATACCTGTACTTTCTACTTCTTACATGTTGAACACAAATACCTGTACTTTCTACTTCTTACATGTTGAACACAAATACCTGTACTTTCTACTTCTTACATGTTGAACTCAAATACCTGTACTTTCTACTTCTTACATGTTGAACACAAATACCTGTACTTTCTACTTCTTACATGTTGAACTCAAATACCTGTACTTTCTACTTCTCACATTTTGAACTCAAATACCTGTACTTTCTACTTCTTACATGTTGAACTCAAATACCTGTACTTTCTACTTCTCACATGTTGAACCCAAATACCTGTACTTTCTACTTCTCACATGTTGAACACAAATACCTGTACTTTCTACTTCTTACATTTTGAACCCAAATACCTGTACTTTCTACTTCTTACATTTTGAACCCAAATACCTGTACTTTCTACTTCTCACATGTTGAACCCAAATACCTGTACTTTCTACTTCTAACATGTTGAACACAAATACCTGTACTTTCTACTTCTTACATGTTGAACCCAAATACCTGTACTTTCTACTTCTAACATGTTGAACACAAATACCTGTACTTTCTACTTCTAACATGTTGAACTCAAATACCTGTACTTTCTACTTCTTACATGTTGAACTCAAATACCTGTACTTTCTACTTCTTACATGTTGAACCCAAATACCTGTACTTTCTACTTCTTACATGTTGAACTCAAATACCTGTACTTTCTACTTCTTACATGTTGAACCCAAATACCTGTACTTTCTACTTCTTACATGTTGAACTCAAATACCTGTACTTTCTACTTCTCACATGTTGAACCCAAATACCTGTACTTTCTACTTCTTACATGTTGAACTCAAATACCTGTACTTTCTACTTCTTACATGTTGAACTCAAATACCTGTACTTTCTACTTCTTACATGTTGAACACAAATACCTGTACTTTCTACTTCTCACATGTTGAACTCAAATACCTGTACTTTCTACTTCTTACATGTTGAACTCAAATACCTGTACTTTCTACTTCTTACATGTTGAACTCAAATACCTGTACTTTCTACTTCTTACATGTTGAACTCAAATACCTGTACTTTCTACTTCTTACATGTTGAACACAAATACCTGTACTTTCTACTTCTTACATGTTGAACACAAATACCTGTACTTTCTACTTCTTACATGTTGAACACAAATACCTGTACTTTCTACTTCTTACATGTTGAACTCAAATACCTGTACTTTCTACTTCTCACATGTTGAACTCAAATACCTGTACTTTCTACTTCTTACATTTTGAACCCAAATACCTGTACTTTCTACTTCTTACATGTTGAACTCAAATACCTGTACTTTCTACTTCTTACATGTTGAACCCAAATACCTGTACTTTCTACTTCTTACATGTTGAACCCAAATACCTGTACTTTCTACTTCTCACATGTTGAACAAAAATACCTGTACTTTCTACTTCTTACATGTTGAACACAAATACCTGTACTTTCTACTTCTTACATGTTGAACTCAAATACCTGTACTTTCTACTTCTTACATGTTGAACACAAATACCTGTACTTTCTACTTCTTACATGTTGAACTCAAATACCTGTACTTTCTACTTCTTACATGTTGAACCCAAATACCTGTACTTTCTACTTCTCACATGTTGAACAAAAATACCTGTACTTTCTACTTCTTACATGTTGAACACAAATACCTGTACTTTCTACTTCTTACATGTTGAACTCAAATACCTGTACTTTCTACTTCTTACATGTTGAACACAAATACCTGTACTTTCTACTTCTTACATGTTGAACTCAAATACCTGTACTTTCTACTTCTCACATTTTGAACTCAAATACCTGTACTTTCTACTTCTTACATTTTGAACCCAAATACCTGTACTTTCTACTTCTTACATGTTGAACTCAAATACCTGTACTTTCTACTTCTCACATGTTGAACCCAAATACCTGTACTTTCTACTTCTTACTTGTTGAACTCAAATACCTGTACTTTCTACTTCTCACATGTTGAACCCAAATACCTGTACTTTCTACTTCTCACATGTTGAACCCAAATACCTGTACTTTCTACTTCTTACATGTTGAACACAAATACCTGTACTTTCTACTTCTTACATGTTGAACACAAATACCTGTACTTTCTACTTCTTACATGTTGAACACAAATACCTGTACTTTCTACTTCTCACATGTTGAACACAAATACCTGTACTTTCTACTTCTTACATGTTGAACTCAAATACCTGTACTTTCTACTTCTTACATGTTGAACACAAATACCTGTACTTTCTACTTCTTACATGTTGAACTCAAATACCTGTACTTTCTACTTCTTACATGTTGAACTCAAATACCTGTACTTTCTACTTCTTACATGTTGAACACAAATACCTGTACTTTCTACTTCTCACATTTTGAACTCAAATACCTGTACTTTCTACTTCTTACATGTTGAACTCAAATACCTGTACTTTCTACTTCTTACATTTTGAACTCAAATACCTGTACTTTCTACTTCTCACATGTTGAACTCAAATACCTGTACTTTCTACTTCTCACATGTTGAACTCAAATACCTGTACTTTCTACTTCTTACATGTTGAACTCAAATACCTGTACTTTCTACTTCTTACATGTTGAACTCAAATACCTGTACTTTCTACTTCTCTCATTTTCCAAACAGGCTGGTTCCTTTAGTCTGAATGTGTGTTTGGTGGCGTGATCATTATTCTTTAGAGTCATTGCGTGCCTATTGATTTGAACACGATCCGTGTATCCATCATTTCCTGGTCTTCTCTAAAGAAGAGGGACCAATGGAAACGTTGTCATGTTGCCGTTGGTCACCATGGAAACATTCATTAGCTAACAATGACATTATTGTTCTATTAATATAAAGGGAGGTCAGGTACTCTTTAAAACAGCTGCTAGTTATGGGTACTTTTTACTGAAGTACATTTCAAAGCCCTCTTTACTTTGACTTGAGTAAAGAAGTTTAGTCAGTACTTCTACTTTCACCAGAGTATTTTTAAACACGAGTATCTGTACTTCTACTTGAGTAAAGGATGTGTGTGCTTTTGCTATCTTTGATAATAAACCTTACTTTCTTTCCACCTTTGCTCATATTTTGCAGGTCATTGTTGCTCCACACCTCCACCTATAAAGCCCCTCCCTCACACTGTTGCCATGCAGGAGGTGTGACCCTCCTTCCTCTTCTTCCCCTCCTTCCTCTTCTTCCTCTTCATCGGGACAGAAAGCAGAGAAACCGGATTAAAGATGTCCGACCCCGACACCTCCTCCTCTCCGGCGGCGGCCTCCCCGCTGCCCCTCACCTCGCCCACCCCCCTGCAGCTCTCCTTCCCCTTCCACAGGGAGGGCAGTCGGGTGTGGGAGAGAGAGAGGAAACCCCCCGCCCAGCCCCGAGAGCTGCCCAGCCCCCTGCCCACCAAACGCACCCGGACGTACTCAGCGTGAGTAGAAAACGCCTGAAATTACGTTTTTAGGTATCACAAATACATTTCTATACAAAAAGGGACTACTTTTTCTGTCTTATATGAACGTTTACATCAATGTTGACTCTTATAAATGTATATTTGAACTTAAATTATGCAAAACATGTTAGTTAAGTGTTCCTGGTTAAAAGAAAACAGAAAAATAGAAAGGTGTAAGATTACCAGTCAGACACTACAGCGATCATAAAATAAAATAATAACAACGAATGATGCTTGATTAGAATAATTGTACAAAGGCCCTTTTGTGAGAGTCCTACAGTCAGGCTACTAGTTAGAGGTCAGGTATTCCACAAAGTAATCCCAACTTAATCCTTAGGTCAGTAAATTACATTTTGAAACAATATGCTGAAAACCGCTTCCATAATCTGGCTGAAATGTTTTCGGAAAATGATCTCTCTCTCTCTCTCTCTCTCTCTCTCTCTCTCTCTCTCTCTCTCTCTCTCTCTCTCTCTCTCTCTCTCTCTCTCTCTCTCTCTCTCTCTCTCTCTCTCTCTCTCTCTCTCTCTCTCTCTCTCTCTGCAGGACAGTGAGGGCGAGGTCAGGTCCGGTGTTTAAAGGAACTTGTAAAAACTTCTCCAGATCTCAGGGCCACGGCTTCATCAAACCGTCTCACGGAGGAGAAGACATCTTCGTCCACATCTCTGAGTGAGTGAACTCTAGTTCAGTAAACACTGCAACAGTTTCTCTAATGGAAGCATGTATTATACATCCATCATATGACAGGGGATGCGTTCTATTACTAACACTACCTCACTATTTAGCATGCCAAAAATACCAGCTTGTCCTACTATATCTGATCACTTCCATGCAAGCGTTTGTGGCTTTTATGACCCACAATCCATATTTAAAAAAGCAAAACATTTTTTGAGAAGATCCCCTAACTTTATGGAAGTGTTGAAATCATTTGGAGCTCATGAGTTAAAAAACAATTGTGTGTGTGTTTGTTGACAGCATTGATGGAGAGTATGTGCCTATGGAGGGGGACGAGGTCACGTACAAAGTGTGTTCGATCCCACCCAAGAACCAGAAGATCCAGGCTGTGGAGGTGCGGCTCACACACCTGAACCCCGTCTCCAAGCACGAGACCTGGTCCGGAAAGATCATCAGCTCCTAGACCAGGACCCACTGGAGAGGAAACAGGGATTTATTTTTATGTTTTTTGGAAGAAGGATCGACCTGAAGTGTCTTGGTTATTGAACAATGATGGTTAGAGTTTGAGGTGAGGGTTGGGAATGAAGCTTTGAATGTTTACGTCTGAATGTGCTCCTTTGATGGTCACGATAAGGGTTTTATAATAAGGGATCAGGCTTTGGGAAGTTTTACTTTGACCTAAGGAATATATTTTAGCTCGGAAATCAGTGTTTTCTAGAGAAGGGATGCCTTCAAAGAGGCTAAGGAGGCTGAATCACATTCAGAGCATGTTTGACCCAGTTCAGCTATAGTGGCGCTCCACTTTGCACACTGCAGGCAGGACCGTTTACATCTCAAGGGACGAGCTACAGACTCAGAGCAGTGCAGGAATGAGTCCTTAAGCACCAAAATGAGTTAGCATCTTAGCACTTCTGGTTCCTTCATCTCAAGTCAATGGTTTTTTGAAGATATTTGTGGTTAGAAACCTAAAATAAGGTCTGTGGTTAACACAAGCTTTAGAGATGTAGTATTTAGTATTTAGTCAGTAAATACCCCACTGGTGAATTTCTGAAGCTTCTACTTGTCTTTCAAACAGCGGTTGCTAACAAGTGTCTAAATGAGGCTAATAAAAGTAATCTCGCCTAACATTAGCCGCCTGGACACACCAAGCCGATTTCAACATGTCGAATCGGTGGGCAGTCGGCCAAAGGCTGTCGGCAAAAGAAATCACTCTGATTGGCTGTTCAGCTAGCGAATCAGTGCATGAGAAGTGAAACGGAAGTGAGGGACCCAAACAAACTATTAAGAAGGCAAATCTGCGGTGACGTGAAGTCATGTGACCGCGCTGTAGTTCCTTTATAGCCTAATGTTACCTTTTTACTTATAAGGTATTAACGCTTCCAAAATCTAGGAGGGTTATTTTTTGAACATTATCCTGGTGAACAAAACGTGTAAGTATCATACTGTAAACATGTGTTTGACACAGAGCCTGTTTTCTGCAATATTCCGAAATCCAATGGAAAAATCCCAATGGCTTTATGTCGAGGGAACCAGGAAGATGCTAACTATCAGATCATCTTATAATAAAATGACTTCATACTTGCAACACTCTATGTATATCTGTCATCCCTTCAAAAGACATGGGAGAAATGCACAATAATGCCTTATTGGTTCTTGGGTTTACAAAGTCGAATCGAGATGGTTGCATTTGTTATCCCTGATTACGATGAGGAATCCCGGCAGAAAAAACAACATTTAAAGTGATTTCAGCCGCTCAGCCCTGCAGGAGCACGGCTGCCAGATGGAAACAATCGATGCACTTAAAGTGAGAAGTATCGCTGACAGAGACCCAAATAGCTCTTAATGCGTTTTGGCCTCCAGAGCTGCGTTAGGATCTATAAATAGGGAATTATTTTCCATCTTAACAATGTAGCGCTTCTGTATTCTGTCTTCTTGGCAAGTGTAGAAATCCAGTGTTATTGTAGCCAGCTCCTATGACGGTCTGTTTTTGGAGACGAGACCAGAGGGTTTTTGGTTCAGGGAGGACGGTCAGGGAAAGGGCGGAGGATGGAGTGATTATCTGTAGACGTACTCGAGATAAAGCGTGGTTTTAAAACGTTACGAAGCATGTGTAGTCAGGGGGACAATGATTAAAGTCAGAAGTTATTAAAAGAATCAACAAGTTAGATTTCAGAGAGCTGAGGAAGGTTGAACATGAGGGTCAGTTTCATAAAAGAGCAAAAACAAAGCTTCCTGATGTACGTTTTAAAAGTCTATTTATTTATTGACTTATTTATTTTCATTTGTAACTACGAGACCATCAGGTGTTTGGTAATTAAACGCTGCATTTATAAGTATTTGTGCAAATGTAAGCCTGTTTGAATACACTGCACACCTCACTCTAATGATACTACCCTGTTAATATCTCTTTAAAAAAAACCTTTCTAATTTCTACACACTCCTTGTCTAACTTTTAATAACTGTATCAAGCTGTTTTTGTGTTTTTAGAAATCGGCATGTTATGAGCTGTTCTTTGTAATTTTATATTAAATGTGGTGATACATGACTTAACCTCTTAGTAGCACTCTGCATTTGACTGTTTTCCTTATTGTGAGAAAAACCTATTTGGTTGTGTTCGCAAGCACTTTTGATTTTGGCAAATCACCGTGGCACTTTCTTCTGTCCTTCATTTAGAATAAAACTTTATTTGATAGCATAAAGATTGTTCTGTGCTTATTTTGTCTTTCTACTCTTCACTTCTATGGAGCTATACGAGTTTCATGAATAAGAAGAAGTCCGTACATGAATAGGCAAACAACTGGTAGTATAGTATATCTAGAGAAAGTAAAAGTATGTAGACAAAAAAAGGTCAAGGTATATTAATTTGAAAAACAGAAAAAAGGGTTAGGGTTAAAAAAATAAGTTATCGTATATTATGACGAGAAATATGACAAAATAGTATAATTTGTCGTAAAATATGAAAACGTAAAAAGGGGCCGTACAGGCCGTAATTCATACTGGTACTCTCACACACATACATTCTCCTTTTACATTCATACATTTCCACTCTCACACACATATATATTTACACTCACATTCATACATTTTGCTCCCATATTATCATATTTCAATGCACACATTCATACATTGTCACTCACATATTTATACATTTTTCACTTACACATACATGTTGCTCTCGTGCACATTCATTCAGTGTTTACATTTAATATTATAAATAATGATATGCATGTCTGAAGACAATATATGTATGCAAGAGAAGAATGCATGTATGTAATCTAATCGATAGATTTATGATTAGAAAATTATAAAAGTAGACATGTGGAGATTATCCGACTGAACAAAACGTGATCCGTTTCTTAAATGTGTTTCAACCACGGACCTTATCTCGATATTAGGTCACATGACATAAGCTATTGAAGAAAAACGCTGACATTTCAATACAAATATTCATAGTAAATAAAGCAAGCACCAACATTCTATATAAAGAGGTGTGTCTGCTGTGTAAAGACTAGTTTTCTTTTCTGAAAGTGTTTTGAAGTTATTAGGTCACATGATGAAGAAGCGCTTGAATTAATCCTGGCGATAATAGCAGCACTTCGTTGGTCCCTAAATGAGTCCAGCCCATATTATGAACTCATTCGGGACCATCAACCAATGGTTTTACTCTGAATTGTAGTTGGGTAGAAGTACAAAGTAGCAAACAATTTGAAATAGCCTACTTAAGTACAGTACAAGGATATCAAAAATTGTACTTAAGTAAGGCCTACAGTACTTGAGTAAATCTACTTAGTTACTTTACAGCACTGCTGGGGGGGAGGTTGTTCCTAAACTATGTTTTAATTTATATTTGCTGAGTAGATATGTATTATTATCAGCCCACGTGAAGTCATTTGTAATATGTCGAAGCCTCCTTGTCTTTCTGTGAGTCAGCAGCAGCAGCAGGAGGAGGTTTAAGTTTCTCTGAGAGAGGAAACGAAAGTGAAATCAGCCGCGGCCTAAGCGAGCTCCGTGTGTTGTTGTCAGTCTGTCGGAGAGTTACCGGAAAACACAATGGAGCAGACCGAGAGTCCGCCACCAGTGACCGTGGAGGGGGACTGGGGTCCGGCCCAGACCAAGACCGTGAAGAACAAACTGGAGCTTTACTTCGGGAGCAAGAAGAAGTCCAGCGGGGGGGACTGCCGGGTGGAGGCCGAGGGGGAAGCTCCGAGAGCGGCCGTGTACTTCCAATGCCAGGAGGGTGACTACTTAAATTCTACAAAAACAACAATTTACTGCTTGTGTTTCTGTTGGTAATAACATTTTAAATATTTAAAGTGTCGAAGAAAGACCGTTTGAAAACTTTTCTACAACAAATGATTATTGAAAAACTATAGGCCTGGGAGTTTTACCACTCGAGGTTCTGTGCACGGTTGTACACAGTTCAGTTAATAATTATTTAAAACTCATTATTTATTTTATTTTGTAGGTCACTAGATGGAGATCGGTAGGATTAAAGCACTGATATTCAGGATCTAGTCATCTTGAAAAATTGTAATCTGGATCAGGTTGATCCTATCCTGAATTGCTTTGAACTCCAGGGACAACATTTGGCCGACTTGTCTGATCCTGGATCACAAAAAATGGGATTTCAAAATCTGATCGGATCTGATTGAGATGAAAAGTTTTGAACTCCTGGGCCCTGATGCTCACACTGAAATCCTCTGCTTTAAAACAGTTCAATATATTGGTTTAAAGGGGCCCTATTAAGCTTTTTGGCGCTTTCCACCCTGAACATTAAACACAAAATACAAATATGAACCTAAAAAAGAGCAGAAAATGTCTTCTTTAAGAGAACCGTATGAAACAACAGTATTTATTTTCTGGGTCCAGTTAAAACTTGAGTTAAGATTAATTTACAAAATCCTAAAGTTGTTTTTCTTCAGGTATCTGGTCCTTGTATGTGTAAACCTACTTGGCAATAAATCTGTTTCTGATTCTGATCATAAAAGTAAATTCTGAAAGGCTAAATGCTTTTGTCATTGGTTGATTATATTGATATATTTTTTTCTTTACATTTTGATCAACAATAATATGAATGAGGAAAGCTGTTTGATTAATTTATTGTACAATTACGAGAGTTTTCACCCTATACTGTACATGTACAACATTTACCACAGAATGTAAGTCAATATTAAGATGCATGATAAAAAGTACAGCATAAATGATAATTAAAAAACGTTTGGCTCGGCTTGAAATGATCCAGCATCTTTTCTACTTACAAACTGAAACAGAGCTAATCAACATTTTAAATCAAATATTTAATCAACAATCAGTGTCAAACCATTGCTTCCAATTCTGTCTGTGTTCAGAGTAGTGGCTACACTTTTACTGCAGGGACGTTAATAAAGTGTTTGTTGTCATTTCAGTGAGAGAGCGTGTCATCGCAAGAAACAACCATGAAATCATCGTGGGGAATCAAACGTTCAAGTTACGTCTGATTTCTGCACCGGTGAGTAGAGAACGTTTCTGAGGTTTCCTAGATACAAAAACGTAGTGTGTCTGTTTGACTGCTTTCAGTCACCTGCTCCTTTTTATAATATGATTGGTTCGTCTTCCTTGATGTAAATACATTCCTGAATGTGCAGCAGGAAGTTGGACGTTAAGGCCCAAATACACCGGCCCGAAATCGGCAGTAAATGGGAGTCAGGCCGAACATGAGCGTGGGCACGCCCTATTCGGAGTGGTTTGCGCCGCACCGTCGGGTCTTTTCTGCCGACCTGACGCCTTTTCTAGAGCTCCTGTTCGTTCATGTTTTCAATGGACGAGAGTGAAAATGGAAAGAAAAACGCCATTTGTTGTTTGTTTATATCACGGAGTCTGTTCTTCTTCTCTGTCTTCCGGTTGTTCCAGTTGTTGCCTCTTTTGAATGATGAATACACACTACCGCCACATGCTGTTAAGGAGAGTTATTGCCACTCACGCATGCGCAGTTCATACGTGCTTGGCTCGGATTTGCGGTGTGTTCCAGTGCGCGAAGTCGGCAAATACGCAGGAGAGTCCGGCGACGCAACAGTCGGTGTCGGCGTCGGCGTCGGCGACTTCTCAGGTGACTGGCCGGTGTATCTGGGCCTAACACACTTGCTGATGTGGACTCTGCAGTCTGACAGGCTGTGTCCATAACCCGATTAAAGTGCACAGCAGCTGCAGACAGATTGTTGATGATAATGACTCAGTGATTTAAGAGTCATGAAAAACATCAAAGAGACACCATGTTCCCTGGGGAGCCTCTTGGACTAATCTAATGTCCCTCCATGTTAACCTCACAAACTCTTTATTTCTTCCCTTAAATTTCACATTTGTTTAATTAAATTAACAGTAACAAGTTCCACAGTGTCATTTAAAGTAACACAGTGTCTCTTAAATGTCACATATAAACCGGTAATACATCTCTTGACTTTTATTTTAAAAACTTTTCTCCCAACCTTGTCTCAACATGCTTAAGACACCATTACAATACATCTCAACATAGCAAATGGTGTAGTTTGCTATTATATTCATGAATCTGAATACCTCTTGTTGTCTCCCTGAAATAAAGCTTAAAATATTTACCACTTAAAGAAACACAGATTGAACAGTCGATTCAGATTTGGCTCCTCTTCCTATATCACATGCAGGCAGAGGTGGGAGAAGTACCAGAGTGTAGGAATACTCTGTTACAGTAAAAGTACTGCATTCAAAATGTTCCTCAAGTAAAAGTATAAAAGTATTATCATCAAAATATAGTGAAAGTAGCGACAGTAAAAGTAGTCATTGTGCAGATTGGTCCATTTCAGAATAATATGATATGTTTTATAATGATTGATCATGAAAGTGTTCTCAAAGCTGGTAAAGGTGCAGCTAGTTTGAATGACTTTGTATACTGCAGGGTAGCTGGTGGATTTGCTCCAGGTGGAACTAAAGTCTGATTTAACACTTGATTATATTTCATTCATCCACATCTGTTAAGTAACCAAAAGTATTAAATACATATAGTGGAGTAGAAGTACACAGTAGCATAAAATGGAAATACCTCAACATTGTACTTAAGTACAATACTTCAGTACATCTACTTGGTTACTTCCCACCTCTGTTTGTTTGTAGCCTTTATTTAACCAGGTGAAAGCCCCTTGAGATCAAAAGATCTCTTTTTCAAGGGTGACCTGCAGGACATTAGTTACACATGTAACATAAAAACAACAGAACAGCAATAAGGATGACATACGACATAATGTACAGGGTACAGTTTACAAACTCTATTTACAGTGACAGGTACCATGAGCATCAAACAGCATGTCACCCAGCCAAGTTTTAAAATGATGCAGGGGAACCAAAGTGCTCAGTTTTAAACATGTTTGCAGACTGTTCCAACTAAAAGCTTTCTTCCCTAAGACAGTCCTAGCACTTGGCACATTTAATAAAACAACATCATGAGATCTCAAGCAATAAGTACTTTCAATTCGTCGAGAGATCAGAGAGCAGATATAAAAAGGTAGTTTACCCAACATGGCTCTGTAGATGAACATGTACCAATGACTGAGTCTCCGTACAGTAAGTGCATGCAGGGTCATTTGAACATACTGACCCCATGTTAAGTATCAGTTTTCAGAGGACTCTTAAAAAGACAGGTGCTAAAACGGAGCGTTTCAGACTGAGGTTGGATACAGATATTAAAGACTGACAGTTTGAGAACAATTATGTGTTTTTCGAACATCAAAGCATGTAAACATGTTTTAGAAACCTAAAATACAAGTATAACCCAAAAATGAACTTAATATCATCTTTAGTATAATGTCACCTTTCAAAATTCACTGATAAATATCCTGGAAAACCTGATTTTAGCTCCGTCTCTTTGCATATTTTGTGTAGTTCATTTTTCTGTTTAATTCACAGTGATGTAAAAATGTTTTCAACTAACATTTGTTTTCAATGTTTCAGTCCATTAATAATAATAACGCATTTTATTTAGAGGTGCCTTTTACACCTTATAATTCAGAAAATATTATTTTAAAAAACTGTGTGGAATAGGGAACAGGGGATCCATCAATGATTAGGGATAGTCTGGGGCAGTGGGGGTAGGAGGGGGATTTGGAGCCAACCAGCAGGGCCTCCGTTTTGCCTCCATTGAGGTTGAGGAAGTTACGGCTCATCCAACTCCTGATGTCATGGAGGCATGTGGTGAGAGAGGGCAATGTTGGGTTGGGTGGATATGAAGACCTGTGTGTCGTCAGCATAACAGTAAAATGTGACATCATGGTGTCGGAGGATAGTACCAAGGGGAAGGAGGTAAATTATAATGAAGAGTGGACCCAATACTGACCTCTGAGGGTCGGAGGGTCATTAAAGAGAAACAGTTAAGGGTCCTTATACAATGAATAAGAAAGAATATTAATCAATCAATAGGATCGATAAAAGTATTCTGATAATCAATATGAGTTTGAAAGAAAATAATACTTTAAAAAATGAAAGAAAATACGTTTAGATTTATTATAAATATGTATATTGAAATGTTTAGATGTTTGCTTATATTTTCAAAAAACGTTCTAAATTTAGACCCTCCAGAAAAACGCGATTCTGCGATCGCAGAATTTACCGCATAATCAGCAAAATGGCGCAGATTTTTAAAAGGCTGCATATTTATCAAAAGGCCGCATAATCCCCGCATTTTTCCACACAAAGTTGAGAAAAAAAAAAGTGAACTCGTCTTGACGTGAAGTAGTGATGATGATGATGATGATGATGATGATGATGATGACGCGACGTCATCAGCTCGCGCATCACAGAAGGTAAACAACACCGTAGAGTGAACGTGTGGAACTCACACGAGAGAGAAAACACCAAGATGAAAAAATCTGATCCATCTCATTTACCGATGAACATTTCTGCTGAAGACCGGGCAAAGCAGTACCCCGATGTGTTTCACGAAAGTGGGGGGAAACTATTCTGCACCCCGTGCAACTGTGTGTTGGAGCATAAGAGAAAATCCACGGTGACGACCCACTTTGATTCATTCAAACATTCGAAAATGCTTTCTGCTGCTGCGGACAAGAAAGCCAAACAACTCACGTTCACCGAAGCATCAACCTCCAAAACCCTTTGAGGGCTACAAGAAACGAGGTGAGTAGCCTACAAGATTGAAGCTGGTCAGATAACGAACGAGTAAATGAAAACAGAATGAGGCGGAGAAGTGTGTGTGTGTGTGTGTGTGTGTGTGTGTGTGTGTGTGTGTGTGTGTGTGTGTGTGTGTGTGTGTGTGTGTGTGTGTGTGTGTGTGTGTGTGTGTGTGTGTGTGTGTGTGTGTGTGTGTGTGTGTGTGTGTGTGTGTGTGTGTGTGTGTGTGTGTGTGTGTGTGTGTGTGTGTGTGTGTGTGTGTGTGAATGTGAGATTAAAATAGCCCAATTGCTTTTACAATAAATAAACATTGAATGTGTTTAATTGAATAGTAAAGGGGTTTAACGTTAGTGGCAGGTTGTGTGTGAGGGAGAATAAATAAGACAGCCCAATATTTAAAGAAAAATATTTAGCATATTTCGCAACTTCCCGCAATTGCACCGCATAAAATCACACAAAAACCCTGCATGTTTAATCGCATAATCAAGGATTTTAGCCCACGTTTTTCTGGAGGGTCTATAAATTAATTGTTCATGTGTTGTGGGATTCCCAGATGAGGGTCCCCCTTTTAAGGTCCTTACACACCAAGCCGATTTTCGGAGGCTGTCGGCAAAAGGCTGTCAGCAAAATAAATCACTCTGATTGGCTGTTCAGCTTAGTGAATCAGTGCATGAGAAGCGAGGTACGCAAACAAACAATTAAGAAGGCACACAGAGACGGCTATTATTTTTCATTTTCATCTTTCTGCTTCCACAAGCAACAGTCCAAGGGCTGATAGCTCCAGTACCGCACTAAACATATTTTCGATGGACGAGAGTGAAAATGGAACACACACGCTATTTGTTGTTTGTATATATCACGCAGTCTGTCTTCCGGTTGTTGCCTCTTTTGAATGACGAATACACACTACCGCCGCCTGCTGGTAAGGAGAGTTATTGCCACTCACGCATGCGCAGTGCGTACGTGCAACTTGGCCGTCGGCTGAAGTCTTTGCGTTGTGTTCCAGTGCGACTGTTGCCCAAGACGCAGAGACGACACAACAGTCGTGTTTCGTCGGGACGCGTTCTCTGGTGTCAGCTTGGTGTGTCAGGGCCTTTACAGTTTGCATGAAAAACAGATTTTTAGACATTGGTTCACTCTGCCTGACTAAAGCAATGATTTTGTTTTCAAACCTCAGAGCCCAGTGAACAGTGATGACGCCTCAGGTAAAACTCTGTTCTTCTTCTCTGGTTTCATGAGCACAGTGTTAAAGTCTGAAACAATTGAATGTCATTTTTTATTTGAAATTGCATTATTATTGTTAATTAAACCCGTTCTACTTCATTTGCTGAGTTTCATTGAGTTCAGTTGTGAAGATAAATCCTCTAAACCTGAACGTCTTGATTCTCAGATTTACCGGCAGATTTAAAGACTCCTGAAGCTACTGCAGAGAAACAAGAGGGTAAAACAACTGGGTTTGAATAAAAAGAACACGGAACAACGTTAAAGTACAGGAAGTTGGTGCTACAAATGTTACTTTTGTACTTCTGTGCTTGACTAAATTAAAGTTAAACTCAGCTTTCAGTAATGGCTTTCATCCGTTAGCTTGGTTGTCATGGAGAGTCTAATTGTTATCAAGTGACTCAATTAATTAATTAGAGCTAATTTCCCCTAAAATAATTCAGAACATGTGTAATTTAATGAAATCTTTTATCATATTGTTATCAAAAATACATTACATTACAAATACATTAATTTTAATATTAATTTGGCACAACTATACATAACAAGGTGAACCGTTGGTACTCTACCAATACATTATTTTAATTTATTGATTAATAAGCGTGACCAAGATAGTCTTGTTATAAATACCGCAGATCAGCTGCAAACAAATTAACTCTTGTTATTAATTAGAGTTATTCCAAGGAATCTGTCATTAAAATAATAGGAAATACTAAATCTTACCCAATTGCTTTTCCAATGTTTTTGCATTTGACTTCTTTGAAGCAGATGAAGAAACCGATACAGAGAAGGAGAAGGAGAAGTCCGTTCAGAGCGGCGCTGTGGTGTTGGACAACATGTCGGACCGCCTGTCCAGAGATCTGCTGTCCATGCTGGTGGAGAACATCTCCGGTTTGGACGAGAGCTGCTACAGTCTGGAGATCATCTGGGAGAGCAGCAGAGCCGTGATCACCTTTAACAAACCTGCAGGTAGGAAATAAAAAGATTCAGATCCATCTTTTATTGGATCAATGGGTCTAAAGATTACAAAACTAGCATCACAAAGCACAAACATCACTGCTCAGTATTCAACGTTATTATTTAGTCCTTCAAATGGCCAGCAGCATGAAAAGATGGGACTAAACTCATTCTAAAAATCTATATGCAATGGGGAGAATTTCTACCACGTTTAAGATGCATGGAAAATGACTAAATAATAAGGAGCCCCTAAAGGGACAGGGAAAAAAAGAGAAAGAGAAAAAAAAGTCTGGATAACGGGTCAGTTTCTCGTGCGCACGAGAATCTAACCCATTATCCCGACTTTGAATTATTTTTTTTAGAAAGTTACCGGTGCGCCAAGGAGGAAGTGGAGCGCACAGGAGACAACCATTTCATTGCAGACTGTTATGTTTATGTGGGGAAATGACAGTGACAGTGCATACATTATTTGAGATATATTTCGAACTCAGACTTAATTTTATGGGCATTTCGGCCAAATGAGCTCTACTAGAGGTTTGTTCTGTACATTTCAGATTGATTTATCATTACATCCATGTGCTCTTATTGTTAAAGTTCCCATGTCATGACCATTTCCACTGATCATAATTCCATTGTTGAGGTCTACTAGAATAGATTTATATTCTGCAATTTTCAAAACTCACATTGGTTCCTCATACAGCATCTCTGTAAACTACGTGTATTCACTGAATTTCACTCTCTGCCTTTAACGGCTCGTTGTAGATCCAATAGCTCCAGCCCCCACCCTCCCTGTGAGCACAGTGTGCTCTGATTGGTCGGGACTTTGTGAATCGCGCTGAGCTCCTTGGAGGTGTTGTTTCCTTGTTTAGCGATACACAGCCAAACACAGCCAAACTCACCCTGAGCACACACAAAGTCACATCCGAAGTAAAAACAATAAGTGTGGCTTGATATTGAGTAAGAAAAAGGTTGATAAACGCTGTGAGAATGGGTCTGCAGAGAGAATGGGTCTGCAGAGAGAATTTCGCCGCGATCCCAACTGTCTGTTCTCAGCCTGCAGCCAGGGAGGAGAGATCAGCAGAGCTGCCTGCACTGAGTGTGTGTGTGAGGAAGTCCGTGGATTGGTCAATTTGGACCAATCAGCGGGGGCTTAACGTAACGGCTCCGCGGACGTAACGTAACGGCTCCACGGATTGGTCCATTTGGTTCCGGGTACGGTTGACATCATGCGTACCCGGAAGAATCAAATGGACAATGACGTATCTCCAACGACGCGTTTTGGGGAGGTATTTTCTGTGTTAGAGTTTTACTCGCTACAGGGTGTACTTTGAGGGTTTTGATTCTGCACACCGTTTACATGCATAAACACCTTCATAACACAGAAGGGGATGGGTAATAACCAGAAAAGCATGACATGGGACCTTTAAATAAAGGCAACATGATTATAGAGAGGGAAAATGAAAGCCTCTCATAAACAGAATTATAACACCGGGTATTTTATTTTATAGTGTTCACTGACAATTCTCTGAGTAAACTGATTTTATATTATATATACCCCATATTATCATATAGAGGTATTTTTGCCCTTTTTAAGAAAAAGGGACATTTGTATTATTTGACATTTGAAGAAGCAGATAGCAATACACAGAATCCATTTAGCAGCTGTTCTCGAAATCATATGAAATGAGCGGAGGATAAATCATCCTTTAAATTAGTAGACGAAAGAGATAACAGACCTTTCACCAGGTGTTGTTGTAGGTTAAGGGTAATTCATTCTTAACATGTGTAATTGTCACCTGATACAGCGGTTTCAGTCTTGAAGGAGTAATCTGGAGTGTTTTGCAGATGTGGAGAAGTTCCTCACTGGCAGTCAGTGCACTCAAAAGCTGCAGAAACACGGACTGACCGCTCGACCACTGGAGGCAGCAGAGAGCGTCCGCGTGGAGAATCTTCCTCTGACTGTGATTAAAGGTACACACAATGTTAATCACAGTTTCCCAGCAGTGATTTCCACTCTTATTAGTACTCATTTATTTGTGATTCCTTTCCAGAGATGTTGGAGCTGTTTTTTGAGAGGAGCTGGACACTGCCTGACAATGTCGTCATGATCCCAGATGAACATGCTGCCATTGCAACTTTCAATGATGCCAAAGGTTTGTTTATTGAGCTTTACTATTCATGCATTACTCATTGGAATTTAAAGTTTAAATTTGTTCTAACAAAAAGAACAATTATTTACCTGAGCTTTCTTTTTTGTTGCCTGTTTTGCTGCAGTTGTGGAAAGCATTTGCCATGAACGAGACTATGCGATGCTATCCATAACTTTCAAGGTGTATCCGTACTATGAGTCCATGGGCACCGCCTTGTACGGCAAAGAACGACCAACATGGAAGATGCCCGAGCCCTTCACAGAGAGTGTTCACAATGTATTCTGGAGATTCCTCCGGGATAAGAAACTGTTCCAAAGTATCAACGATCAGATGTCTTCATACTTCTGTAGCGTGAATTTGGACAACGCTGAGATAATACTCAGCCCTCTCCCCAGCCTTTTAAGGCAGAAAGGTCTAACTGCCAAACATGTAGATACCTGGATGAGTACAGCACAAGAGGCCTTCCGTCAGCAAATGTCTCAGTACTCTGCCTTGGAATTTAAAGTGAATGCCAGTGCATGGAAAGCTGCAGAAGAAGAAGTCCGTTCCATTGTCAAGGAAGATGCCGCCCTAGTTCATGATGCATCCCAGGGGATTTTGACTGTTGCTGGCCGAGGTGACGATATCAAGAAAGTCAAAGGTCCTGTGGAGAACATCTTTCTTAAAGCCATCAGCCAGATCAAACGGCAGACAGAAGGTGTATCTGAGAGTATGGATATGTCCCCTGCAAAGTTCTACATCCTGAATCAGGAGGGCTTACTCAAAGCTGCCCAGGACATTTCCCCTGACATGAAAATCTCGTTGGATGAAGGCGCCCAGAAGTTAACCATTACAGGACTACCTGCAGAAGTTTACAAGACTAAGTCATGGATCTTGGAGCGGACCGTGGGTACGAGTAAGAAGCAGCTGAATGTCCCTCCAAGTCTTTTAGACTATCTTAATACAGTGGATGCCATGGACAAGTCACAGGGCCTGTTCACATCCCAAGGTTTCATGACCCCAGTGTTATATTCTGAAACAATTGAATGTAGTTTCTTGTGCCGTTGTTTATTTGAAATTGCGTTATTATTGTTAATTAAACCCGTTCTACTTCATTTGCTGAGTTTCATTGAGTTCAGCTGTGGAGATAAGTCCTCTAAACCTGAATGTCTTGATTCTCAGATTTACCGGCAGATTTAAAGACTCCTGAAGCTACTGCAGAGAAACAAGAGGGTACAAAAACTGGGTTTGAATAAAAAGAACACGGAACAACGTTAAAGTACAGGAAGTTGGTGCTGCAAATGTTACTTTTGTACTTCAATGCTTGACTAAATTAAAGTTGCACTTAGCTTTCAGTAATGGCTTGATCCGTTAGCTTGGTTGTCATGGAGAGTCTAGTTGTTATCAAGTGACTCAATTAATTAATTAATTAGAGCTAATTTCCCCTAAAATAATTCAGAACATGTGTAATTTAATGAACATTTTTATCATATTGTTATCAAAAATATGACTTGTATTTATTTTGTCACTGTTTATTAAGAACTTTGGACGGCTTCTTTGCTTGAAATGTTTTTTACAAATGCATTTATTTTAATATTAATTTGGCACAACTATACATAACAAGGTGAAGCGTTGGTACTCTACCAATATATTATTTAAATTTATTGATTAATAAGCGTGACCGAGATAGTCTTGTTATAAATACCGCAGATCAGCTGCAAATAAATTAACTCTTGTTATTAATTAGAGTTATTCCAAGGAATCTGTCATTAAAATAATAGGAAATACTAAATCTTACCCAATTGCTTTTCCAATGTTTTTGCATTTGACTTCTTTGAAGCAGATGAAGAAACCGATACAGAGAAGGAGAAGTCCGTTCAGAGCGGCGCTGTGGTGTTGGACAACGTGTCGGACCGCCTGTCCAGAGATCTGCTGTTCATGCTGGTGGAGAACATCTCCGGTTTGGACGAGAGCTGCTACAGTCTGGAGATCATCTGGGAGAGCAGCAGAGCCGTGATCACCTTTAACAAACCTGCAGGTAGGAAATAAAAACATTCAGATCCATCTGTTATTGGATCAATGGGTCTAAAGATCACAAAACTAGCATCACAAAGCAAAAACATCACTGCTCAGTGTTCAACGTTATTATTTAGTCCTTCAAATGGCCAGCAGCATGAAAAGACGGGACTAAACTCATTCTAAAAATCTATATGCAATGGGGAGAATTTCTACCACGTTTAAGATGCATGGAAAATGACTAGATCAGCGATTTTCAAAATGTGTGGCGCGCCTCCCCTGGGGGGCGCCAGAGAGCTTCAGGGGAGGCGCAGTGTGAGAAAAATAAATAAATAATGAGAAACAGTGAAATCTAGCTAGTTAACTTCAGCTAACTTCATGCGAGCGGCAACATGGATCGATTTTTTGCGAAGTTACCTAAAGTGAAAGAGAAGACAGCGTCTGGCAGAAAACGTCACTTGCACACTTTTGGCTGTATGCGGAGACAGAGTTCCCCCACCTCGCCAACAAGGCTGTAAAAGTGCTCATTCCCTTCACCTCCGCCTACCTGTGTGAGTGCGGGTTTTCCGCATTGACTTCAAAAGCAAGTACCGGTCAAGCAGGGGCGGATCTACCGGGGTGGCATGGGGTGGCAACTGCCACCCTAAAAATAGCCTTGCCACCCCAGCTGCCACCCCAGTTGGCTGCTTTGTTTTGAAATAAAAGTTGTGGCTCATCTGACATTTATGAGAAAAAGTCTCTAATGTCCCAGTGCAAGTGAATGCAGCACAAGACACGAGCCTTGCAACCCCTCCCCCGGCCATGGCGCAAGCTTGGAAATATGATTGGCGGCGATTTCATTTGAACGGGACGACGCATTCGGACCTAAGTAGACGGAAGGAATGAGGTATTTGCGGTCTACAATGATAGAGAAGAGACTGTGAAGTTTGGCTGTACTCAGCATTGAATCAAAACGCATTAAAGCTGTAGATCTTAATAAGTTTGTGAGGCGTTTTGCTGAACAAGATGGTAATCGCCCATAGCCGTGGGAACATGTTTCAAATGGGGGGTGCTGTGGGGATGACACCAGGGCCGGTTCTGACCAATTTGCTGCCCTAGGCAAGATTTTAGCTGGCAATAAAAAACCTCTACATAAAGACCAATACACTACAAACGGAGAAACATATTGACATGGTGGACAACTTATATAAAAAGGCTTCAAATGTATTTAGTATTGTATGAACATGTTTAATTGGGGGTAGTCGTCACATCCTCTAGGGGGTCTTAGAGGAATTATAAAATGATATCTAATTTTACCTAGTTAACCTTTATTTATTTATGCATATTTGTTT
Source organism: Notothenia rossii (assembly GCF_949606895.1). NCBI lineage: Eukaryota > Metazoa > Chordata > Actinopteri > Perciformes > Nototheniidae > Notothenia > Notothenia rossii. Next base: position 4,983,395 of record NC_136910.1, read on the forward strand.
ATCTCTCCAGGTTTAAACAATATTTTTGGTTTACTGTCCTATTGGAATGATTTCAAACCTGTTTTTATTTATCCCTAATAATTATAAAGGTGTGCCTTGGAAATATTTGTTTACATAAATTGTGACCAAACCGTTTGAGACCCACTGAGACAACTTAGACTAAAGTGAACTATCTAAACACTCAAGAGTCCTTTACCTCACTGAGCCTCTCAGTCTGACAGGAGAGAGCTCTCCCTCCACATTATATTATTGTAGAAACAGCTTCTTATATCCGTTAGCGCAGCAGAAGCTAACAACAATCCCCACCGGTACCGGTGCACCCCCTCTCTCTCTCTATCTCTCTATCTCTCACTCTAACCGGGGTGAAAAGGGTGTTATCTTTACTTAATTATGAATGTTGTTAGATCAAGGCTGGCATTTTTTAATTGTTTATTATATTTGTATTTAATCTTGTGGAAGTGCAGATCCCCTGTCCTCCACCAGGGGGTGCTGCAGCACCCTCAGCACCCCTACTTCCCACTGCCCTGTCGCCACATTCAGCTGTTATAGGCATGCCAACTTGATGCTCTGCTCACGGATGACTCGATGAGCATAAAACACTGTTAAGATGATGACCTTACGTGTGTAAATATATATTTTTCTTTGTGGGGCTCTGACCCCAAAAAACAGTTTTAAGTGCTGAGAAAGTCAAATAAGACGGTGTGTAAAACTACACTGCCCAGCCAAAAAAAAGTAACCACTTTGATTTAAAGGTGACCTATCATGCAAAATGCACTTTTGTACGTCTTTTATACATGAATATGTGTCCCCGGTGTTCCAGGGAACTCACCAAGTGTCAGAAAACACAACCCGCTCTATTTTCCTCCATACCCAGTTCTCTTAAAAAGGGGCTGCAACGGATCTGATACAGACTGATCCAGATTTGAACACTTCTATGACGTCACAGAAGTGGCGCTACGGCTATTGGGCCAACTCCACCAATCAGGAGGAGGCAGCCACGGACATTGCCGTTGGAAAGCGCTGGAGACGCTGTATTACATATGCCAGGCCTGTAGATGGTGCTGTTCTCACAGAATCAGCCCATGATGCAAAGACAGTGTTAAATTGAGCGAAATGAAGAATGGCTAAAATGCATGATCTGTTTGGTATTTTGAAAAATAAAAAGTATAAATATGCCTAATATAGGTATGGTCCTACACTATATTATTCAAATATAGCATGATAGGTCCACTTTAACTAGTCCAGTTGGTAAGTGCATTCCACTGGATAATAATACCCCTGCATTATAGCAACAACAACAATAATAATAATAATAATAATAATAATAGCAATAATAATTGGGAGGGTGGGCGTGGCTGTTCTTATATTCTCTGAGGGGAGGCTCACCTTCCCACACTTTGAAAACCCCTGGACTAGATAATTATGCACAAAGAAAAAATAAATAAACATCCATCCAAATGTTTAAATGAAATAATAAATGTGACTATGTTTTAAATGTTGTGAAAAGCTTCTCTTTTATTCATCCTGACCAGGGATTATTTGTACAGTTCTTACGTTTGAGTCAAAGTTCTATACATTTTTACCGCATTATACAATAAAAGCTCATATAGTTGCTCTTTTTAAACAAACCTAAGCAACATTGTGTTAGACATCTAAAATGATTTGTTCTGTTAATTTCAGATTGATTTATCATTACAGCCATGTACTCTTATTGTTAAATAAAGTCAACATGATTATAGAGAGGGAAAATGAAAGCCTCTCATAAACAGAATTATAACACCGGGATGGCAATAATTTACTCATATTTTATTTTATAGTGTTCACTGACAATTCTCTTAGTAAACTGATTTTATATTACAATATATACCCCATATTATCATATAGAGGTATTTTTGCCCTTTTTAAGAAAAAGGGACATTTGTATTATTTGACATTTGAAGAAGCAGATAGCAATACACAGAATCCATTTAGCAGCTGTTCTCGAAATCATATGAAATGAGCGGAGGATAAATCATCCTTTAAATTAGTAGACGAAAGAGATAACAGACCTTTCACCATGTCTTGTTGTAGGTTAAGGGTAATTCATTCCTAACATGTGTAATTGTCACCTGATACGGCGGTTTCAGTCTTGAAGGAGTAATCTGGAGTGTTTTGCAGATGTGGAGAAGTTCCTCACTGGCAGTCAGTGCAGTCAGAAGCTGCAGAAACACGGACTGACCGCTCGACCACTGGAGGCAGCAGAGAGCGTCCGCGTGGAGAATCTTCCTCTGACTGTGATTAAAGGTACACACAATGTTAATCACAGTTTCCCAGCAGTGATTTCCACTCTTATTAGTACTCATTCTTTATTTGCGATTCCTTTCCAGAGATGTTGGAGCTGTTTTTTGAGAGAAGCTGGACACTGCCTGACAATGTCGTCATGATCCCAGATGAACATGCTGCCATTGCAACTTTCAATGACGCCAAAGGTTTGTTTATTTAGTTTTACTATTCATTCAACTGCTAACTGTTCCTTCATACTTTCACTCAGAAGCATCATTCCAACTTTAAAATGTTACACATCTTTCTGATATTATTCATATTAAACAACTTTTAAATCGGATTCACACTTTTAGAGATATAAAAAATTGTTCTGACCTTGGTAAAGAGGCCAGATTTTAACATTAGTGTGTATTGCGCAGCTCGTTAAGGCTAGAGTGCGTGATGTCACAGCTAGAGTGGAGGACAGCTTGAAATTCGCCTTCATATATATTTTTAAACCTGCCATAATTCCCAAACCCTACATTCCTGACACATACTTTTTCATGAGAAACGTAGGAAAAAATCTCGTAGCTTGAAAAATGAAAAAAAATTAAGCAAAAAAATTAAACAAAATGCCTCTTGAGGGCATGAAGTGACAACAACTTTCAACATGTCTCCATTAAACCCCAAAGTTCAGCCTCATCTTTCCCCACCACAGCAGCCGCACACCTTTAGTTAATCTGCCAAAAAGGCCACATTATTAACCCCAAATTACACAAAAAGAACACTTCAGATTCTCAAGTTCCTTGACATGCTTCACGCTTTGAAATTTCACAGATATCTGTTACGGTTCTTCAACAAAACGTTCACATGTAAGACGTTTATCTCTCATTCAGAACAATGCAAATGCTCTCCCCTCACTGATTACTGCACATCACCATGGAAACCTTTGATCTCTGGACACGTCGTTAGCTCAAATAAAAACACCTGTGTCATGGAACACGATGATGTCATAACTCCAACTGACATGCTCAGAGCAGCAGATTTCAGATAATGGTTAATGGTCCAGCCTTCAACATGTCTGTGCCATTAGTGAGTTTTCCTCAAAAGCTGTTGCCATGGCAACACATCTCTCGCCGTAAAACACGATATTGCTATAACTCCTATGAAAATGGTCAAAAAGTGGTCAAACTTAACATGTGTGCTAACAGTCCAGCCGTGAAGACATATATTTGACAGTTTTAAGATTTCTTCAAATGCCGTTGCTTTGGCCAAATATTCTGCTGCTTTTCCAAGCCTTTGTACTTTCTTTCCTTCTCTCATCACACATCCAAGCCCCCACTGTTCATGTATCATTTCAATCTAAATTCTTCACTTTCTTCTTACACATTTCATTTCAGCATAGCAATTCAGTGTCAGCTTTTCAGCATAAAGCATTCCCGCTAGCAATTTCTTCAGGAATTGCATTCTCTAGTTGGAATTTAAATTTGTTCTAACAAAAAGAACAATTATTTACCTGAGCTTTCATTTTTGTTGCCTGTTTTGCTGCAGTTGTGGAAAGCATTTGCCATGAACAAGACTATGCGATGCGATCCATAACTTTCAAGGTGTATCCGTACTATGAGTCCATGGGCACCGCCTTGTACGGCAAAGAACGACCAACATGGAAGATGCCCGAGCCCTTCAGAGAGAGTGTTCACAATGTAGTCTGGAGATTCCTCCGGGAGAAGAAACTGTTCCAAAGTATTAACGATCAGATGTCTTCATACTTCTGTAGCGTGAATTTGGACAACGCTGATATAATACTCAGCCCTCTCCCCAGCCTTTTAAGGCAGAAAGGTCTAACTGCCAAACATGTAGATACCTGGATGAGTACAGCACAAGAGGCCTTCCGTCAGCAAATGTCTCAGTACTCTGCATTCGAATGTAAAGTGAATGCCAGTGCATGGAAAGCTGCAGAAGAAGAAGTCCGTTCCATTGTCAAGGAAGATGCCGCCCTAGTTCATGATGCATCCCGGGGGATTTTGACTGTTGCTGGCCGAGGTGACGATATAAAGAAAGTCAAAGGTCCTGTGGAGAACATCGTTCTTAAAGCCTCGTTGGATGAAGGCGCCCAGAAGTTAACCATTACAGGACTACCTGCAGAAGTTTACAAGACTAAGTCATGGATCTTGGAGCCGACAGTGGGTACGAGTAAGAAGCAGCTGAATGTCCCTCCAAGCAAGTCCCAAAGCATCAATGACGTGAATGCTTTCTCCTCACGAGTTCAAGAAACCATTCACTTCAGGTCCTTTGCTGTTGTTCAGTTCATTGAGAATAAAAAAAAACAAGAGTGGTTCAGTATTGCCAAAGATAATGCTGTTGAAGTCCAATTTGATTCAGAGAGCACAAACATAACTTTGACAGGGGATCGTCTTCATGTACAGAAAGCCAAATTCTGCTTTCACCAACTGACTAGTGCTCTCTCCTCTCACAACTTTGTTGTGGAAAAGCCTGGAGCCAAGAAGTACTTTCTAACTCAAGGAAGCCTGTTCCTTTCTGAAATAATGACTGAATGCAGCTGTGTGGTCGTGCTCTGTCCAATCAGCCAATCACAGCAGTACTCAGGTAAGAATCCTCCAACAACCTTTCATCATACTGTATGTGGAATTTCATAGCAACAAAATCACACAGCAGTAATCTGTAAATAGAAAGTTGAGAATGTAAAGGGTAAAATGGAGTTAGTCTGTAATTATACAATGTTATTGATTTGATACATTCACAGATACTTACATTTTGGATTTGAGAGACAGAAAGGTGACTTTAAGGAATGTTTTGAGCCTCCAGTTCACCAGGCTAGTATTGAACTCTAGTTCGGATCATATATACGTTGATAGGAATGAAGATTTTATAATACAAAAAAGCTAAGAAGAGATGTGTGTGTGTGTCAGCCTCCTTTGGTCAGGTGTCGTCCACCTCCCTCAGTGTGTATCAGATGCAGATGGGTCAGCTCACCCTGGAGGTGTCACCTGGAGACATTACCAAGGAGGCCTGTGATGTCATCATCAACTCCTCCAATAAGGACTATTCCCTTAGATCAGGTGACTTTTTATTTATTTTTATTTTGTATTCAATAAGGTATTGCCATTGCAGTTGCTTTGGAATTTGTGCGCTCAACAACAGAAACAATGTTTTTTTACATAGTAGACATAATCACGGTTGCAAAAAAACAGACACAAATATGATACAGTCCAGCAGGGTTCCTCATTGCGCGGCTCGCCAAGCTTTAATTGGTGGCTCGCATGACAGTAGGCTAAATAAAGAGGTGCTAGACAAGGGTGCACATAACTTGTATGCAGGTACGCAAGCGCGGCAAACATCTGAAATGCGTAACGCCCTTGTGTCACTACCATACTTGCCAACCTTTAGACCTCAGAAATCGGGAGCATTTCAAAATGCAAAATTCGGGGGGAGGGGTGCTAGTGGATCGCCGGAGCTGTTAGATTAACATTAACATGCTTATTGTAGTTGTAAGTGCACTGCCTTGCGGCCTGTAGCACCGTCCTTGATGGAGCATATGTGTGGGCTGGACCTGTATTTTACAGGAAAGGAGTGAGCAGAGAGTAGAGTAGTTCTCGATTCTTGTTCTGTTTTCTGTGAATATCTGCCTCACCCTCTCAGACTTTGAGTTGCGCGCGCTACTAAAGAGACGTGTTACCATGGAAACCAAACAATGGTGTAGCTGTATTAAAGTCCGAGTGGAAACAGTCGTGTGTAAAGCTGATTTTGTCAGAAATCGGGAGAAATGCGGGAGAAATATGACCCCGGGAGGAAACCGGGAGAGGGCAATGAAATCGGGAGTCTCCCGCGGAAATCGGGAGGGTTGACAAGTATGGTCACTACTCGCCTTTGCGTACCTAATAGGTCATCAAAACAAAAAGCATATTTCGTCTACATGTGTTTCTTTTCAACACTCAGTGGAGTAAACTATTAGACATGTCCAATGCTGTCATGATTTAGGCCCCATGCATGCTGTCATGATTTGGGCCCCATGCATGCTGTCATGATTTAGGCCCCATGCATGCTGTCATGATTTGGGCCCCATGCATGCTGTCATGATTTAGGCCCCATGCATGCTGTCATGATTTGGGCCCCATGCATGCTGTCATGATTTAGGCCCCATGCATGCTGTCATGATTTAGGCCCCATGCATGCTGTCATGATTTAGGCCCCATGCATGCTGTCATGATTTAGGCCCCATGCATGCTGTCATGATTTAGGCCCCATGCATGCTGTCATGATTTGGGCCCCATGCATGCTGTCATGATTTAGGCCCCATGCATGCTGTCATGATTTAGGCCCCATGCATGCTGTCATGATTTAGGCCCCATGCATGCTGTCATGATTTAGGCCCCATGCATGCTGTCATGATTTGGGCCCCATGCATGCTGTCATGATTTAGGCCCCATGCATGCTGTCATGATTTGGGCCCCATGCATGCTGTCATGATTTAGGCCCCATGCATGCTGTCATGATTTAGGCCCCATGCATGCTGTCATGATTTAGGCCCCATGCATGCTGTCATGATTTAGGCCCCATGCATGCTGTCATGATTTAGGCCCCATGCATGCTGTCATGATTTGGGCCCCATGCATGCTGTCATGATTTAGGCCCCATGCATGCTGTCATGATTTGGGCCCCATGCATGCTGTCATGATTTAGGCCCCATGCATGCTGTCATGATTTAGGCCCCATGCATGCTGTCATGATTTAGGCCCCATGCATGCTGTCATGATTTAGGCCCCATGCATGCTGTCATGATTTAGGCCCCATGCATGCTGTCATGATTTAGGCCCCATGCATGCTGTCATGATTTAGGCCCCATGCATGCTGTCATGATTTGGGCCCCATGCATGCTGTCATGATTTAGGCCCCATGCATGCTGTCATGATTTAGGCCCCATGCATGCTGTCATGATTTGGGCCCCATGCATGCTGTCATGATTTAGGCCCCATGCATGCTGTCATGATTTAGGCCCCATGCATGCTGTCATGATTTAGGCCCCATGCATGCTGTCATGATTTAGGCCCCTTTTCTGTGCTTTTCCCTGTTGTTTTCCCTGTTTTGTGTGTGTTTGGCAGGGTTCGCCGACCTCTGGTCTCAGACACTAATAATAATAATCCTTTCAATATCAATTATGTTATCTATCTACAGTGACCCGTTTTCCCTGTTTTGTGTGTTTTGTGTGTTTTATGTGTTTTGCAAGGTTGTCGCTGCACGAGCAATTACAATAAGGTCTTCGTCGACCTCTGTTCTCAGACCCTAATGAACCTTTTTCCGTATTCGACACAGCGATTTTTCAGATGGAAGCCGTTATGGCAATTAGCTTATTTTTGCTAATGTTATAGGTACCGTGTACCTAGCATTCATTTGTGTGTACCTAGCATTCATTTGTTAGCTGAACTTTTAACTTTCCTCTTCCAGTACTCCTGTTACATACACATAATCGTTTTTTTATTGCAGACAAAATCCATTCCAAGCAGAAGTAGAGTACATAAGTCTCACTTAGTTGAAGCGATTGTCATAAACAGCCTTGGAATTTTGTCATTTTAGGGGCAAGGCCATTTGGCCTTTGGTGTCACACATTTTTTTAGGGCACAAAGGCCACATGCCAGAGCACAAAGGCCATTGAGGGAAACATTTGGATTTGGAGCTTACAAATAAATAACTACACTTTCTGATAAGAAAAACACACGAATGACATGACTTAGTATTACCGTATATAAAATGAAATACTCTACTTTGAATAATTAGTGTTTGGTATGTTTTCTATCTACTACTTCTCCCATTCACAAATCCGAAATAAAATCAAAAAATCAAAAATTCTATTAATATGTAACAAATATATTCCATTTGAGAGCAGAAGAAACAGCCTTCAAGGGTCAAACACATACATCATTCAGCAGTGCACAGTGACGCTCAAACAATCAACTGTATGAACAATACATACTTTGAAATGCAAAAGTATGTGTGTGTGTGTGTGTGTGTGTGTGTGTGTGTGTGTGTGTGTGTGTGTGTGTGTGTGTGTGTGTGTGTGTGTGTGTGTGTGTGTGTGTGTGTGTGTGTGTGTGTGTGTGTGTGTGTGTGTGTGTGTGTGTGTGTGTGTGTGTGTGTGTGTGTGTGTGTGTGTGTGTGTGTGTGTGTGTGTGTGTGTGTGTGTGTACGAGAGTCTCTTTAATACATTCTTTCAACTCGAGCATCAAATTCGATCCGATCTCCATTCAGAAAAACACACATTTTAATTAAAAGGTGTTTCGCCTGCCGTCTGTCTGCAGACTTGTCAAAGCATTAATTCATGGTTTTTACTAACCGGTATCAGTATGTTGTTACTTCGGCATCATTTTGAAACGTGTATTACAATTAAATCACGGTCAAATATGTTCATCTTGTTTTAGTTGGTTTCTACCACAGTATTTATAAGCCCCACATCTCGTCCGGTGTGAATGCAGCATAATGCAGTTCAGAGACCAGACGCCTTTAAAGCAACTTCGAGATGTCAACAGTGTGAGGGGCACAAAGGCCATGGTGGCCGTAGGACGTACAATTATTTTCGGGGCATCACGGCCAGACCGAGGAGCAACGACGGCCATGGCCGTCATGGCCGCCGTGAAATTCCTACCCTGGTTATAAAGTGTGATCACATCGACCAAAAATGGAAAAAGGGTCTGCAGAATGATTTTCAATGGCTGCCTGTTGACTGATTTATGTTTCATTATTGAATCTCTTTGCTTATGATTTCTGAGGCGTATCCAAGGCAATCTTAGACAGCGCTGGAATAACAGTTGAGCAGGAGTGCTCACGGATCGGTACGTAGAGGGAATTCATCATTCGTTTATCCTCACTCACCATACTGTAATAATATTTCAACCATATATCTATTAATTTAGGCTATTATTTTTAACTTATTATGATTTACAAGCTATCTATTTGAACAGTTTATCCACTTACTTTGACTCTTCTGCTAGCTTGTTAATTCGTTTTTAAGCACTTGCAGAACTGTGTTATGAGTGTGTTTGGTTCCTCTCTGTAGTGAGTTCGCCGACTTTCCAGTCTGATACATTCATCCACACATCGGCCGGCCTGCTGCCCAGCAAAAACATCATCCACATCGTGGGCCAGAAGGATCCTGCCAATATTAAAGAGGTGGTTTACTCAGTGCTGCAATACTGTGAGGATAACAAGTTAAAGTCCGTCGCCTTCCCAGCCCTGGGCACAGGTAATTGATAACAAAACTATTATTTAATCTGACAAATGAAAGCTTTGTTGAACTTTTTTGTGTTTTTCAAGATAACTTTTCTGTTTAATTGGCTGAAATGAGACTCAACGTCTGGTTTATTTCAAACATTTCCTTTTTCACCCACTCATTTTGTCATTTATTTAGTTATTTTGATCATTTCACTGGAACGTTGTGCAAAGATGTTTGAATTTACAGTCTAGTGGAGGTGATACGTTTTGCCATTTGGAAGTAAAATATATGGGAATATGGGAATTTTGTTTGTTGCAGCAGCATTTAAAACAAGTATTGCATATAATTAGAAAAAAGTATACAATATAAACATCTCAAAATAGAAGATAAAACAGAACTAAAAGAGTGAACATATAAAGGTTGACCATGGGAAAAAATCTGTAAATCATCTGACAAATGAAACACTGTTATAGGGATAAATTACAGCTAACTCAATGTAAAAGAGGGGTTTTATTTAAATTAAATATAAAATTAAAATGTACAGTGAGAGGCTATAAGTCCACTTAACAAAAGAGAAACTATGGACACATCCGATCTATTGGCCTGGCTAATGGTGTGTTTACACTGGACAAAAAGCTAATTTTTCGCACATCTGCAAAGTCAATGCAGATAGATTCACAGTCTGGCTGGGCCACGCACATGAAATAAGTCACGCAAAATGTGCATAATTTGCGTATTCCAGAGAGTTGAACTTTTTTAATTGAGCGGGGATTTCTCGGGACACTGTCTCCTGCTGTATTTACTGCCAGAGATGTTGTTTTTGGGGGTGCTGTGGGGTAGCTTGACGTTTCATAGAGGGTGCTCAAACATGTAGGGTTTCCCATTAATGTACCGGTCGCTACAGTGGATTTTTCTACTGCAACAATCCCGACGCATATACACAGTACACCCGCGAATGTTACAATGAAGGCTCGATAATCAGCTCACGGCCTATAAGTGTAAGCAGGGGTAAAGTGCTATTTTTTGGGTGGGGGGTGGAACTAACCTCCTCTAGGGGGGTCCGGGGGCATGCTCCCCCAGGAAGATTTTTTTTTTTAATTGAATTTTAAAAGCATCAATCTGGTGCACTTTGAGAGCAACATGAAGAGATCTATGGATGCATTTCAACAGCCATTTGAAACAGAACTGTAATCAGATTTTCTTTTTCTTTATGGATATTTTACAAATCACTCTCCTTTTAAACTGTATTCTTCTTTTACTGCCATATAGTATTTCATAACTGTTTTTCCTTTATTCTCTTATTTGTTTTATAGCCTAACTATAATGATCATATGAAGGAGTGCCTCGGAAATAATTAATTCATTAATTGATTAATCGTGACCAAACCGTTTGAGACCCACTGAGATAACTTAGACTAAAGTGAACTACCTAAACCCTCAGAGAGTCCTTTAGCTCACCTGAGTCTCTCAGTCTGTCAGGAGAGGACTCTCCTCCAGCTTGTTGTGGAAACAGCTCCTTATGTCTGTTAGTGCAGATAGTTAACCAGATGCTAACAACACGGTCCCTGCTGGCACTGGTGCCCTCTCTCTCTCTCCCTCGCTCGCTCAATCACACTAAATGCGCTATTGCCACTCACACACAGAGCCGAGCTTGAATGAAACACAGAGACCCAGAAGTACGTGTACTGTAGCATATTATTCTCGAATAAATCATTTTTCAAATGATGAATTTCACACATAAAAAAAAAGACACATACAGTAAGCTACATTTCTTGGGGGTGCTTATGGGCTGCTATGGCTATCCTAGGGGGAGCAGCAGCACCCCCTAGCGCCCCCCTGGCGCCACCTATGTTTACTGACATACTGATGTTATTGAATCAGAAACTTCAGCCCTGGCTGTGGGTAACAGCACCCAGAACTCTATACCTCAGATTTCTACAGAAACCAATAAAAAATGTATATTTGAAGTGTGGACGGCGCACCTACAACCAAAATGAGACAACGTCTGTGAATTTTGGGATCATACCACTGTAGTAAATACGCTTGATTCAACCGACTTGTGACTGGCTTGAGACAGTGAATAAAGCTCTTATTGAGCTAAACATAAATACCTCTCAGCTTTAGCATGTCGGGGCCATTGGCCTTTATCTGTTCTTAGTTTGTGAATTGTTTGCCAGGCTGACACCTTTGACCCATCTTCGACAGTACAGTGGAAATCATACACTCTGAACTTGTATTCTATACCAGGACTTTTTTTATTACATCCTGTACTAAAACCTTTGAGGACATAGTATACTGTTACTTTTTTACGAGTTTTCTTTTTAACATACACACATATGACTTATTTATGGCATTCTATACTAAGACTTTTTTTGTAAAAGGTTCTCAGACCAGCCAATACTCATCATCATCATCATCTTCATTCATCATCATCACCGTATCTGCCCGTTAGGTCAGGGAAGGGTCAGTCCGTCGGACGTGGCGGACGCCATGGTGGACGCGGTGGTGGACTTTGTGAGGAAGAAGCAGACGAGGTTTGTCCACAGCGTGAAGATCCTGATCTTTCAGCCGGTCATGATGTCGCTGTTTCACAAGAGCATGAGGAAGAGAGAGGGGCAGGAGGTGAAGGAGAAGAGCACCCTCACAACGCTCGAAGGTATTCACAATCTCCACCTGCTCTAGAAGTGAGATTTGTTTCTTTTGATCTAGATTGTTCAGCTTTGTATTTTCCCTCCTAGAGGTTTTCTGGTTTCCAACAAGATGTTAGTCTGTCTTCAAAGCCCATTGGTTCATTTGTTATTTCAGCGGATTAATCTACTTTTGGTTCCTTTAGTTAGTTCTTGTGGCTTTACGATGGTGTATGTAGGATTCAAATATTCATCCTTTACTTTCTTCTGAATGCGATATCTCACAAAGCCTGGAGCACATTCTTAACCACTTGATGAACTGATCAGAACCAAAGTTCAAGATAAAGATTGCTGAAACAAAAAACCTTTTTGTCCATAACTGAAGAATTCCTAAGCTACCGTCTATTAGCATAAAATGATGAGCTGACTACATTTTGGAAATAGATGGATGCAAACTGAAATCTAAATGGTTGGCGGAAGAATGAAGGAGAGGTAGTTATTCTAGTTTGATGTTTTTCAGCCAACGCAACTTCGTATTTTATGGGACTGTTGGAACAGCGAGCCAGCGCTGATCATCTGGTTCTGGAGAGTGAGGAGTTTGAACCAGCCGTGTTTCAGCTGTGTGCCGACAACGACATGGTGAATATGAAATGATTCACTTATTCAGCTCTTTTCTTTAAAAGGACCTCTTGATAGTGGAGGGAAGGCCTTCATTCATACATACATCAGAGACGGATAGGATAACGGTATGAAAACGTTCTTGCATGTAGCCATATTTGTTTTTAATTCCACATCTCTATCCCGCCACGGCAGGCTTTGAAAAAGGCTAAGAAAAGGATCGAGGAGTTGATTGTGGCGGAGCAAGCGCAGAACACCATCACAGACCAGTACATCAGTCAGCTGTCGCAGGAAGACATGGACCAGCTGAAGGCCCTGCAGAGGAAATTAACCATTAGCATCCGCCTGGAACGAGGGCACGAGGACCAGGAGCCCTACATCCAACTGGAGGGGCTGACCAGAGACGTGTACACCGCCGAGTCCGCCATCAGGTCAGCAGATCAAATTATTCAGGAGAAAAACACACAATAAAGCTACAGTTCAATCTACCAAATATTAGCATAATTAGTTAAAACTAGCACTCAAAAAGAATACACTACCAGTCAAACGTTTGGACACACATTCTCATACAAAGTTTTTTATTTATTTACATTTGTTCTACATTGTAGATTTATTCTGATCAAAACTATGAAAAAAACACTCCAACACCAACTTGACCAATCAGAACAGTGCATTTCACCAAGCCTAGCAACGCCTATTGTTCAGGTGTCTTTTGATAAACAGGGCGGGGGGGGGGGGGGGCAGGAGCTCCAACAAGGCGTGTAGGACAGAGAGTGAATACACATACTATACAGAGATGCTGTATGAGAAACCAATGTGATTTTGGAACATTGAACAATGTAAATCTATTCTAGTAGATCTCAACAATGGAATTATGATCAGTAGAAATGGCCATGACACGGGACCTTTAATGTTCTGAGCCTACAATAAGTCAAATGTTTAAATGTGATTGTAGAAAACCACAGTTTAGTCATTATAAAAAGTAGGCCGTATTCACTTCTTGATCTGTTCCGGTGTAGATACCATGTCTGCACGGCCTACCAGATCAGCACGGGGTCCGTTACGCTTACTAATGACGTCACGCATTGGCTGTACGGCAATCCAAGAGGACATTTTACACGGCCAAATTCCGCAAAGAATATTAACAAATAACAATCGACAGTGAATGTATGTTAGTGGAACTGTGCCAGGAAAGTCAAGTGTTAATTAAGTAATGTTATTGAAGAACTGAAACGCATAACATTGAAAGTTAAAGGTCCCATGTCATGCTTTTCTGGTTATTACCCGTCCCCTTCTGTGTTATGAAGGTGTTTATGCATGTAAACGGTCTGCAGAGTCAAAACCCTCAAAGTACACCCTTTAGAGAGTAAAACTCTAACACAGAAAAGAACTCCCCAAAACTCCTCGTTGGAGATACGTCAGTGTCCATTTGATTCTTCCGGGTATGCATGATGTCAAACGTACGTACCCGGAACCAAATGGACCAATCCGTGGAGCCGTTACGTTACGTCCGCGGAGCCGTTACGTTAAGCCCCCGCTGATTGGTCCAAATTGACCAATCCACGGACTTCCTCACACACACACTCAGTGCAGGCAGCTCTGCTGATCTCTCCTCCCTGGCTGCAGGCTGATAACAGATAGTTGGGATCACGGCGAAATTCTCTCTGCAGACCCATTCTCACAGCGTTTATCAACCTTTTTCTAACTCAATATCAAGCCACACTTATTGTTTTTACTTCGGCTGTGACTTTGTGTGTGCTCAGGATGAGTTTGGCTGTGTTTCGCTGTGTATCGCTAAACAAGGAAACCACACCTCCACGGAGCTCAGCGCGATTCACAACGTCCCGACCAATCAGAGCACACTGTGTTTACAGAGATGCTGTATGAGAAACCAATGTGAGTTTGGAAAATTGCACAATATAAATCTATTCTAGTAGACCTCAACAATGGAATTATGATCAGTGGAAATGGCCACGACATGGGACCTTTAATATGTATCATATATCCCTCCGAAATATGGTCGTAGACTTTACTGATCATTTAGAATTTATTGAAACTCCAGACTCAACGTAAGAGCTTGTGCCTCTTCGGGGGGTGCTAACATTTAAAATAAACTTTATTCTTTACTTTCTCCGTCTTTACGATATCAGATACCGTCATGTTGTTTCCATAGCAACAACAACTACCTGTCAACAGCTCCTGTTTCACCTGCTTAATACAGTTATCATCACTGCTACTGTGGTCACATCAGGGACCCGTAACATTTACAATAGTTGAGATGTGAAGGGGGTTATGTTTTTTTTCTGTGTTCTGGGTTCCTGCAGTTTTTTGAACAGACAGTACACACGTTCAGAGGATGAAGCTGTTAACGTGCTGCTACCATAAACTGGCTGTAGACCACAAACTGAAATAGAATGATCAAGTTATAGTAAATAATAACAAACTCCAGTGTTATAATTCCATACTCATAAATAAAATGACATGCAAATAACATTTTCTTGGCTGTGGACTTGTAGTCTACATAATTATGTTGAGCTCATGGTAATCTAATTCAATTAACAATAACTGCAATGAACAGATAGCATTTTCTGACTTGTAAAATGATTGGATATGGTGTAATTAGAAAAATGTATATCTTTAAAAACTGCGTTGGTGTATGATCACATTTGATTTCTAATTTTAAATAAAAGGAAATCAATTCACAGTTATTGTCGAACAGGAGTTAAATCCATTTCTCGCTTATTCAAAGAATGTATCTCACCATATTCATAATTAAATGATCGGGAAATTACGTTGTAATGATAATAACTCCCTCGTTCAGATTATTGTCGATTGTTATTTTTTAATATTCTTTGCGGAATTTGGCCGTGTAAAATGTCCTCTTGGGTTGCCGTACAGCCAATGCGTGACGTCATTAGTAAGCGTAACGGACACCGTGCTGATCTGGTAGGACGTGCAGACATGGTACCTACACCGGCAGTGGTTCAGTCAGTAGGGGCTTGGACTGTGAGCTGTAGGGTCGCTGGTTCAAGTCCCCGACCAGACCTAAATATGGAGTGTGGACTGCTACTTGGAGAGGTCCCAGTTCACCTCCTGCCCTGCCGTGGTTCCCGTGAGCAAGGCACCAGTCACCCCCCTTCCCCCCTCACTCCGCTGTGCAATAGCTGCCCCTGCTCCTAGTACTAGACTCCTGGTACTAGGATGGGTTAAATGCAGAGAACACATTTCACTGTGTGTGCTCTGCATGTGAGACTATTAAAAAGGGGGTTTCATCCTTTTTTATTGTATAAACTGAAGCAATTTTTAAATAATTAAACCCAATTAAAATGAGATTTAAATAAAATATTTTTTTGTTAAGTCTTACTTAAACAAATAGAGTATATTATTAACTATTAACTGTTCCTGGAATTACACTTGTGGCTGCTGACGATGTTGCTACGGTTTTAGTGGTAATAGATAATAATGGGATTTTTGCAGTTCTAGTTTTTGTAAATAGGTATTTTTCTGACCGTCAGGGACATCATCCGCAAGGTGGAGAGGTCAGAGAACAGGAAGAGCAAGGCATTGATGATCAAAGAACACGTGGAGTGGCAGTTTGACTTCAGGGGGACCGTGGTACCCTTCGACGATGACACCAACTTCATCCTGGAGGAGGCTTGGGAGAAAAAGCAGCCGGGGGTGATGATCAAGATCAACAACGAGAAGTACCATGCTGATGTCATGAAGCTAAATGCAGTGTCAGTGAGAGGGCATAAACAGCTGGAGCTACTTAGGAAATATTGGAAAGGTAAGTGAACTGTTTTAGTGCTCATTAATGCTGCGCAGTGGTGCACAATCACGTGTAATCTGATCAATTGCCAGCAAACTTCCTGCTGCAAAAGTCGTTACCACTGTGTTGTAATGTGTTATAATGTAATGAGCCATTATAACGGATAGCTGCATCTACTCCTGGACAAGTGGATACATAATATTTACATCTTGTGATTTTACAAGCTTCCATAATTAGAAGCAGTGATACAATAGAAAGAAAATAGTCTCTTTAAAGGGGGTTCCCTTTCCTGGAGTGTGTTCTATACGTTTCTGTGAATGTAAATGTTCCGCAAAGACTAAAATCCCTGTGTTCCCTCCAGAGGGAGTCTTTCTCCCACACACACCCCCCCCCTTGCCTGAAACACCTCCATTGGACTCCTTTGTTTCCTTCTGTAACATAGTGACATCACTATGTAACAGAAGCAGTGTTTCTACTCGCTAGCTCTCCAACACATTGTACGAGATTTGTGGCAAGCTTGGCCACCAGACGCTCACCGACGAGTCCTCCTTGGCCTGGCTCCAGAAGGAGACCCCAGGCTTCCTCCGGGCGGGTATCCTCACTTTGTCTTACATGAGGTCTTTGAACCTCTATGAAGCTCTTCAAGCAGGAAAACCTCAGAAATGTCCCATTAGCTTTTCTCTATTTTGAGCAAGAGTTTGAATTGTGCATACATCGTGACGTTTGAAATAAGATGAAAGTTTTGCAAAAGTGTATCATTCTAAACCTAACCCAGTTTATTGTTTCCAGCTGATGATGCGGCGCTGCCCTCACATTGGGATGACATGGAAGGTGATCTCATCAAACTGTTTCCTGTCGCTGCGGGATCCCGGGAATACACCGACGTGGAGACAGAGCTAAGAACCAGCCTCGCGCCCAACATCATCTACCAGAGGAGACTGGGCTCTGGTTTCACACAGAGGGGGAAAAGAGGTGCTGCAACACAGACAGTATGAGAAATATAAAGAGCTTTTAGAACATTAAAGCACGGAGACATGTCTCAGTAGAGACACTAAATACTGATATGGACCTGAGAATTAGCGTCACATGTCCTCTTTAAAACCTCCTAACAACAGAAAAGTCATTTATTTTGGTACGTTGAATATTACAAGAAAGCGACATCCAGTACCATCCTTTTGGAGAGAAGGCAGACATTTGTAATATCCCCAACACTCTGCAACTCACACCAAAGGAATCTAGTTTTAAAAATATCACTTTTAGTAAGAGGAGGAATGTTTACCTTTGGTTTTGTGGTTCAACTATCCTTTAAGGACCAACACCATGCATCACACAGAAACAAAATACAGATTTTGTTCGTAAAAATGATATTATTTTAGATTTCTTATGAATCATACATTTCTGTCCCTTTAATGGTTAACCACCTGTGTGATTGATAAGGGGCTATGTTGACCCAGGATCTGCTCTTAGCCCAGGGCTAAGAATTGACAATCTGCCAACACGCTCACGTCATTCAGAAAATACCTCAAAACTCACCTTTTCAATCTTGCCTTCAACTCCTAATCCACTAACCCCTCGCCCCTCTTCCACCTAGTTTAGGAATTTTTACTTGTGTTGTTATTTTTGTCTTTACTTGCTTGTAAAGCGCTTTGAGAACCAGGAAAAGCGCTATATAAATAACATGTTTTATTATTATCATTATTATCTATCGCTGTTTCCCGTAGATGGTTGGCCCACGGGATGGAGAAGCGGAGTCGTTCCCGACGTTGCCCTTTCAGGCTGGGCCCAGCCGGGCTCCGTAGCAAGCCTGGCCACCAGACGCTCGCTGACGAGTCCTCCTCGGCCTGGCTCCAGAAGGAGAGCCCAGACCTTTTTATCTGTGCTGGACTATTGTGAGCTGATCTATATGAATGCACCTGCCCATTACCTGATCAAGTTCGATGCCGCCTATCACAGTGCGCTGAGATTTGTTACTAACACTTACTCATCACTGCACCCTGTATGCCGGGGCAGGTTTGCCTTCACTAACTGTACGGAGGCTCAGTCATTGGTACATGTTTATCTATAAAGCCCTATTGGGTAAACTACCAACTTATATCTGCTCTTTGATCTCAAAGAGAGTGGCAAGTAGCTATTGCCTGAGATCCCAGGATGTGTTTTTATTACATGTGCCAAGTGCTAGTACTGTTTTAGGTACAAAAGCTTTTATGTGTGCTGCTCCTCTAACTTGGAACACTATGCAAACAAATTGAAACTGAGCATTTTGGTTCCCCTGCATCGTTTTAAAGCTCGGATGAAATGTTATCTGATACCTGTCATTGTGAATAGGTTGTAATTTGTACCCCTGTAATTATGTTGTATGATGTCCTTTTTGTTTTATGTGTAACAATGTGCTGCAGGCAGTGGCGCCACCAGGGATTTTGGGCCCCATGAAAATATGTCACATTGGTTACTTACATTTTTTTTCCTTTATGTTCTAAAATAGTTTGGGCCCCTGTCAGTCACGGGCCCTTAGAATCGTCCTAACTTTTCACCCCCTTACGGCGCCCCGGCTGCAGGTCTCCCTTGAAAATGAGATCGTTGATTTCAATGGGATTTTACGAAGGCTTCCTCCGGGCCGGGTATCCTCACTTCTTAGTTTGTCTTACATGAGGTCTTTGAACCTCTATGAAGCTCTTCAAACAGGAAAACCTCAGAAATGTCCCATTAGCTTTTCTCTATTTTGAGCAAGAGTTTGAATTGTGCATAGCCTACAAAGTGACCTTCGAAATAAGATGAAGGTTTTGCAAAAGTGTATCATTCTAAAGCTAACCCAGTTTATTCTTTTCAGCTGATGATGCGGCGCTGCCCTCACATTGGGATGCGGGATCCGAGGAATACACCGACGTTGAGACAGAGCTAAGAAACAACGGCCTCACGCCAAACATCATCAGCGTATGTTCAATATCTGGTCTTCATGCAGCGATACCTTGAGACTGTATCTTTACTCACTGCAGATGTATTCGTTGTTTAACCCTAAATGTAATTGTTAGATAATCCCATTATTAAATGTTCTGGCCAAAACAAATCAATCACTACTGTACTTTGAGTGGCCTTTGAATTTTGGACAATAACACGCTGTATATATATATGAGATAATACTGTGATAATTATTGCCCTATAAATATGTCACAATATTCACTAAATTAGACTAAATCCAAAATGGTTTAAATGTTTTAATAGAAATATTTATTTTAAATGCTAAATCCCTGCTAAATGTACTGATACAAAACATTCTTTAATATGTTAAAGTTGTAACTCAGCGCTGTCTGTCTCACGTGTTGTGTTCTTACTGGGTTTGTCAGATTGAACGAGTCCAGAACACGACACTGTGGAAGAGCTACCAGCAGTTAAAGAAACAGCTGGAAGTGAAGAACAAACACAACAACAACGAGAGGAAGCTCTTCCATGAAACCAGAGCCGAAAACATCGATCTCATCAACAAACGAGGCTTCCATCGCAGCTACGCCGGAACACGTGGTAACCAATGGGTCATTAGAACACTTTCTGCACATTCACAAGGCAAAAATAAAGTTACCCCCTTTTCAGAAAAAGGTTCCTGTGTCTGATTGGCTGGGTGGAATGCAAACCACGCCCCGTCAAACTCCCAAAAACGTTTGTGAAGCCGCCATTTTATTATCCTCGCATTGCATTATTAGCATTAGCATTAGCTAATGGCCTGGGAGTCCCAGCAGCTTCTACTGAAGCCAGTCCCTAACTCCGGGGACTTCCTGCCGGGGATTTTGGGCGAAATATATTTTATTTTTGGCCGATTTATACGGCGTGAAGTTGTTTGCGGCCTGCCAGTAAACCCAAAGCAGAAGAAGAAGAAGTGACGTCAGCGGCTTCATTTGCCTAATCCACCCCCAGGAACTAATTTCCGGTGTGAACGCGATCTTTACTTAGTTCATGAGAACTAAAGAATTCTCAGGAACCTTTGTGGGAAAAGTACTTGGTGTGAACGCGCCTATAGAAGACAGGAGGTGGAAATGGACTACATTTACATAGAGCTTTTCCAACATTTACACACCGTTGACCGTGGCATAGTGGAGTGCCCAATGACAAGTCTTTATTATTACAACACCATTAGAAATAAATCAAGTTTCTTCTCTGTTTTGTGCTGTAGGTGCGATGTACGGCAATGGTTCCTACTTTGCTGTGAGTGCGACATACTCACAGAGCCAAGCTAAACCTTACACCAGGCCCCACAAGTGCATGTACCTGGCCAAGGTCCTGGTGGGAGACTTCACCACGGGAAGAGCCGGCATGATCACCCCCCCCACCAAGAGCTCCAGCAATGCTACAGACCTGTACGACAGTGTGGCAGATAACAGCGCCAATCCAACCATCTTTGTAGTCTTCAATGACATCCAGGCGTACCCAGAATACCTGATCACATTCATCTGATCGATGCTATGATCACATTGTGCCACGGTTCTGATAAAAACATCCTCTGTTTTTAGTTTGCTTGTCTGCAACAACTGTTTAATATTTATATAATACATTGCATGTTACCTGAAGGGCTCGTTTCCATTTGCTTTATTGAGATTAAAGTTAGCTAGTAACTGTGATTTCCTTAATCTAGCATTTGTCACATTGTGTTTGTTGCTCAGTAATGTAGTTTTGACTTAGTAACCTATCATCTTTTTTTTTGTTTAACAGTTTTTATTGAGATTTCAAAATCAGAAAAAATATACATTCACTAGCATTCCTCCATCCCACCCAGTAAATGATTGTATTACCAAAATTCCTCTACCTTTTTCAGAATATTTCTATCCTTTTTCATTCCTTGGAGAGAAGTATTTCATCATTCATTTGGAATGGCAAGCCCCTGAGAATAAGGAGAAGTGCCCTTCAGAGACCTAACAAACTTGAGCTTTTCAAACATTAACATATATAAATAAATAAGAAGAAAGGGGGGGAGGGGATCGGTTCTGCTGCCACAAACTATTGCTCTAGTCATCCTGGTTTAGGAGGACCTGTAAGCCATCGTAATAATTTAAGAAGGGGGTCCACATGTTTGTAAACTTCTGCACAGAGCCTTTTAGAGTGTACCGGATTTTCTCAAGTTTAAGGAAGTGTCTTTTATCCATCTAGTAACATTGGGAGGTGCTTGCTCTCTCCAGGACAGCAGAATTAGGCGTCTGGCAACCAAGGAGGTAAATGCTATGACTGCCCGAGTTTTACCTTTAACTCTTAGGCCCCACGGACCCGGTTCCGGGGCCGAAATCGCGTCATTTGCAGGAAACAGTGTCTAAAGAACCTTAATATTTAATAAACTATGAATATTTTATATCCATATAACGGAAAAAAAAAATGTAACTGATCTTTTTCATTTGTCTTTTTAAAAAAACCCACACAATGCTAACAGTGAGCCTCTGAATTAGCCCCGAGCGAAAGATGCTAACCTATTACTGCACCGAAAATCACTCCTAGCTCCCTTATTACTTATCCTAGCTGCACATCCAACACATCGTTTATGATCGTAAAGACACAGAATCTAACGGTGCCCACCTCAACACTGAAAGATAAAAACTCGCGACGTTATCAACAAAAACGTACATCAAAACAAGTGGCGCTAGGTAGCCCACAACGCTAACATGGCTTACCTTCGTCTTTGTCTTGTCTAAACTGGTCTTCAATGGCATTAAAACGATAACAACAATGTTGTAGTTAATCCATCGGTTAATATCCAACGTGGCTGTGTCCCCTTTCAAATGTTCTGATCATCTATAAGCAATAAAACTGCAATTCCGTTTAAAAAAAGTAGAGTAGGCCATTCCTAGGCTCTGTAGCTTAATTGAATGCGCGAAGACGCCATCTTTTTTTTTAACATGAGTGTGTGCGGGACGATTTCCCTTCGATTCTATTGGCTCTAACGGTCAGAAAGAGATGTCACATGTCAAAATCAAAGAAGGGGGGCCAGAGACATGGAAAATCCACCCAAATGGCCCCAGAAGAGGTTTATTTTGCTAAATCTGTCTAAAAAGGTAAAATATCACTTGTTTTGCATCAATCTTGATACAGGGTATTCATTATATGTTGTACTTTGGATTCCTAAAGCTTTTAGTCTACTAACCCATCATCCAAGGGTAGTTTTCACTATAAGTACAACATATCTTTTGGACGGACACTATAATTTACAGTTTTTTACCATGTTCAATCTGAATTTTCTTTCAAATAAAAAACATCTATATTGATTATGACTTTTCTACATCCAACTCACAGATTTATCATTACTTTGAGAAAAAAGATTATTAATTTAACCCTTTTAGAAGGGAAGATATGGCCATTTGTTCTGGGAATGTCATTTCCGAGCCTGAAACCTGAAAAACAGGCTTGGGGCTTGAAAAGGGTGGCCGGTTTCAAGGGTGAGGCCAAATAAAGCACATACAGCATTGGGTTTGATGTCTTTTTGAAATATCTTGGAGTATGCAATGAATATGTTGCCCCGAAATTAGCTGAGGTTAGGACAGGACCCGAAAATGTGAATGTGATCTGCTGGTTGACTGTTACAGCGATGGCATGAAGGTCTAGATCAAGGAACAGCTTCGCCAGCCTTGCTTTGGTAAAGTGCACTCTCAGAACAATTTTGTGTTGTATAAATCTATGCCTAGCACATGGAGAAGAGGTATGTATTAAGTCAAGCACTTTCTGCCATCGATCGTCTGCCATTTTCCAACGACTCCTGACATGTTGCAGAGATAAAGCAACGATATTGTTTATACTATTATAGAGAAGAGAGACTAGCACTTTGCTACCCGGCGATAGTGAGAGAATATGATCGATTGCGTTGTTCATTGGGATGTCAGGGAAAATGTATAATCTGGAGATATCTGAAGAAGTGAGACTGTGGTAAATTAAATCATTGGGAGAATTGTGTGAACGATCCGAATATCCCACCTACATACAGAGTACAAATGGATTTAATGCCAATCGTGTCCCATATCCCAAAAGCAGAGTCAGAGAGGGAGGGAGGGAGGTTGTAATTATTCTTCAGTGGAGAGTGTACCGACGTTGTCTTCAAGTTGAAATGCCTTCTAAATTGCGACCAAACTCTGATGGAGTGATACACACTGGATTAGAGCTGAATTGAGGTGAAGAAGGAGGGGACTGAGCGCATAGTATGGAACGTAGATTGTAAAGGACACAGGGTCTCCAGGAAATTGGAGATGGCACGGTGTTGAAGAGTGTGTCCCATAAAAGAACACAGAGAACAGACTTTCCCAGTTTAGATCTTTAATTTAATAATAATCTCCTTCTTGCTGTTAGCCATGTGTGTGGTCTGTAACAATAGTACATACAAGATATGGCATTAATAATAATCACAATGATCTATAATAAACCATTATAGAATCAATACAATTGAATTAGACAAGCGAGTGCAATACACAAATACAAAGATGTTAGCAACTAAGCTACCACTAGCATCCAGCACCGCTAACAAACTAGAGACATTACTGCCTACTAAGATATATACTAATATTACTATTTACTACAAATAAACCCTGACAAGTTTAAATTGCGGCGCCCGTGACACGGAGGGCCTCATCATATAACTTTGCGTGGGGCCACAAATTGGCCAGGGATTGCCCTGGGATTATCCCCCTCTAAATGAGTAGATTTAGGGAACGTTAACAGATAACAGATTAGGCTAGGATACCGGATAAAGTTAGACTGGATCCTGAACTTCCTGACGGGCAGACCCCAGGCAGTGCGGGTGGGAAACATCACATCCTCCACCCTGATCCTCAACACCGGAGACCCTCAAGGCCAGGCCCGGACTGGCCATCGGGAGGACCGGGAGGTTTCCCGATGGCCCGGCCTGTTAAGTGGCCTGCTTTTAGAAAACTGTCATGGTTTTGAGTGCTGTAAAATGACCCTCATGGTCCCGGTCATCTTCCTGAAGCTGAGCGTGTTTCAGGCGTAAAGAGAAATCAATGCAACAGACAGGGATAATAAAACAATTGAACAAAACAAACACACCAATAAACAGAAAGTCCAAAGTCCTGCAGAAAGGCAGGACTTTGGACAGAGTGATGCAGACTTGGTTTGTTTAGTTTTTTGACATTTTTATAACACTGTGCTGATATCACCTGAGCCACTTATTGATTCAGTCTCCTACTCAATCTCTGTTTGCCTTTGATTTAGGGCTGTTTACTTTTCTTATTTATTTCTGCACATGTGTACAAACTGATTTTCCAACACAGAAACATACAAGATGTTTTAATGATCTGTTTTTATTGGGTTTATTATATATATTTCACAAAGGATACATTACAATAACAATGCCGACACTATGAATATGAACCATAGAAAACACACACGCACATGCACACGCACGCACACACACACACACACACACACACACACACACACACACACACACACACACACACACACACTTTTATTACCAGGTTGACGCTGGTCCCTTAAGCGTCACATATGAGCAACATTTGTGTTGTCAAGGAAGTGTGGGAAAACTCTGATCACTAGCAATTTATTACAACATCTAATGAATACACAATATAAAATACAAGTACTACGACTGAAATATAATAAAAGGATACAATACACATACATTTAATGCAATAAATACAAATTGAGGTAGATTGTACAACATGTGACTCATTAAGATGAAGATTTAGTACTAATTGCGTAGAGATTGTTGGAAAAAACAATTGTCTACCAGAGTCATTAACCTAATTCAGTTAACAGGTGACTGTGTTTCAAGGTGTGGATGTGCGTACATGTGAAAGAGATGAACAGATACTCTGAACTGAGTGTGTGTGTGTGTGTGTGTGTGTGTGTGTGTGTGTGTGTGTGTGTGTGTGTGTGTGTGTGTGTGTGTGTGTGTGTGTGTGTGTGTGTGTGTGTGTGTGTGTGTGTGTGTGTGTGTTTTTACAGCTTGTTATCTGGGATGAGTTTTACAGCCCGATCAACCTTTGCGCTTCTCTTTTCTCTCCTTGGTTTCCTTTCCCCAGACTGTCTATTAGAAATATACAAGCTGTGTGTCTGTGTTTGCCGTCTACCTGTCCCTGACACATACAGTACAGTGAACACACACACACAAGTGTAAGTGTTTCCTATTTTCTCGATCAAACTACAGGTTGGCTTCTGTCCAATTACTGCAAGTGTTCCCAGCAGCACCATCAACGTTTCCAGTTTGTAAACTAATGGAGCTGACACATTCTGCAGATGACTGATGATGAGAGGCTTTTACTCTCATGGGGTCCTGTTGGTAATGATGAACACACACACACACACACACACACACACACACACACACACACACACACACACACACACACACACACACACACACACTCTTTGACACATTAAGCTTTACATTAGTTATTGAATTGCTGGGTTATGGCCAAAATATATATGCAATGAGGTCACAGTGACTCTTCATATCTAATGAAAGCATAACAATCTACCAGAACCTGATTACATACGATTACACACCCTTCTTCTAATGGTGGTTTGGTGGAGGTAGTCATGCATGTAGGTAATTAGCATCGACCTGCAGCCTATTAATGGCTTTCTGATTAAAGTCAGCTGCTGTTGCGTCATTGGATGTAACATGAAGGATTGCCAAAACTCTAAAATACAAAAGCTATTGGAAAGCACATAACTTCCCCAAGGCAAATCAGATCCACTCCAAAATATAATTGGTCATTACTTGGCCCATGCTTCCACCAAGTTTCATGAAAATTGGGCAGGTAGTTTTTCTGTTGAGAAAGTAGACAAACAAACAAACAAACAAACAAACAAACAAACAAACAAACAAACAAACTGAGAACATAACGTCCTTGGTAATTTGAAAACACTTTTTTTTTACAAAGAAGATTTGATTAATATACTAAGTCTAAATGTGCAAAGAGAAACTAATTCACAAAAAAAATGGGAAAGTATTAGTGGGGCTGAATAATGTTCTTCTATTTAAAAAAAATAATGAATGGATTTTTAAGGTTCTTATTTCTGTATATTTACTTGTTGGAAAATCAGATAAAAAATGGAACAAGTTTAAGTTTGTGATTTACATTTCAAAAACCTGCAATTTCACAAGGTTTTACTGACGAGCTCAGATCTAGCCAGCTTTGAACATACATCCTTCATGTGTTGCTCCCAATGTGAGTTTCAAACCCAAATAAAACACATAGTATACACAAGGACTGTTGTTCAATACCTCCCTATCAACCTGCTGTGAACATCAGTGCAGCTTATTACAGAAAACAATATCAAAAATCCAGTTATATTATCATTAACTACTCTAACTATCCTGTATCACACAGTATAATCATTAAAAGTGCGTGTTTGAAGCTTGTAATTGATTCAGACCTTGGCAGAACAACAGAGAGAAGGTTATATGGCCCTCCTCCATGTCTTTAAAGGTTGTACATTAACAACTTCAGGTGGGAAAGGACAGGTGAGCGGCCACTCAGAGGAACACAGTGCAGTGTGAATGTGAGAAGAGATCACCTCAGAGAAGGACTTGGGTACTGGGAATTGCAAAAAAAACGCTTTTAACGTGTGGATAAGACAACCTTTCTTTTTCTAAGAGGACATTGTGGTGACTTTACTGAACTGGACTCCGGATCCGGAACAGAGAAAAAAGCAAAAGACAGAATACCAGATCCTGGACTCTACCTGGACAGCTAAAAAGCCTGGAATATAGAGAGACTGAAAATGGGAACGTGTTGGTTTTGGTTGTGTTTTTGCGTCTTGGGTTTTGTCGCTGCTCCGTGTCGAGGACAGTGTTGGAATGGGATTAAAATCAATGTGATCCTGCTGGAGGATGAAGAGTCTCCCTGGAGTCTGAGGTTTGTGAGGGGACAAATAGAGAAGGCCATAGAGACAGATTCATCCAATAATGCTGCAGAAGGTAATAAAATACGACCATGTAGATGCGTGCAAAGAATTATGGAATGGTGAAAGAAGTATTAAGAGGTATTAACTTCAGTAAACGTAGCAATACTAAATTGTAAAAATGCAAGTCAAAGTTGTGCAATCAACATCTCACGGCAGTAAAAGTATGAACGTATTGGCATCCAAATATACTTAATTTACCAGCAGCAAAAGTATGTATTGTCCATAACTGTTGTGATATATTTTGTAACAATATTTACCGTTTATTCCTAGTGTTACAGTTTTTTTAAGCTCTTTTCATAAGAAATTGTCTCACAGTTATGAAAGAGTGTCAATAAACAACACTAGAGAAGTCTATCTGTTTAGATATCCGGGGACAAGTGAACCAATGGCTGATAACAGATAAGATATGATTTAAAGTGTGTAACAGATAGGGGTCACGAACAAAAGGGAAGTAATCATCATAAAGCTTGCTTAATGTTTAACCTTGACCACTGTTCTATATGATAATATTAAGTTTTGACTCATTTACATGGCTGGATTAACCTGCTATGGGCCAATGGCAAAGATTAATCATTGGCCCCTATTGATTGTTATTATACAACCCAGTCTCACGGCATTTCGTGTTATAGTCACGACATTTAATCTATTGATTTGTGTTCACCAACACGATTTCCCCCTTTTTTTCGTGTCACACAGAACAATTTTAAAAGCAATGTATTTCTATTGGTGGTGTGTTTCGTGCCTGCACCACGTCTTTTTGTCCGGTTGGGCCTTGGAAGACCAGAAGCTGTGTGGTTCATAAAAACATGTTCTTACTCAATATCAAGCCACGATGATTGCTTTTATTTTAAATCGTATAATGTCGGACTTTTTTTGTCGTCTGTGAGGAAAAGAAATGGGGCTCAGAGCCTCAGAATACTGAAATCTGTATTTTTTTAAATCTTTGTTTCCTTCTAATTTGTTATTATTTTCTAAATAACACACTATTATTTACTCAAATATAACACACAATTATCCTTGTTTTTATTTATTTGTTTGAGTCCATAATCTCTGGCTTTTTTGGCGTCCGTCAGGAAATTAATTTAAAAATAAAATAACCGGAAACAGACGTAGGCCTATAAGGGACATTTCGAGCATCATTGCAATACACAGCCACTGAACTGATTACTTTACTTTCTGTAATTCTACTCCACTACAATTCAGAGGTTAACCTGGTATTTTTACTCCACTACATTTATTTTAGTTACTTTGCAGATTCCGATTAATGATGTGAAATATAAACAACCCTTAAATCAGACTTTAGTTACAATATCTTTAAAAACTACAAGTGTAAATATAACCTATCTACCATTTGGATCAAATATACAAGTCAGCCGAATTAGTGTTGATATAATTGCTGATATATTTATGATCCACGTCACATATTCAGTTTCCGTGGCAGTTCTTCCAGTTTGTCCAGAAGTCTTCTCATCAGGGCTCTATAAATAGAGAACTACGGCAGATGTGTAATATTTAATGCGGTCGAACTGTGTATTACAATGCCGTTATGTGATGACTTTCAAAGAGAAAAGCAAGCACACTCGGAATAAAGTATCATTTTCTTTTTTTAAATGTTTTTCGGATTTTATATGGCATAAACACCATATCCCAACGTGCATTGCGGCTAGATAATCCAATCACCGAGCTTCTAGCTGAGGTTCTTGGGTTATCAGTTCAGTGGGTGTGTGGCATGGATGTATAATAAGAACGGTGTGTGGTGTGTATCGCATTGATGCTCGAAATGTCCCTTATAGGCCTACGTCTGTTTCCGGTGACTTTATTTTGAAATTCAGTTCCTGAGGAACGGCTAAAAAGCCTGAGATCGATGAGAGAATTAAACGAATAAATGAAAACAAGGATAATTGTGTGCTATTGTTGAGTAAATAACAGTGTGTTATTTAGAAAAGAATAACAAATTAGAAGGAAAAAAAGATTACAAAAATACAGATTTCAGTATTCTGAGGCTCTGAGCCACATTCATTTCCCTCAAAGTCCGACATTATACGATTTAAAATAAAAAAATAATCGTGGCTTGATATAGAGTAAGAAGATGTTTTTATGAACCACACAGCTTCCGGTCTTCCCAGACCCGACCGGACCAAAAGACGTGGTGCAGGCACGAAACATACGACCAATAGAAATACATTTCTTTTAAAATCGTTCTGTGTGACACAAAAAAAAAGGGAAAATCGTGATGGTGAACACAAATCAATAGATTAAATGTTGTGAGTATAACACGAAATGCCGTGAGACTGGGTTGCATTATAAGTTCGACCGCGTATTTATTTAGCATTACAGACCATGCCATTACATTTGATCTGATAATGTGCATTATTTAACCAAACCATTTCACATAGCCCAGTGGTTCCCAAACTTTTTCTGTCTTTGGAGAGAAAAAAAAGTCGGGCCCCCCCAACACAAGTCAGGCTCAGTGGCGGCGCCAGAGATTTATTTTGGGGGTTGCTGTGGGGTAGCTTGACGTTTCATAGAGGGTGCTCAAACATTTAGGGTTTCCCATTAATGTACCGGTCGCTACAGTGGAATTTTCTACTGCAACAATCCCCACGCATATACACAATGTACCCGCAACTGTTACAATGAAGGCTCAATAATCAGCTCACGGCACATAGGTGTAAGCAGGGGTACAGTGCTATTTTTATAGGTGGTGTGTGGATCTTACATAGGGGGGTCCTCACCTCCTCTAGGGGGGTCCGGGGGCAAGCTCCCCCGGGAAGATTTATTTTTAAATATTGAAGTTAAAAGCATCAATCTGGTGCACTTTCAGAGCAAAATGAAGAGATCTATGGATATATCTCTCAACAACACCCGTATAAAACAGAACTGTAAACAGATTTACTTTTTCTTTATGGATATTTTAGAAATCACCCTTTTAAACTTTATTCTTTTTTTACTCTCATATAGTATTTCATACCTGTTTTTCATTTATTCTCTTATTTTTTTACAACTATAATGATCATATAAACGTGTGCCTCGGAAATAATTGTTTACATTAATGGTGACCAAAACGTTTGAGACCCACAGAGATAACACTTAGAGTCCTTTAGCTCACTGAGTCTCTCAGTCTGACAGGAGAGGACTCTCCTCCACCTTGTTGTTGAAAAAACTCCTTATATCCGTTAGCGTAGCTCGCTAGCACCAGAAGCTAACAACAACGATCTCCGGTACCGGTGCGCTCTCTTTCGCACACGCACACATAATGGCTCGTTTCACACACACACACACACACACACACACACACACACAGAGCCGAGCTTTAATGAAACACAGAGACCCAGACTTAATAGTAATGTACTGTATCATATTATTTTTGAATCAATAATTTTTCAAATTATGATTTTTTAATTTATTTTTATTTTTGAATAACCATTTTTCCTCCTGGTCTCTCGCGCCTGTCATGCCAGCTTGTCATTAGTAGCCTATTTGATCACAGTACCTAGCTATTTAAGCTAACGTTACATTTGTTTGTTCAACCCTATGTTTTGACTGACTTAATAATGTTTCAAGATGACCTTACTACAATGAGAACCTAGTCAAGAGCTGTTAAATATACACATTTCACATGGTAACATACATTATATCATGCTAAAAGACTATGGCTAGTTAGCTAAGGCTGCTGGAGCTAACCTTAGCT
Organism: Notothenia rossii; assembly: GCF_949606895.1. Classification (NCBI taxonomy): domain Eukaryota; kingdom Metazoa; phylum Chordata; class Actinopteri; order Perciformes; family Nototheniidae; genus Notothenia; species Notothenia rossii. The sequence continues at coordinate 5,014,476 of NC_136910.1, forward strand.
TACACTAGCTAAATAATGTGATAAAGTATACAGTCTTCCACACGGAGGGAAAATACTAAAAAGTAGATGGGCAAAACATAAACGTGTATTCTTTTTAGTGTATCTGTAACCTCCCAAAATAATATAATATTAGCTTTTGGAAGTAACACTGGGTAAGGCTACCGCTAATCTTAGTGTGCTAGTTAGCTGGACATACTAACATTTGCAGCTCGTGTTACAGGAAGACAAATGCACACTGTTTAATTAGTTTTTTATGAGTTTTCTATATTTTTGAATGTATGAAATATTTTCTGCCTTTTTGTTCTTTACCCAAACTACATCAAGATGCAACGTTTAATCTCACGGCTAACTATGGCGGATTCAACACAACCTTTTATCGACACAAAGGCTGCCGGAGCAGTGCGTGTGAGGGAGTGGACGAGCTGAAGATGCTACTAGTGAGTACAGTTTAACACCCAACAAGACACATAACATACTTGCTAACCACAAGAACACATAAGTACATGTGTAATTAAAAAAATCAGCCTCCGTCAAGTTTGATTGCCTGGGAATGTCATGTGAAAAAATATGAATTAACACAGAAGCAAGGTCTGTATTTTTGCTATCCTAGACCAGTTACATGTTGTCTGCTCTACAAGTACAACACCTTAATATTGTCTGCTTATCTGCATTATTGTGTTGCACCGTTGGAGAAGCCTGTGACATAAGATTTTCAATGACTTAATTACTCTGTAGCTATGGTAGTTTGACAATAAAGAACCTTGAACCTTGAAGTAACATAAATGATGGCAATTCTTGTCATAATTTATAATAAAGTAAGCAAAATGACTGTACAAATATGGTAATTATCGTACATCCAACACTGATGACCTGTGTGCTTAGTGTGTAACCTTCAGGATAAAAAGTTGTATCCTGTAGGAGGCATCTTGACTATGCACAACATAAACAGCTTAACAGTGTCCAAAGGGTCACTACAGATATAATATTAATAGTTCTTTGTTTCAAGGCTGTTTCACACTTACTTTAACTGCATCTAACGGACACTAGAGTAACTCTGCAAAGAAATTCAGGGTACACAGACGTAGCTATCAAACATAATGTCATCAAATAACTTAACAAACGCACCGTCACACAGAAAGACAAAAGCTCACACTCATTTATTTTTCCCTTGCAGAGTTCAGGCACCCTGGGGTGTGCAGTGCTCGGGCCTACCTGCACCTACGCTACTTTCCAAATGGTTGAGTAAGTACATTTTATTGAATGTCAGGTCCACATTTTTGCAGATAAAAAAGGGTTTGCATATGGGATTTTCTGCTTCCAACATAACATGTGTTTCTGTATTGGATGTGTCTGTATGATGCACCTTACAATTTCCCCCTCAATACATTATGTCAATATCTATTTCTATCTCTTTTCCTCTCCCCTACATCTTCACATCAGTGTTGAACAAGGTCTAAGGGTCGGTACGCCCATCATCTCTGCGGGAAGTTTTGGTCTCAACTGCGATGACACGCTCAACCTGCAGCGCATCCTGCCTCCAGCACGCAAAATCTCTTCCTTTTTCATCAACTTCTGGCAATACACCAACACCAAGTTGAAACCTGAATGGAAGACGACCTATATTTACAAGAAGCCGAGCAACTCTGAGGATTGTTTTTGGTGAGTCCCCTGAAATGGTGGTTCCGAAGACATTTTGATCACTGAATGAGTTTCATATTTATGTTAATAACATCATTAATTATGTGCATAACAATCGCACCACAGAAAAACTGATGAACTGTACAATGAACCCAAATAGTGACTGCAGGAAAGTTGTGTAAAACAAGCATTTTGTAATCATTTGGAGCAGATTATTTCCTGTATTTATTGCATCAGAGATCAGTCAATCAATCAATCAATCAATCAATCAATCAATCAATCAATCAATCAATCAATCAATCAATGTTTATTTATATAGCCCAATATCACAAATGTTACATTTGTCTCAGTGGACTTTACAGTTTGTACAGAAATTCAGTATGACAGCACGTCACCCTCTGTCCTTAGACCCTCTGTCCTTAGACCCTCTGTCCTTAGACCCTCACATCGTACAAGGAAACACTTCCAGAGAAAACCCACAGTTTAAAGGGGAACATGGGAGAAACCTCAGGGAGAGCAACAGAGGAGGGATCCCTCTCCCAGGACGGACAGACGTGCAATAGATGCCGTGTGGAAATTGAAGAGATAATACATTTTACAGCGTAGTTAGACCCAATGTTTGGAAATGCATGTGTCTATAATAACAGGATGAATCCACGAGGATGTCAACAATCCTGTGGGAGCCATCAGGGAAGTAGTATGATGAGAGTCAGGCAGGACCGCAGAGACAGGTTCTGCCACGACTCGAAGTCCAGGACTCAGGATAGAGGATCCAGCACACAGGACCACAGCAACAGGATCAGCCTCGACTCAGGATCCCGGCGTAGATATAAACACAAAAAAAGAGATTTGGGGGAAGCTGGGTTATTCGGAACATGAGAGTACACAGGTACAGACAGACAGAAGGAAGAAGTAAGGTGTCCCCCGACAGTCCAAGCCTATAGCAGCTAAACTAACGTGTCTACGTACATGCACTCCCTTAGGATAGGTTGAGGGAAAAGGGTAGCAAGTAAGAAGTAAGAAACAGAGATGGAGAGGCACACGCAGGGAGTAAGGTCAACACATTCTCACTCCCAACTCGGCCTATGTTGACGTTATGTCAGGGTCCCTGTCGTCACTTTCCAACGCAAGGGGGGGCCCTTTAGCGTCGAGTTTCAACTATCAGGGAGTCCCATTGACTTGCATAGAGCTCCCTGAACGTTGGTAATAGACGAGTTGGGATCGCTGCGAAATGCTCTCCGCAGACCCATTCTCACAGCGTTTATCAACCTTTTTCGAACTCAATATCAAGCCACACTTATTGTTTTTACTTCTTTATTCTTAATTGAATAATGTAGGACTTTTGTTGCCGTCAGTTATGGGGAGAGTAGGGGTTCAGAATACTGAAATCTGTATTGTTTCATTGTTTTTTCCTTCTAATTTTGTATTCTTTTCTAAACCACACACTGTTATACTCAACAATAAACAACAACATCTTCAATTTCTCTTCACAATATACATCTCCTTGCACTATCAACACTAATTTGGCTGACTTTTATATTTGATCCACAGCTGATAGAAAGGGACACCTGGTGGTTAAAGCAAGTTATTGAAATGTATTATTTGTATTATTAGATATTAATAGGAAACACAGACAGACAAACTAATAAGGCTTAATTAAACATTAAATAATACTTTAGGTTAAGGTCTTATTTTGAATAAGAAAAAAGCTTTGGGGGTATAAATATTAAGCCTGACAAAGTACTAATATATTGCTTTCCTGCAATGCTAGCTACTGTATGTTTAAGCACTTATTTTAACTGATTATACTCTTATAATATGTATGTAGATAGCATAAGAAATGTGCAGAATATGACAGTTTAATGGTGGAGGTATGCACACATATTGATAGATGTCTCAATGCACTGTTGAGGAACCTGCGACCCAAGTTTTTCACCTTGTCAGGTGTTGAACATTCAATAAATAAAGAACACAGAATTATTAAATATAAAACACAGAATTTGTGTGATTATACAAAATGATTTACAAATAAACACCACTGCATATTTATAACTGTTACACATGCTGAAGTAACGCAAATGTTTCCAACTTGGGATCAATAAAGTATATCTTATCTTAAGATGATCGATGGCTACTGCCATATTTGCAAAATGTGCCTCTGAACCTTGACAAGTGCATGTTTTAGGATTATCAATGAACAACAGGAGGGGTCACAGACATAAGACCAGCTGTTAAATAAAGCTCTTCTGACCTTAGCTGTCATGTGGGTATATATTAAAATCCAGTTTTGAATAGTCTGCTGAGGTTCCATCCCATTTCAAAGTGCTGTTCGACGCTCGGCGTAACCCTCGGTGCACACTCAAACATCCAATCACAGAGCTTGAGGACTATCACAGGGTTGGTCAAGCGAAGCGGAGAGAATACTTACGTCCGGGTGTAACATTCTCTAAAGCAATTACTATGAGCTGCTCTGACCCTCGATCCTGACGGACTCCAACTTGTGTTTATTAATCAAACAAATAAATAAACACAAGGATAATGATGTGTTATTGTTGAGTAAATAACAGTGTGTGGTTTAGAAAAGAATACAAAATTAGAAGGAAAAAGCGATGAAACAATACAGATTTCAGTATTCTGAACCCCTACTCTCCCCATAACTGACGGCAACAAAAGTCCTACATTATTCAATTAAAAATAAAGAAGTAAAAACAATAAGTGTGGCTTGATATTGAGTTAGAAAAAGGTTGATAAACGCTGTGAGAATGGATCTGCGGAGAGCATTTCGCCGCGATCCCAACTCGTCTATTACCAACGTTCAGGGAGCTCTATGCAAGTCAATGGGACTCCCTGATAGTTTAACCTCGACGCTAAAGCCCCCCCCTTGCGTTGGAAAGTGACGACAGGGACCCTGACATGACGTCAACATAGGCCGAGTTGGGATCACTCCCAACTCGGCCTATGTTGACGTCAAACGTGTTGCTGTTACCTTCTAATAGAACCTCAAGAGGTCAGAGAGGGGAAAGGTTTTGGATTACAGGAGTAGAGAGAGAATAGATTTAGAAGAAGGAGAAGTAGTAATAACCTTAGTTTTAAATATAAGATCTACATTTTTAGGATTTAAGTGAAAGAGTAAGAACTAAAATGTAGGTGAAGAGGCACAACGTGTTTACGTCAATGCACTCTTATTAGATTATTTTATCAGCTATAAGCTTTATCAAAAAGGAAGGTCTTAAGCGCACTCTTAAAAACGGATAGGGTGTCTGCCGTCCGAACACAAACTGGAAGCTGATTCCACAAATATGGAGATTGATAAGAAAAGGCTCTGGCTCCCATTGTACTTTTAGACACTCTAGGAACAACCAACAACCCTGCATTCTTGGAACGCAATGCCCTAGTAGGACAGTAGGGTATAATGAGTTCTTTAAGGTAAGATGGCGCCTGCCCATTAAGGGCTTTGTAGGCGAGAAGAAGAATTTTAAATTCTATCCTGTGTTCTATAGGGAGCCAGTGTAAGGCAGCCAGGACAGGAGTAATGTGGTCCCTTTTCCTAACTCTGGTTAGTACACGAGCTGCAGCATTTTGAATCAGCTGAAGCGACTTGACTGACTTCTTGGTACACCCTGATAATAAGGAGTTACAATAATCCAGCCTTGAAGTAACAAATGCATGGACTAGTTTCTCTGCATCGTTTTGAGGCAAGATATGCCTGATTTTTGCAATGTTACGTAGATGGAAGTAGGCGGTCCTTGAGATTGATTTGATGTGGGCGTTAAAGGATAAATCCTGATCAAATATAACACCAAGATTCCTTACAGTCTCACTGGAGGCCAAATTAATGCCATCCATAGGTAATATATCTTTAGATAATTTGTTTAACATCAAAAAGTTGAAGGTCATCCACGTTTTTAAGTCCTTGAGGCAGTCTTGAATTTGATTTAGATGATTGGTTTCATCAGGCTTGATGGATAAATATAGCTGAGTATCATCCGCATAACAATGGAAATTTACAGAATGATTCCTTATAATATTGCCTGGCGGAAGATCAGCTTTCCTGTTATTTACAAGTACATTTCAACACATATCGAAGCCTGTAATGCAGTTTCTTTATTTAACAGCTCTGCATACTTTATAAACTCCTTTTCATTTAGACAAATTCAGTATTTTCCTCTCCTTGACGCTCGGCTATTTTATGTTAGGTCTTTGCAAATGTAAACAGGGTACTTTCTAATGTTTGACAAGGCTGTTTAGCAGCTTGTGTTCAGGCCTGCCTTAATCCTGTAAAATACAAAAAAGTTGCATATATTTAAAACAAAAAACTGACCTTGGAGATGTCTTAAAAAATGTTTTGGTTTTGTGATTTTCTCCTACAGGTATATAAATGCACTTGATACAGACACAAGCGACTTTGCCCAAAGATATCAGAAAACGTCAGTGCGCAAACCAGAGGAACTGGATACAGTTTTGACAGCAAGCAACAGGTCAAGCAACCGTAAGTCTTTAAAAACACATACAGGGATTATTGTATATGTGTGCACGTTTTAAAAAAAAGCTATCAGACACAGACTTCTGATAAAAGTCAGAAGTCCAGAAGTACCAACCCTCTTGTACAATGGGTTGGTTGCCTTTTGTGAGTGAACTTTGATATTTATATCCCTAATTTTCAACATCAACTGCACATGAGAGCACAATCCGCTGTCTGTTGAACATTATGAGAGGAAAGCCTGCTGACAAGCTTTGTTATAGACAAACAAAGATTTAAAAATCAAAGCTAATCCAGTGATTGTCCTAAAGTGGAGGCCAAGGGGTACTAAGCCTTGATCCCCCTCTTTGAAGGCATTTTTATCTGAATTGTTTCTTGGTACCAGCATCCTGTTTTGTGAAATATTTTGCTGAATATTTAGTAAAGAAAACCAGTAAGGATATCATCTGAAAGTTGAGAATCTCCCCTTTCCAATGGTGTATAACTCAAAATGTGTTTAGGGGACGATGTGACTGATTTGGTCACATTTGTGAAAAACAAATATAATCTCGGTATGTAATGAACATTCTGCTGTATGGGAACGTACATTTTAGGACAAGGTTGTATAGAAAATCTCCCTGAAGCTGCTGGACGTTGGTCATTTAATAAAACAAAACCTTGTAACTTTGACTTTCAGAGGTGGATAATGGCACATTTCCCACTCTGAACCCCATGGCCATAGCCTATAGAATGATTAACACATACCATAGCTTTCTGTTCTACTTTGATGCAGCTATAAAAAGGCCATTTTAGGTTTGGTATTAACTCTAGATTCAAGGTTTAAGCGGACATTTAAATGGAAATCAGGGTCTCCCAAACACACAAAGCAAGACATGCATACATTAAGGCAGGGGTGTCAAACTCAATTTCATCGCGGGCCACATTCGCATAAAGGTTGCACTCAAAGGGCCGGTTGTAACTATATAAATATACATATATAAATATATGATATATTTATAAAATAATGTATTAAATTACATGATTGCCTCTGAATTGGTTTATTATCTGATGGGGTAATAACTAAGTAATTAACTACGTCTGAAAGCAGAAGTCCAGGGCAAATAATTGCAAGTCTCTTCAGTGTGCATGTCACAAAACGAGATGCATTGTGGGATATGTAGTTTATGGGCAACCTGCTTCTGTAAAGTGCCATGTAACCGTATAATATACGTGTTATATTCTTCGCAAGCTCTTACGGGGCCACATAAAATGAAGTCGCGGGCCGGATTTGGCCCCCGGGCCTTGAGTTTGACACCCCTGCGGTTTTAATACATCTTCTTTGTTTGCAGTGTTCATAATGTGTGGATCCCCGAAGGACGTAGAGGAGGTGAAGAGAGTCTCCCAAGCCGACAGCAAAGATATTCTCTTTGTTCTTATTGATCTTTTCAAGTCAGTGCCTCTTATATCTCTATTTCAATCTCTTTGCAGTCTGTCTGGTAAAATCTTACTGATTACTTTCTGCATGTGTCTACAGTGATCAATATTACATCAACACATCGTCACTGCCGTCCATGAAGAACGTGTTGGTGGTGACAATGCCCAACACCAGAAACTACGTTATCAACACCGACCTGACAGACAACAACACGGTGAGGACACTTCACACATTACTTCCTCGTACTGCTGTTAAAAGCAATAGTTGAAATATAAGGGATATACTGTCATTGCTGAATGATGCAAATAAGAAACTATACTGAGGTAGCTTAGCTTAGCATTAAGACTTTGAGCAGCATCAATGATATCTCTGCTACAAACTCCAGGCTGTTTGCTTGTCTAGTTAAAGGGCTGGTCTTCCCAATCTTACAAATCTATGACTATTAACTCTGAGTTACATTTTTGACTTAAATCTCTGAGATTTTCACATTTTATTTTCAACATTTCCCATTTTAATCTCAGAGAATATCCAGGTTTTTTCGTGTGAATTTACCACTTTCATTTTAGATAATATCCAACATTTTCCCTTCTTTCCCAGGTCCATGAAGTATTTATTTTTTAACAAAGGTCCTGTACTAATTAAAAGCAATGCAGATCATTTTCCTTTTTTCATTAATTTGTTCCTCTCTTTCTGCAGATGAATGATTACATGGCTGCGTACCACGACTCGGTGCTGATGATAGGCGAGGTGATGAGAGAGATCATTGAGAAGAATCAGTCGAACACTCAGCAGATGGAGTTTGTCAACGTGACTAAGTTCAGAAACATCTCCTTCAACGGTAAGAAAAGAGGAAGAGTTATTGGGTGAAAGGAGAAATTAACTTATCTTCCATTCCAGTAACAAGTATGGGTTTAATCCTCAAAAAAAACATTTCAGATCCATTTCTAAGTGGGCATGGATGAATGTATTTATATTTTATTTAACTAACATTACATAATAACAAAGCTTACAAACATATTAAGCACTAACGTATTAATTCGCCAATGTTAGCCTAATGTTAGCGCTGCGTTTTTCCAAATCCCGCTCAAGTTTCTTGCAAGTTAAGTTTATCCGTATTTCTCTGTCTGAGAAATGCCATTTTACTGCTCGTGAAAAATACGACAAATCCCTACTTTGGTGGTGATTGAACGGATACAATTAGTCATGATCTTTGTTTGAATTCACTTCACCAACGTCACAGATACAGGAGCATTTCAAAATGCAAAATGGGGGGGGGGGGGGGGGGGGGGGGGGGTGCTAATGGATTGCCGGAGCTGTTAGATTAACATTAACATGCTTATATTGTAGTTCTAAGTGCAATGCATTGCGGCCTGTAGCACCGTCCTTGATGGAGCATATGTGTGGGCAGGAAAGGAGGGAGCAGGGAGTAGAGTATTTGTCGATTTTTGTTCTGTTTTCTGTGAATATCTGCCTCACCCTCTCAGACTTTCAGTTGCGCGCGCTACTAAAGAGACGTGTTTCCATGGAAACCAAACAATGGTGTAGCTGTATTAAAGTCCGAGTGGAAACAGTCCTGAGTAAATCTGATTTTGTCAGAAATGCGGGAGAAATATGACCCCGGGAGGAAACCGGGAGAGGGCAATGAAATCGGGAGTCTCCCGCGAAAATCGGGAGGGTTGAGAAGTATGGCGACTTCTCCCTTCTAAATTAAGGTGACCAGATTTTCAAAATTAAAACCGGGGACATTTTGAGTTTTGCGGTATATATATAATTAACATATCCAATTTTCTTCACTGTTTAAGAAAAAAGGGGGACAATTCTGGTTCAATGTCATTCGAACATTTGAACTGTTGGATACAAACAGAAGGAAGATAGCTCATATATGAGACTTCCAAGGTCTTTTATTTTGAAACTGGACATCAGATTGTCCAGATTCTCTCTGAGTGACTAGATGGGGTGTCCTGCGATCACCCTGAAGTGAAATAAGTCTTTGATACTGGATGGTTTTTGTTTTATTCTTATCTATAAATAGAGGGACGATAGCCCATATATGAGACTTCAAAGGTCTTTTATTTTGAAACTCTACATCAGATTGTCCTGATTTTCTCTGATTGACTAGATGGGGTCTCCTGCTATCACCCTGAGGTGAAATAAGTTAAATTTGATTAACTTCGAATGACTCTTTGATTATGGACGGTTTTCATTAAATAATAATCAAAATATAGATGGACAATAGATCTAATTTGAGATTTTAAACAGCATACATTTTAAATTGTGCTTCAGAAAGTAATGTTATTTTAGGAGTGTTGTGAGATGGTGTCAACATCAATTGAAATTAGTCACCCAGTGGAAATGTCAGATATGTCTTCATAACTGTATACTTACATTTTACATTCACTCAGTTATAATGTGGGAGTTATACGTAGTTTGTCTTAAATTATTATTGATCACATTGTATAGTACATATTTCTTAATTTAAGCTTTTATAAATTAAACGCTTTTATTTTGAAGGCAGTTTTTACAGGCCTCTACCGTAATGCATAGGATATTTGCGCACCGCACTACAACGTGCGGGCTGGCTTGACTGTGTTTTCCTAAGTGGGGGCTGGCTTGACCACAGTCTGTTTACCCAGTGTTTCCTGACATGAAACGTTTTACTTCACCTTGCTATGTGTTTTTAACGTATATTAAAAAACGGGGACATTTCCGGGGACAGTTTCAACCGGGGACAGGCCAATACAAACGGGGACTGTCCCCGGAAAACGGGGACGTCTGGTCACCCTATTCTAAATTGTCCCTGTCATGACTGATGACTGCTTTTCTCATTAATTTAGCCTAAACATGTTAACATTTGGAGTCTCAAAATACCATATCAGCACATATACTTACTCAATATAAGGTTTTTATTGCAAAAGTATGAACAGATTGTTATCTTGCTGAAAAAATACTGACAACATGACCCTGAAATCATCCTTTAGTGATGACTGTTTAGTGTGAAGCCCAACAGATGGAAGCTGCTGTCCCTTATGTACATTTTTCCCAGTCTAATTAATCTGACTAGGTGTTATGTCCTGCAGGCAGCAGCTGTGTGTAATTGGGTGTGAGTATGTGAGTGAGAGACACACTGTCAGGCTTTTTTATACGTGTTTTTTCCACAAATGACCCAATAAAACAACTATACAAATTAGCATTAAAGGTGCAACTGATAACATTCAGCCACCAGATGACACACTGCGGTTGGCAGTTTCATAGAAAACCTGCACATCTCATGGCTAAGTGGTTTAGATTCCCACTTAGCTAACTAGAAAACGTTACTGTTATCAAAATTGAAGAGAAGAAGAATAAGAATTTATAAGAATCTGAATTTTCTGAGTGCTTTTCTGAAAGCTTTGTTGTTGTGTCATGTTCTTGTGTTATTGTAATTATTCTATACTAAAAGGTATGAATAAGCTTTAAGACTTCAGTGCACATAAAACAGGAACAGGAAACATACACCAGAGGCTGATTTCTGGGGACGTTGTTGTGAAAAAAAGTTATATTTGTGAGTAAAACTGTTGATTTTTTTGCTCAGGAAGTGCTGGAATATACAAGCTGGACAAATATGGAGACAGAGACGTGAATCTCTCAGTCATTTACACCACCAATGACAACAAGGTACACTGTTCTCCTGACCTGATTAGAATGTATGAAGGTAGATATGGTGCAAAATGCGAGAGCGTGTAAAACCTGATGTGAGCACTTGCAGAAAAAAAATCTGAGCTTGTGTGCATACATTTACATTTGTATAAAATAGAATAGAATGCCAGAATCAATATATATAAAGGAACACCTACTCCCAGTAGTCGAGTTGAGGGGGATGCCATCCCCCCCCATCCCCCCTCAACTCGACTACTGCCTACTCCACTTTAAAATGAAATCCTCCATGTATTGACTCTCTTGTCAAAATGTCTCCTCAGTACCAAGTGTTATTCGAATTCGACACCGAGCTCCAAGTAACCAAAGTGATCGACGCGAACCCTTCCTTCGTCTGGGGGAAAAAGCTTCCTGATTCCACCCCAGACCAAGGTACCAATACGCACACACACACACACACACACACACACACACACACACACACACACACACACACACACACACACACACACACACACACACACACACACACACACACACACACACACACACACACACACACACACACACACACACACACACACACACACACACACACACACACCATGCATACATCACTTCAGGGGACATTACATTGACTTACATGCATTTCCTGGAGACTTATCCTAACCTTAACCATAACCAACACATGCCTAACCCTAACCAAGTCTTCCCCCTGTCCCCATAAGGGGGGCGAGTCCCCACACATGGCTGTGTAAACAGATTTAGGTCCCCACAAGGATGGTAATGCTAGGCCATACACACACACACACACACACACACACACACACACACACACACACACACACACACACACACACACACACTCACACACACACACACACACACACACACACACACACACACACACACACACACACACACACACACACACACACACACGCACTGATATACCACAATACATTGAGTTAAATACTTTTCTAGAGACTGACTTTAACACTTATCTTAAAACTAAAATGTAATGATTGACGATATGGGGACTTGCATTTTGTCCCGATAGTGGATAGGGGTCGCGGAAATGTTACTGTAAAAAATATGTATGACCCCACACACACACAAACACACACTGTTGTGTTTCGATCATCTTAGAGTAAATAACTTCATTTACATGTTTTCTGGAGACTAACTAACCATAAACCAAGGCCATAAAATGTAATGATTACCATTATGTCCCCGAAACGAAGTCCCAGTCCCCACAACTCACCACTCACACACACACACACACACGCATACACGCACGCACGCACACACACACACACACACACACACACACACACACACACACACACACACACACACACACACACACAGACAGACAGACACACAGACACACAGACACACAGACACACAGACAGACACACACACACACACACACACACACACACACACACACACACACACACACACACACACACACACATTTCCCATCAAAGTCTTCACTGTCTCAAAGGTGAAGTGAGAAATATCCCAGTTATACGTTTTTAGCGCTGTTTCAAAGTCTAAACACTGTTAAAAGAGGCTTTTTCTACCTCTTCTCGACCAGTTTAAAACCTAAACGGTGTTTCTTTCTTCAGATTTGTCTATTCCCGATATAATCGTCATTGTGTTGGCTGTTACGGTGGTTGTCGTGGCCACCATCGCCTTCATCTTCTACAGGTCAGTGCACAGCCACCTCTAAATGGGGACATTATACTGAGTAAAGAGAGCTGAACGATCATGACAGCATACCATAATATCTAACACAGTGGTTCTCCACTGGTCAGGCCTCGGGACCCACTTTTTCCTTTGTCAATAAATCGCGACCCGAAATTTTGAACCACTCAAATCTATTCAACAAAAAATCGCATACAATATGAATAAAGTGAAGTACAGTGCATATATCCCTTATATCCCTTGACAGAACTAAAACAAGGTTTAATGAGATGATGGAATCAAAGTTGAACTGTATAACATAAAAAGACACATTTTTAGAAATACTTACATATAAACTACGCATTCTGGTACACTCTGAGAAGAAAATAAATAAATCTATTACTACCCGACATAATATTAATAATATTTTATGCCATTGTTTGTTTTTCACTTAGTTCTGACAGCTTGCTGCTCCTCACAGAGAGAAGAGTAAAGAGGAGATAGTCTGTGTGACTTACTTTAAATTGTGGGTAAGGGTAGATAGCCCCCATTGTTCTGTGACCTGTCAATCATCAAACCGGGGGTCGTATTTCATTATGGGTTCATTTTGATCTGAAATTGTACCCATGGATGTATAAAGAATAGTTCTACCACAAAGTTATTCCGGGGACTTCCGGAAACAATCTTGATTCTGATTGGCCAGAGGACTCGAAAAAACATCAGCAAAGATGTTTTATTGAGAAGATGATCACTACGTGACAGACATTTTCAAAACCGTTTATGGTCTCCGGTACTTCCAGTACAACACCGACTGCATGCACAGCGTTAGAATATCGGGCCTTCAAAATAAAAGTTTGACTTTTTTTTCTTCAGTCACACATCTGCGACCCACTCGACTTTTGGGTCGCGACCCACCAGTTGAGAACCACTGACTAACATATATAAGGTTTTAAAAGTATAATACCCCCGAGGCTTGAGCTATGAGGTGCCTACATTTGGTCAAATCACTATTATTTTTTGGATTACTTTTTTATATGTACATTTTTCTGTTTATCTTTAACTGTATGAAGTGAAAGGGATTTAGCATTTTCAAACAGACAGAGAAAGTACGTAAAGTTGAATGGAAGTTAAAAATCAAAACATCTATTTTAATTTCCCTTCATATTAGAGCCTTTTTGTGAAACATTTGCAAAATTGAAATCAAGAGTTTCGTCAAAAGTTATCATTTTTGGTGCAGATAGACATAGCCGTGGGAACATATTTCAAATGGGGGGTGCTGTGGGGATGACACCAGGGCTTGTTCTGACCAATGTGCTGCCCTATAAGGCAAGATTTTAGCTGGCAATGAAAAACCTCTGCAAAAGACCAATACACTACCAAAAGAGAAACATATTGACATGTTGGACAGCTTATATAACAAGGCTTCAAAGTTATTTAGTATTATAACATGTTTTAATTGGAGGGGTGGACTTCACATCCTCTAGGGGGGTCCGGGGGGCCCTCTCGGGAAGATTTTTTTAACATTTTAAAGTCAAATGCTTCAATCTGGTGCACTTTGAGCGCCCAATTACTCGACTGATCTAGAGGGTACAACAGATCGGTTTGCATTTTATTAATCAAATAAGTATGTGAACATTTCCAATAACCTACCATAGCCAATAACAAATAAATATAACTTATTTTATTTGTGTTGTTCATTCATATCTTATTTTACCAGTTAACATTTATTTATTTATTTATGCATATTTTTAAATCTCCAGTTTTAAACGATATTTTTGGTTTACTGTCCTATAGTATACATTGGAATGATTTCAAACCTGTTTTTATTTATCCTAATAATTATAAAGGTGTGCCTTGGAAATATTTGTTTACATAAATTGTGATCAAAACGTTTGAGACTCACTGAGATAACGTATCCCCGCGGTATCCCCTCTCTCTATCTCTCTCACTTTGGCTGTGAGTTGTGGGCGCCTGCTAAGCCAACATCCCTCACTTTCATCCCTACAGCGCCCATCATACAGGGCAAATGGAAAATGTAACCGAGTTGAAAAAAGGGTGTTATCTTTACTTAATTATGAATGTTGTTACATCAAGGCTGAAAATTCGTTTTTTTTGGTATTATATCTTGTGGAAGTGCAGATCCCCTGTCCTTCACCAGGGGGTGCTGCAGCACCCTCAGCACCCCTACTTCCCACGGCCCTGCAGATAGATGTGGATCACTGTGCTTCATTTCATTTTGTATTTATTGATGTTATTTGTTCCTGCAGACAGAACAGGAGGGACCGTCTGGTGAGGAAGCGCTGGTCTCACATCTCCTCTGATCTGGTCACTCAACTGGAGAACAACGAGCTCAACGTCGTCTCTCTTAAGGTGAGATAATAGATTAAAGTTCTCAATCAGCACAAGGCAAGGCAAGTTTATTTATACAGCACCTTTCAACACAAGGCAATTCAAAGTAATGTAATGGCTTTTGACAATATTTTCTGAGGAATGCATTGATAAGACAAGATATCTGTTAATGTTACAGCATTACTACGTCGAAAACTGTTCCAATGCAAATATTTCGTATATCAATATTTTAATAAGGTAGGACACTGGTTAATAATATTGTAGCGTGTTCAAGTAACCAAGGGATGTAGTAGCCTATAAGATGTGCACAGTTATGTAATGCACTGTTGTTGGGGGGAGAGACCGCCCCTTCCATATGAGTGTGTGTGTTGGCGGGCATGAGGCGTGCATGACGGGACGAGTTGTGTTCGTATGTGGAAAAGTCATACTCAGTGCGGTGAGTGCTGGCTTTATTGCTACTGTATCCGTAGCACCCCACGCAATAGTTGGGACTGTGTACTGACGTCAGAAAAAAGGTTTGCCCCCCCAAGCGGAAATGTCAGACTCCGCCCATCAGACAGATATTTTTTTGCCTGTCTTCATCAATTTCCTGTTCTGAAAAAGAAAGCACATTTTGATTAGATAATGCCCGAAAAGCAGACATAAACAAATCATATCTAAAAACTTGTAATGCAAAAAATAATTGTCTTGCCGTTTGTAATCAACTCTGGAAGTTTCATGGTGATATCCATCAGGTAACTTTTTTAACCTAATCACCTTAACCTCATGTTTGCTCTGTTTCTCCATCAGATCGAGGACGAGAGGAAAAAAATGAAATTCCAAATCCGCCGAGCGCACTACGACAAAAAGGTAAGCGGTAGATTTAAAATCAATCAATAAGCTTTTGCACAACAATAACATTTTATTTTTCAGATTGTGATCCTGAAGGAGCTCGAGCACTCAGACGGGAACTTTAACGAGACGCAGATGATTGAATTAAACGCCGTAAGAATTACAAACACTTCTGCAGGATATTTGTTATTGTTTTTTCTTTATACACTGAACAAAAATATAAACGCAACACTTTTTTTTTTGCTCCCATTTTTCATGAGATGAACTCAAAGATCTTAAACATTTTTTATTTACACAAAATAACCATTTCTCTCAAATATTGTTCACAAATCTGAAACAATCTGTGATAGTGAGCACTTCTCCTTTGCCGAGATAATCCATCCCACCTCACAGGTGTGGCATATCAAGATGCTGATTAGACAGCATGATTATTGCACAGGTGTGCCTTAGGCTGGCCACAATAAAAGGCCACTCTGAAACGTGCAGTTTTGCTTTATTGGGGGGGTCTGGGGGGGTCCGAAAACCCTAGGGTTAAACCCTAACCCTAACATGTCACCCATTGAGCGTGTTTGGGATGCTCTGGATCGGCGTATACGAACAGCGTGTTCCAGTTCCTGCCAATATCCAGCAACTTGGCACAGCCATTGAAGAGGAGTGGACCAACATTCCACAGGCCACAATCAACAACCTGATATGCGAAGGAGATGTGTTGCACTGCGTGAGGCAAATGGTGGTCACACCAGATACTGACTGGTTTTCGGACCCCCCCCAGACCCCCCCAATAAAGCAAAACTGCACGTTTCAGAGTGGCCCTTTTATTGTGGCCAGCCTAAGGCACACCCGTGCAATAATCATGCTGTCTAATCAGCATCTTGATATGCCACACCTGTGAGGTGGGATGGATTATCTCGGCAAAGGAGAAGTGCCCACTATCACAGGTTTTTTCAGATTTGTGAACAATATTTGAGAGAAATGGTTATTTTGTGTATATAGAAAATGTTTTAGATTTTTGAGTTCATCTCATGAAAAATGGGAGCAAAAACTAAAGTGTTGCGTTTATATTTTTGTTCAGTGTATGATAATAAATAACCAGTTTATTTTTTCCCTGCAGGTCATGCAGATCGACTATAACAACCTGACAAAGTTTTACGGCACGGTGAAGTTTGATGAGGGTGTGTTCGGAGTGTTTGAGTACGGAGAGAGGGGGTCGCTCAGGGTACGTTTGATACGCTCACCTGCAGACCACTCAGGTGTTATATTAATGGTAGTGCAGTTTGAACATAAACCAATACGACCTAATAGTGTCAGTAGTATGTTAAAGAACGAGCAATTCAAATGGAAGCCCTTAAACAACAATCTGTCTAAAAAAAGTATGAACATTTGATCTCTAATGACAGATTTTATCAAAAATATTGAGTAAATATCTCAAAGATAACGACTTGTTCTCTCAAAGATCAAAGTAATAATGACTCTGCACCTCAATCTAATGACTTTCTCAAAATTATGCTTCAATCTTAAAATAATTATGTGTCTCAAAGTGATGAGAATACAATATTTTTTACCACATTTAATGTCCCTTTCTTCCTCCAGTATGTGCTGAACGATAAGGTTTCGTACCCGGAAAACACCTTCATGGACTGGGAGTTCAAGATCTCCGTCATGTACGACATCGCTAAGGTGACATATTATTATATAGGACAGTTTATAAGGTTCAAGCCAAGCTCAAAATTGACTTCCTAAACTGTGGATATGGACTATACGCGAGCTATTTAACCTGGGCCATTATTCCACTTAGCAGTATTCTGCACTAACTGTTCAACTTTTGCTATACTTATATAATTTTGAGCAATAATCTGGTTTTCAGCACTTAAATAATCATTATTATATCCAATGTCCCCCCAGAATAAAGTATAATTGATAACATTTTGATAATGCACTTAGTACTTGTTGTTGCAGTTTCCTCTTTTGGCCACTAGAGGTCAGTAGAGACTCTTTAATCTCCTCTATCTGCAGGGCATGTCCTACCTTCACTCGAGTCACATCCAGGTTCACGGTCGCCTCAAATCCACAAACTGTGTGGTGGATAACCGCATGGTGGTGAAGGTCACTGACTTTGGCTGCAACAGCTTCCTCAGCCCCGGGAAAGGTAAACAACAACAACAACACAACAGCTGCAATCACTTCTCAAGTACTACACTGAAGTAGGATTTGAGATACTCTCCTCCTCTCCTCTCCTCTCCTCCTCTCCTCCTCTCCTCTCCTCCTCCTCTTCCTCTCAGACCTGTGGACAGCTCCAGAACACCTCAGACGTCAGGGCACGTCTCAGAAAGGAGACGTTTACAGTTTCTCTATCATCGCTCAGGAGATCGTTCTGAGGAAGAGCACTTTCTACACCGAGCTCTGCGCCGACAGAGCGGGTGAGACAAAGACAGGCCGTCCAGAATGAAGCTCTAGAAAATCAGAATCAGCTATTCTTCTTTAATATCCTTTTTGAATAATTTTTTTTTTTACATGATTAGCCTTTAAAGGTCACCTATCATGCTATTCTTAGGCAATAGCATAGGTCTCAGATATATAAAGATATATAAAAAACATATCTATGAAGTGTTTTGCTCAAAATACCAAACAGATCACCCATTCTAGCCATGCCTCATATCCCTCTATTTCACTTCCTGTTTCAAAAGTGCTGATTTGGGGTATAAAGCTTTAAAAAGATTAAAAAGAGGAGGGGGCTGAGCTCATGCGGGACCCTGCAGCTACTGTCTAAACTAAATACTGCCGTGATGAAACGCCATATCATGGATTATCAAGGATTATCTCTGAAACAGTATGGAGCTCAAAGGCTTTCTCTCTTGCCGGTTATACCACAAGGTGAGTTCCTTTTTACTTCCTGCTTCTTCACACACATGCTCTCCAGTACAGGTTAGCTCTGAGTGTTAGCGATGCTAATGTAAACACCAACCATATTACGTCCAAAACAGTCGGGCATTGTTTCTGATAGCAACGTTTCTGATTGGGCCGTGGGTCCACATTTCAGATATTACATCATATCGGATGCAAATCTGGATCAGCTCCGTTGTACCCCGTTTTTAGAGATTTGGGTACGGAGGAAGAGAGAGAGGGTTTTATTTTCTGACGCTGCGTGAGTTCCCCGACACACCGGGGACACATCTTTATATAGAAAAGACATGAAAAAGTGCATTTTGCATGATAGGTCCCCTTTAAATACCAAATCATTATATACAGGACTGTCTCAGAAAATTAGAATATTGTGATAAAGTTCTTTATTTTCTGTAATGCAATTAAAAAAACAAAAATGTCATACATTCTGGATTCATTACAAATCAACTGAAATATTGCAAGCCTTTTATTATTTTAATATTGCTGATTATGGCATACAGCTTAAGAAAACTCAAATATCCTATCTCTAAATATTAGAATCATGAAAAAGTATACTAGTAGGGTGTTCAACGAATCACTTGAATCGTCTAATTAACTCGAAACACCTGCAAGGGTTTCCTGAGCCTTGAAAAACACTCAGCTTGGTTCAGTAAACTAAATCACAAGTATGGGGAAGACTGCTGATCTGACTGCTGTCCAGAGGACCGTCATTGACACCCTCCATCAGGAGGGTAAGACACAAAAAGAAATTTCTCAAAGAGCAAGCTGTTCACAGAGTGCAGTTTCAAAGCACATCCACAAAAAGTCTGTTGGAAGGGGGAAATGTGGCAGGAAACGCTGCACAACCAAGAGAGATGACCGCAGCCTTAACAGCATTGTGAAGAAGAGTCGCTTCCAGAATTTGGGGGAGCTTCAAAGACAGTGGACTGAAGCTGGAGTCCAGGTATCAAAAGTCACTGTTCACAGACGTGTCCGGGAAATGGGCTACAATAGCCGTATTCCCATGGTCAAGCCACTTCTGAACTCAAGACAACGGAAGAGGCGTCTGACTTGGGCTAAGGAAAAGAAGCACTGGACAGTTGCACAGTGGTCCAAAGTCCTCTTTTCAGACGAAAGCAAGTTTTGTATTTCATTTGGAAGTCAAGGCGCCAGAGTCTGGAGAAAGGCTGGAGAGGAGCAAAATCCAAGTTGCTTGAAATCCAGTGTGAAGTTCCCACAGTCAGCGATGGTTTGGGGAGCCATGTCAGCTGCTGGTGTTGGTCCACTGTGTTTCATCAAGCCCAGAGTAAATGCAGCTGTGTACCAAGAGATTTTAGAGCACTACATGCTTCCGTCTGCTGAAAAGCTCTATGGAGATGAGGAATTCATTTTCCAGCATGATCTGGCACCTGCCCACAGTGCCAAAACCACCAGTAACTGGTGTACTGACCATGGCATTACTGTCCTCGATTGGCCTGCAAATTCCCCTGACCTGAACCCCATAGAGAATATGTGGGGTATTGTGAAGAAGAAGCTGAAAGACACCAGACCCAACAATGCTAATGAGCTAAAGGCCGCTATTGAAGCATCCTGGGCATCCATAACACCTCAGCAATGCCACAGGCTGATTGCCTCCATGCCACGCCGCATTGATGCAGTAATCCGTGCAAAAGGATTCCCAACCAAGTACTGAGTGCATTAATGGACATTTTCAAATGTTTGATTGTGTTTTGCTGTTATAAATCTTTTTTTTTTACTTGGTCTGAGGAACTATTCTAATTTTTTGAGATAGGATTTTTGAGTTTTCTTAAGCTGTATGCCATAATCAGCAATATTAAAATAATAAAAGGCTTGCAATATTTCAGTTGATTTGTAATGAATCCAGAATGTATGACATTTTTGTTTTTTTAATTGCATTACAGAAAATAAAGAACTTTATCACAATATTCTAATTTTCTGAGACAGTACTGTATGTATACCGAAAAAAAAACAAGATTATAAAATATAGCAAAGTGCTGTGAAAATGAAGATGTGAAATGAGAGCAAAGAGATTTATTAATACGATACGATACAATAATACTTTAATGGTCAGATCGAGTCTGAAATTTGTGTGTGTGTGTGTGTGTGTGTGTGTGTGTGTGTGTGTGTGTGTGTGTGTGTGTGTGTGTGTGTGTGTGTGTGTGTGTGTGTGTGTGTGTGTGTGTGTGTGTGTGTGTGTGTGTGTGTGTGTGTGTGTGTGTGTGTGTGTGTGTGTGTGTGTGTGTGTGTGTGTGTGTGTGTGTGTGTGTGTCTAACAGAAAAGCTTGCCAAGGTCATCATGTCGTACTTCAGACCTGACCTTAACTTTGAGACGGCTTCAGAGAAAGAGTTAGAGGTGAGTAAATACCAACTGTATCTGCTTCTAGTCGTCTGAATTTAGTATTTAAAACGTTGTTACCTTCCTCTCGTAGGTGTACATGTTGATAAAAAGCTGCTGGGAAGAAGATCCAGAGAGAAGACCGGACTTTAAGAGGGTGGAAAACTGTCTGGGGAAAATCATCAGGTAATGCTTTTCACTCATTACTTCCTTTTTCTGCCGAGCTCTGTGAAATTGATAACAGACAGTATGTGTTAAAGTGTTTGTTTCCCTTCTGTTGTCCTTCAGTAAAATTCACAACCAGGACAATGAGAGCTACATAGACAACATGATCCGCCGCCTGCAGATGTACTCCAGGAACCTGGAGAACCTGGTGGAGGAGAGAACGGTTCTCTATAAAGCTGAGAGGGACCGAGCAGACTGCCTCAACTTCATGCTGCTGCCCGGGTCTGTTCACACTGAAAACAGCACACTATAACATCAACACAATGGTCTGAAAACATTGACACTTTAAGGAAATGCATTCATACAATGTGCCAAACTGTACGCACGTTATCGGCTTTGTTTGTAATTTTTGTAAACACTTTTAGCAAAACCGCATGCAAGTGTAAACATTTTTTTGTATAATAAGAATAAAAAATGTAAGCAAAATGATAAATAAAGCCTCAACAATAGGAATGAAAAGTGGATCGTCTTGTCCTCTCTCTCTCAGCCCGGTAGTGAAGAGCCTGAAGGAGTCGGGCGTCGTGGAGCCAGAGCTTTACGAAGAAGTGACGATTTACTTCAGCGACATCGTGGGCTTCACCACTCTGTGTCAGTACAGCACGCCCATGGAGGTGGTGGACATGCTGAACGACATCTACAAGGGCTTCGACAGCATCGTGGACCACCACGACGTCTACAAGGTGCTCCAATCACACCAGGATGATCAGATACCAATGACCAAGGGCATGGTGTTAGGGATATTTAAAGGTCACCTATTATGCAAAATCCACTTCTCCATGTCTCTTCTACATCAACATATGTCCCCTCTTCTTCATGTCTCTTCTACATCAACATGTGTCCCCTCTGTAGAAAGAGACTCTGAAAGTTTCAGGAACAAAGATTCTCTCTCTTTTTGTCCTGATCCATTTCTATAAAAACCTGTTTGAAAATGAGCTGATCAGATTTTGGCCACTTTGTGATGTCATAACGATGTGTTGGCTTGTGTCACCATTAGCAAATCACCAACCAAGGTAACCCCCACCTTATCACCTGAATCTCCTCCCTGAGAACCATTGTGTTCTTTTTAACCAAATATCTCTCAGAGGGGCGTGGGGGAGGGGCTCCTTATTTTCATCTAAAGTAACAGACAGAGGGTGTTTCTCAATGTCCATTAATTCAAGCATACTACGTCATCGAGTCCCGCCGAAGGACTGTTCCAATGTCCAGGATCCTTGGAATTCTACCGAGGCCGGCGTCCTTCGTTGCGGGAAATTTCGAGGCTGCACATGTTTATCCTCCGCGGTCTTAAAATCCCCACAATGCTTTGCGCACGGACCAATTTCCAAAATCTTTGCCGGAAATCGCGCTCCATTTAAGGCGGGGCCTTGCATATGATGCACACCTGTTAGCCTGTTCCACCATTCTTCGTTTTTCCGAGGATAGGAAGGATTCTTGCCTCGCTTCTGAAGAACCTGACTCGGAAGACATGTGCTACCAAGGAAGCATCCTCGACATTGAGAAACACCCAGTGAATCAGCACTTTTGAAACAGGGCTGAAACAGAGGGGATTATGGGATGCTGCAATGATTTGTTTGGTGTTTCAGCCAATCAGAGACAGGCTCTGGATATATCTGAGACCTGTAATATATTGATGAAAAACAGTATAATAGGGGACCTTTAAAGTTACAGGACTAAACACACACCCACCCCAGACTTCATGGTTTCCTCTGTTTCCTCAGGTGGAGACGATCGGCGACGCCTACATGGTGGCCTCCGGGCTGCCGATGAGAAACGGGAACAGACACGCGGTGGATATCTGCCGCATGGCGCTGGATATTCTGGCGTTCATGGGAACGTTCCAGCTCCGACACCTGCCCGGCATCCCCGTGTGGATCCGCATCGGAGTTCACTCAGGTACTATCTGAAGTCTGGGCAGTGATAGCGGGGTTTTTCTACAATAAAATGACCAAAAGGCAGAGTGCAAATCTCCACAAAAAGAGGATAAATGTTATGTGGGTCATGTTAGGTCAACGATGCACTAAATTCAGGCACGATATGAGATAAATAAATCCCTCACCAACATCTTGACTCTCTTTGATCGTTCCTCTTATTTTCTTCTATCAGTGGTATTGATATAATCCTGACTTTGTGTGTGTCCAGGTCCGTGTGCAGCGGGGGTTGTTGGGATAAAGATGCCCAGATATTGTTTATTTGGAGACACGGTGAACACAGCGTCTCGCATGGAGTCATCAGGACATCGTGAGTAGAGAGATAAAGAACCTGCAGACAGTACAGATCACCCACACACTGATCAGTACTCATTACTCAGAACTCCTTAAAGCCTGCGTCACACTGTCCCGAAATTGACACCAGATGGACACACGAATATGGAATTGTGAATATCGCACAAAGATGGCCCTGAACTTGGTCAACAGCCAAGCAACAGCCGAAGCAAGTACGATGCCTACAAAAGGCCACACGATGGCACCCGAACCACACACTCCGTCATGTTGTTTCCATAGCAACAACAACTTCCTGTCAACAGCGTAAACTCGCCTTCAAAAATAAAAGCATCTAAATAAAACAGGAAGTTAACCTAAATTACATTTAAGACATACAACTGCAACGAAAGTAACAAAAACAATGTCATATCCTTTTCAGTTTCACAGAACACAAATTGTACTATAATACGATGTCTACACGACGGCATTGCGAGGGCTTCACGTAGTCGTGTTGCATCCAGCAATCGGGCAGCTTCTTGTTTTCTTCGTATTGTCTTCGTGAGGCGAAAAATGCCCGATGGCACCGACGATCACACGAAGTAAAGATGAAGATGACACGATTTGACATGATGCCCTCACGATGGCCTTACGAAGGGCAAAATGGACACACAAATTTAACATGAAAATGAACCTTCGCAAGGTCTTTCGGCAATTTGTTGGCATGCCAAAGATGTGGCCACCGCTCACGACGTTGCTGCCGGAGCCGGCGGTCACACGATGGCTTAAGATGCCCTCACGAATGGCCCGATGTTGTTACGATCAGAGCCGAATTCGAACATTTCCTTTATCTTGTGTCTATTTGGGGACAGTGTGACGCGGGCTTTACAGAACACACATCTAATTCAATAAACCAACCAGAGCCTGAAGAACAGAAGCCTGTTGTTTCATCTTTTAATTTCCTGCAGCGCTGCGGATCCACGTCAGCCAGCCCACTGTAAACATCCTGCAGAGGACCGACTGCAGGTTCGAGTACGAGATGAGAGGAGAGACATATCTGAAGGTGAAGATAGACCTCTTTATTGAGTTCAATTATTCACATAAAAGCCGGTCAGACAGAAGCAGATTAACTCAAGTACTGTTGAGGATCATTTTGAGTTAAATGTACTTTACTTAAGTATTTTAATGTAATGCTTTTTAATACTTCTTCTCCAATACTTATTGTACTTTTTAGTAAAGCATTACCGTTGATCAAACCAGCAACATAACTGTTTTCGGTACAAAGAGGTCAAATGATCCTATATAACACAAAAAAGTTGAACGTATATTTTTTATTATCATAGCTTTGTTTTTGTGCGACAGTAAGATGCTACTTAACGCACCGATCAAACAATCTAATAATATCATATATAATCATAATAATTTACCACAAATGGAGGTCATATTCCTGCAGGATCGTACTTTTATTTTCATACTTTGAGTACAAATGGATGATAATACATGTGTACTTTTACTCTGGGAATTTGAATGCAGGTCTTTGACTTGGAGTATTATGACATGAAATGTAGTGGTACCTTGATATAAATAAAGGATATGAACCTTTTTGAAAGCAGACATAATGCAGAGTCCCCTGTCACACACTGACGTAAAATGTTGTAAATGTTTGGTTATTTTTAGGGTAAAGGCACGGAGATAACCTACTGGTTGACAAATGAGACGGGAGAAAACTACGACCTGCCGACGCCTCCAACAACGTAAGAACATCTCAATTACTTTCACTAAGATAGATAGATAGGTAGGTAGGTGGGTGAATGGGTGGATGGATGGATAGATGGATGGATAGATGGATGGATAGATAGATGGATAGATGGATGGATGGATAGATGGATGGATGGATAGATGGATGGATGGATAGATAGATGGATGGATATATGGATAGATGGATGGATAGATGGATGGATGGATAGATAGATGGATGGATAGATGGATAAATAGATGGATAGATGGATGGATAGATGGATGAATAGATGGATGGATAGATGGATGGATAGATGGATGAATAGATGGATGGATAGATGGATGGATGGATAAATAGATGGATAGATGGATGGATAGATGGATGGATAGATGGATGGATAGATGGATGGATGGATGGATAGATAGATGGATAGATGGATGGATGGATAGATGGATGGATAGATGGATGGATAGATGGATAGATGGATAGATGGATAGATGGATAGATGGATAGATGGATGGATGGATAGATGGATGGATGGATAGATGGATAGATAGATAGATAGATGGATGTATGGATGGATTGATAGATGGATGGATAGATGGATAGATAGATAGATGGATGGATGGATAGATAGATAGATGGATGGATAGATAGATGGATAGATAGATGGATGGATGGATGGATAGATAGATAGATGGATGGATGGATAGATGGATGGATAGATAGATAGATAGATGGATGGATAGATAGATGGATAGATAGATGGATGGATGGATGGATAGATAGATAGATAGATGGATGGATAGATAGATGGATGGATGGATGGATAGATGGATGGATAGATAAATAAGTAATTTATTGATTTTTTTATATACATGTGGAAAAACAAATGTTCAGTAACAAATATAATGCAGGATATTGTGCAAGAAATTGATTATTGAATATTAAATTGAATATAAATGTTTTTAAGTGCACCACGGCATTGTAGGGCCATTTTAGATACAAATCAAAAATGAAATACAATTTTGGATGCGTGAGAGAGGGACACATTTTATTGTGCTAAAACGTGCTTTATTCCCTTCTTCCTGCCCCTCCAGGGAGAACTTCCAGCGGCTGCAGCAGGACCTCGCCCACATGACCCTGGCCTGTCTGGAGCGGCGCTCTCGAGGGTCCATCAGGAGGAAGAGGCCGCTCACCAGTCAGAGCCGCGAGGATGACGAGGAGTCGGAGGAAGAGTCAGAACTCCCCGAGTACCTGCACCTGGCCACCGTGGACAACACACTCAGTACCTTCCTGTAGTACTGCAGAGAGTACACAGAGTACCTTCCTGTAGTACTGCAGAGAGTACAGAGTACCTTCCTGTAGTACTACAGAGAGTACACAGGGTACTTTCCTGTAGTACTGCAGAGAGAACACTTCCTGTAATTTCCTGTAGTAATAATAATAATTCATTCTATTTGGAGGCGTCTTTCAAAGCACCCAAGGACACCTTACAACTCATAAAATAGTACTGCAGAGAGTACACAGAGTACTTTCCTGTAGTACTGTAGAGACAGTGGCGGTTCTAGAACATTTGACATGGGGGGGCAAAGGGGGGGCAAGAGGTCATGCCAGGGTGGCATGGGAGGGCGGACCGTACGTGGTATTTTATTCTGTATAACCTATTTATTGTTAAATCATGTCCTAACACAATACAATACAAGTGTTCTTAATGCACAAGAGAAACAAGGTGTTCAGACCAACAAACTCAAATATAGTATAAAACAGCAGAAAGTACTCATGATACCCTAGAGTTCTGTTTACTGTGAGTAGTGTTTAGTGTGCTGCTGTAATGGAATATGTATTCAAGAAGAATAAAAACATCCCATGTGGTCCAGCTGGAGTCTCATCTGCCTCCTGATCCCTGCCTCTGTCCCTCTTTCTGACACTTCATCTTTATTCCTCACATACATTTCTTCTTCTTCACTAATGTCTTCATCTCCTCCTGGCTTCCTCCTGCTCTGACCCTCCTGGTCTCTTCATCTCCTCCTGGCTTCCTCCTGCTCTGACCCTCCTGGTCTCTTCATCTCCTCCTGGCTTCCTCCTGCTCTGACCCTCCTGGTCTCTTCATCTCCTCCTGGCTTCCTCCTGCTCTGACCCTCCTGGTGTCTTCAGTGAACTCTCTTTTCCTTTTCCTCTATCTGTTCATCCTGATCACTTCTCAGATATGTATTTTTGTTGTTGTTGACTCACTCCAGCTACTCTGGCCTGCAAGAGTCTACTTGTGAAAAGCACTGGTACAAATGCTTGTATAACTTTACACGTTAGGGCCATGTAGCTAATAAGCAGGGCCGTCCCTCCCTACAGGCCGATCATGCAGACTGCGTGGGGCCTCATCTTGCGGAGGGGGCCTCATCTTGCGGAGGGGGCCTCATCTTGCGGAGGGGGCTTCAACTGAGCCGAAAATGCGGCGCACTTATGCGGTGCTATTAGTGTGGCGCGGCTTCATTAGCATGAGGGAGGGGACAGGCTGAGGGATGAGGAGCACTGTGCTTTGTTTCAGGAGGAAACTCAGTTATTCAATCAGGAGAGAGGGTGTTGGTAAGAATACATATTTATTGCCAGGAATACACAAATGAATGTAATGGAGTTTTGGCGATTAGGCCCCGTTGTGCAGGAGTATCATTCGGGAGGGGAGAACCGATCCGATGAAACCCCTCGGGGTCTAGAAACAGGTGGTGGTGAATGGATAGTTGGGGTCGGTCTGAAGGGGAGGAGCTTAGCTTGACCCTGGTGGTGGTGAATGGATAGTTGGGTCGGTCTGAAGGGGAGGGGCTTAGCTTGACCCTGGTGGTGGTGAATGGATAGTTGGGTTCGGTCTGAAGGGGAGGGGCTTAGCTTGATCCTGGTGGTGGTGAATGGACAGTTGGGGTTGGTCTGAAGGGGAGGGGCTTAGCTTGACCCTGGTGGTGGTGAATGGATAGTTGGGTTCGGTCTGAAGGGGAGGGGCTTAGCTTGATCCTGGTGGTGGTGAATGGATAGTTGGAGTCGGTCTGAATGGGAGGGGCTTAGCTTGACCCTGGATTCAGAGGGACAGGAGGTCAGGGTGTCCGCGGGGTCTTAAAAAGTATTAAAAGTTGATAAATCAATTTAGCGAAAATTAAGGCTATTAAAAAGTATTAAAAAGTATTAAACGGCATTTTCCAAGGTATTAAGAAGGTTCACAGCAACGACAACATGAAACACCCTTTAATTTACTGAAACGACATGTCGGGAAACCCCACAAGGCGGCCCCATGCATAGCGCGCCGTAAAATGCTGCTTATTATTTTAAGTTTCGTTGCCTTGTTCCGCTCTGTGTGTGTGGGGGGGGGGACTAAACGACTACGGTAACCGGTCCCAAGGTGGGTAGACCGGCATACGCAACGCTCTGGGGGTCCAACGGCTCCGTGTGTGCCCTATATGATCATTTTCTGATAACGATGAAATAGCCCGCCTCCCTCTCCCCACGTCTCCTGCTGCTGCTGGGCTGTCAGAAGAGGGGGAGGAAAAGAGAGGCAGTCACCGTTTTCTTAAATATTATTATATTATTATACAGATAACAGAGTCGTTATCAATTGGTTTTAAAGCTCAATAAATAACAAAGAAAGACCTCTGACCGGCACTTTTCTAATTTTGTACGGAAGATTTAAACTTTAACGGACATGTTGACCGGCGGAACATCTTTTTTACGGAAACTGCCGCGCGGTCCCCTCGTTCCTTGGAAAAGGCGGAGAGGTGGGTGTTTTTCATCTGCTGGTGGACTACCTGAGAGATACAGCAGGAGAACACGCCGTCCACCGCGGAGAATAAACAGAAGGGCAACCATGGCAACCATGCTCCGGGGTCTTCTTCGCTGCTTTTGATGTATTTCGGGCGGCAGCAGCGGCACTTACAGGCCTGACATATGTACTACATCGTTTCCAGCATTTCCAGCGGTCTAGTGTGAACGGACACGTTAATGAATCGAATGCGTGTGAACGGAAGCCTTTTTTGCGCTTGCGAATGCGTTTTAACGTATGCGTCCTTGTGGGGCCGGGGTCTAAGCCAAACTATATCCGGTCACAGAGATCTGCTATTTTAAAGTAAAGTCAACACATATAGACCCTAAATATAGTCTATATTAGGTACGAGAAAAGTCTTAACATATATATCCTTTTTTTGTAAACATATGACAAATGTGTGAGGGTGATGACGTCAGAGCATCCTCTATGTGCCAGGGCTTAGCCCCGGACAGCCCCAGCCCAATTTAACCCCTGGGTATTTGTGAGGGAGCTCCTATATGGCATTACCCCGCTGAAGCTCACCAAAGTTTAACATATTTCATAGTTCAAAGTTTTGTCAATTGTTTTGTTTATTGGTCAAATACTGGTTTCTGATGGTTTCTGAGGAGTTTTACTGGAATGAAAGAGCACAGAGTCTACAGAAGCAAAAAAGCAGCATACTGCATTAAACCTGACCTTCACAGAGAGGTTGAAGTTCATGTGGAAAGGAGGCTTCAGTAGTCTGTCTGCACTCTGTTTAGTTTTGCTATCTTACAATCAATATAGTAAAGTGTGTAGCCAATGTAACCGGTTAGAACTCAAAGTTGCGATGAGGTCTTAAAATGTATGGAAAGGGTCTTAAAAACGGTCTTAAAAGGTATTAAATTTGACTTCAGGACTCCTGCATATACCCTGGAGGTGAAAAGGGGGGGAGGAGGGTTGCGTCGAGTCACCTGAAATGACAGCTGTCAGGGGGGAGAGCAGACTTAAAAGGGTTAACGGAGCGCTGTGATAGGCTCTTGGGAATAGAGCGAAGTGATTGGTTAAGCTGGAGATTGACGCCCCCGATCAGTTATTGAGAGGAGAGAGAGTAGTAACATGTAAATAGTAAATGAATGAATAAAGACGGTCTTCCTGGTTGAGCTTGCGCTGAGCTTCATTAGTCTCAGATCACTTCCACATGTTCTCCATCAGCTTCGTATGGCACCTTGGACATAACACAAGAAGAACATCCTGTTTTTGTTTTTGAAAGAAAAACCTTTATTAATGATCCAAACATTTCATTTAATCACACATCCCATCAGTAAAGTCTGTTCAATGATTTCATGATCAGTTTCACTTTCAGCACACCATGAATGTGTTTCATCTCAGCTATTTCAAACAGAATCAGACATCATGTCCTTATTGATTATTATCATGATAAGTTATGTTCTATAAAACATCAGAGTACCCACTTTCTATTTGGACAACAACAACAACAACAACAACAACAACAATTAGTCTGCAAAACCATAACATTTTATTTCCCAACCAAAGACTCTAAGCTATTTACAGCAGAATAATAAATGATGTACTTATTGATTATGATCATGACAGTAAGTAATATCATTTTAAATAAACATGTGATGATGAAATAAGTGTTATAACCATCTGGGAACTCATGTGTAGTTAATTTGGGCAACAATAACATTTAATCTGTCAGAATAATAGATGTGATTATAAATGTCTCTATTGTTTTAGAAAGTGGAATAAAATGTGTACAATAAAAGAAGCTCTGCTGCTTTCTCTCTGAAGACTCGTTACAAGAGAAACAACAACAAGAATCAAAAGAAATATCCAACACATATTTAGAGCAAAGTTTAGATATCAGTTCAGGTGAACAAGGATCCTCCTGAGCAGTGACAGCCTCCATGGCTAACCAGACACAGGAAGGAGCCGGAAGAAAGTCCAACACTTACAGAACAACTCATGAGGAGAGGTTGAAGCCCCGCCCATAATGTTTGATTGACAGCTGATCTCTGCAGTGAAGACATGGACAATCAGCTCTGATGGGCACACGGTGAGTTTAAGAAGTAGAAGAGTTCCTTCAAGGACTTCAGGCTATTTGAGTTTACAAAACTCAGCAGTGTCTTCATGATTATAATAAAGATTAACTCCAGCATGCAGCGGCTGAGTGAACGTGGTCTGCACTCTGTGGAGGAGAGTCATGGTTTCAGAGACGCTGTAGAAGGACAGAATACCTGCTCTGTGATCCAGGTACACTCCTACTCTGGAGGACAGAGGACCTGAGACGGGAGTGTTGATACTGTTGTAAAGAAATGTATATCTGTTTTGGTTACAAACTAAGGACCAAGATTTGTCATTGTGTCCAAATAAACTTTCTCCCACTCTTCTGCTGATATTCTTGTATGCGACTGTTACATAAACCCCTCCCCCTCTCCACTCCACCTCCCAGTAACAACGTCCAGTCAGACTCTCTCTACTCAGGACCTGAGACCATACAGTGAATCTGTCTGGGTGACTAGAATAAGACTGTTCTTGTTCCATGAATGTTGCTTTTCTGCTCCCCTCAGATAATACCACCCGTGTGTGTGTTGTGTTTGGATCCAGAGTGATCTCCTGTGAATATGTTAAGAACCCAGCTCTGGTGGTGGGCTCTGCTGCTGGCAGTAAAACATTCACTTCAGTCGATGAGACGTTTGTCCATTCCTCTCTCAGGACGTCCTGTAGTTTGTCTCTGACTGCTGACAGGGCCGCCGTCACGTCCTCAAAGTATCTCAGAGGACGGATGTTGATGCTGGAGGAGTGTGTAGCTTCACTGAGGGCTGGCAGTGAGGAGGGGTAGCTGAGCAGAAAGTGGTTGTGGTCCTCTGTGTGAGACAGCAGCTTCAGCTCAGCGTCTCTCCTCTTCAGCTCAGAGATCTCCTGCTCCAGCTTCTCCTGGAGCTCTCTGACTCGACTCACTTCTCTCTTCTGCTGGGATCTGAGCTGCTGCTTCACATCAGAGCTTCTTTTCTCCATGAGACGGATCAGCTCAGTGAACATCTTCTCACTGTCCTCCACTGCTTTCTCAGCAGAGCCATTGACGGCCTCCACCTCCTGCTGAAGCAGCTTCACCTCCTTCTCTCCGTCCTGGATTCTCTGCTGGATGTTTAGTCGACTCCCCTCCAGCTCTCTCTGCCTCTCAGTCCTCTCTGCTGCAGCAGACACCGTGTCGTGGCCTTTGTGTTCGTCCACAGAGCAGAGATAACAGATACACTGCTGATCAGTGCGGCAGAACAGCTTCATCACCTCGTCGTGACGAGAGCAGATGTTCTCCTGGAGCTTCTTGGAGGGCTCCACCAGCTTGTGTTTCTTTAATGGAGCTGCGTCATAGTGAGGCTGGAGGTGTTGGTCACAGTAAGAGGCCACACACTGCAGACAGGACTTACAGGCTCTCAGCTTCCTCCCAGTACAGATATCACAGGCCACATCTCCAGCTCCAGCATAGCAGAGATCAACAGGAGCAGGTGGGGGTCCAGTCTTCTTCAGCTCCTCCACTAAAGCTGCTAACATGGTGTTCTTCAGCAGGACAGGCCTCGGTGTGAAGCTCTGCCTGCACTGAGGGCAGCTGTGGATCTTCTTCTCATCCTCTCCGTCCCAGAAGCCTTTAATACAGTCCATGCAGTAGCTGTGTCCACAGTTATTCGTCACCGGATCCTTCAGTAGATCCAGACAGATCGGACAAGATAACATTTCCCGGTCCAGCTGAACTCCTTTCTGCGCCATTTCACCTCTCAGTAGCAGCGAGTGTGTGAGTTTCACTCCCTGAAAGCTGAAACTAGTGAAAGCTGATCTGAACAGCATGTGTGTGTGTGCAGTGAATGTGGCCTATCAGCTCTCGTTCTTTACCCACATGTTGGTTACACCCCTCCTCCTCAGTGTGGATCTGAAGGGGGGGAACCAGGAAATACAGAGTGGAGCTGGCTGTGTCTGAGAGCAGGAAGAAGAGGGAGGGCTCATCAAACTGTGATTCATTCCAGGAGGAGGAGCAGCGCTCAGACTCTGAACTACACAGAGCCTCGGTTACAACCTGCTCCTCATTTGAAAAGAGCTTTTAGTTGTAAAATAAGTTGGTAAACTTACAAAATCTGAAGGGGGTTAAATACGTGTTTCTTCCTCTGTAAATCTATAGCCTCAATGTCCTGCATTGCTGATTGATTTAATAGTTGGATGCAGGAGACTGAACCTCCTTCCTCACTCCCTTCCTCACCTCCTCCCCTCCTCATCTCCTTCCCTCCTCTCCTCTCAGAGGACCATCAGACCTCCACAGACCCCCTCCCTCTCCTCCCTGAAGACCCAGCAAACATAGCTCTGTTTGTGGACGTTTCTCCGAGCGCTGACCTCCTGAACGTCCTTCCACATGTGGACGCCTCTACCTCCCCCCCTCCAGAGTTTCCTCACCCTTTCTCCACGGCAGCCCCCACCCTAAAGATCCCTCTAAGCACCGCTCTGACCGGGGTCCCTGTTTGCGTCACGTTCGGTTCCAGTTCTACACCCCCGAACCAGAACCAGAACCCAGAGGAGACAGCAAGTGATCCAAAGAGACTAAGTGAAGTGTTTTGGCCGTGCTGCTTTCTGACAGAGGATCTGAGGGTCTCAACGTGTCTCTGATTTTAAATAAAATACATCTCTGCGGTCTGGTTATTATGTACTTTATAATTCTATCATCTTTATTCTCCATTTCATTTTATTTTTGAATGACTTTTTTAATTGTTTTTAATCTATTTTATTTTCACATTTGTATCAATTGCTTGTCAAACCCTTTGAAGTGTATTAGACGAGCTCTAAAAGGTTATCATTGTTTTAAATGTGATAATTGTATCGTTATTTTTACTTTACTTCCTTTATGCTACCTATTTCTATTATTAAGATTTAACGCGTGTGAACGGAAGCCTTTTTTGCGCTTGCGTATGCGTTTTACCGTATGCGTCCTTGTGGGGCCGGGGTCTAAGCCAAACTATATCCGGTCACAGAGATCTGCTATTTTAAAGTAAAGTCAACACATATAGACCCTAAATATAGTCTATATTAAGAACGAGCAAAGTCTTAAAATATATATATCCTTTTTTGTAAACATATGACAAATAATAATAATAATAATAATAACTTTTATTTATATAGCGCTTTTCAATAACCCAAAGTCGCTTACAAAAAAAATTAAAAGTACAGAAAGGGGGTGAACAGGCAGAAGACAACATATTGGACAAGAAAATTGAACATGAACATTACATGAACAGGCAAAGGACAACACAGGGGGGGAGCAAGCA
This sequence comes from Notothenia rossii, assembly GCF_949606895.1. Lineage (NCBI taxonomy): Eukaryota > Metazoa > Chordata > Actinopteri > Perciformes > Nototheniidae > Notothenia > Notothenia rossii. The sequence goes on from NC_136910.1 coordinate 5,049,003, forward strand.
TAGGACAACGAGCAAAGGACAACATAATGGAAAAGAGGAAAGAAAAAGTTGATGAATGTATGAATAAGAGATGCAGCGTGGGGTGAATAAGAGATACAGCGTGGGGTGTGAGTGAAGTCAGTGGGTTGGGGGGTAGGGTAAGTTGAAGGCTTGGGAGAAGAGGTATGTTTTCAGCTGGGTTTTGAAGGTAGACAGTGTGGGAGAGTGGCGGACAGATTGGGGGAGGGAGTTCCAGAGGCGGGGTGCTGATCTGGAGAATGCTCTGTTGCCAAATGTTTTGAGTCTTGATGGTGGTACTGTGAGGGAGAGAGTGGAGGAGGATCGGAGGGCTCGGGGGGGGGTTGTAGGGGATGAGGAGGTCAGAGAGGTAGGGGGGGGCTAGGTGGTGAAGGGCTTTATAGGTGAGGAGGAGTGTTTTGAAGATGATGCGTTGTTTGATGGGGAGCCAGTGAAGAGAGCGGAGAACGGGAGTGATGTGTTCACGGGTCCGGGTGTGGGTGAGGAGGCGGGCAGCAGAGTTTTGTACCATTTGGAGTCTATGGAGGGAATGGGAGGAGATGCCAGTGAGGAGGGCGTTGCAATAGTCGAGGCGGGAGGTGATGAAGGCATGGATGAGGGATTCAGCAGCACGGGGGGGGAGGTAGTGTTTGATTTTGGCAATGTGGCGGAGGTGGAAGTAGGAGATCTTGATGATGGAGCTGACATGGGGGTCAAAGGAGAGGGTGGGGTCCAGGATAAAGCCAAGATTGCGTGCCAGGGGGGAGGGGGTGATGGTCGAATTCTCAATGGTGAGTGAAATGGGTCCTGTTTTATTGAGGGTTGATCTGGTGCCTATGATGAGTAGCTCTGTTTTATCACTGTTGAGTTTAAGGAAATTGTGAGTCAGCCATGTTTTTATTGAAGAGATGCAGGTTTCGATATGGGTGAGGGGAGGGTTGTGAGGGGATTTGGTGGTGATGTAGATCTGGGTGTCATCGGCGTAACAGTGGAAATCAAGGTTGAGGTTGCGAATAATGTGACCAAGGGGGAAAAGATAGCAGATGAAGAGGAGGGGGCCGAGGACTGAGCCCTGGGGGACCCCCTGTGTGACTGGGGAGAGGGCGGATGTGTGACCAGAGAGGGAGATGAATTGTTGCCTGTCGGTGAGGTAGGAGGTGAGCCAGTCGAGAGCGGAGCCCTCAACACCCTGTTGGCGCAGCCTTTGTAGGAGGATTGAGTGATTCACAGTGTCAAAGGCTGCGCTGAGGTCTAGTAGTAGCAGGATGTTGAGGGCACCGGAGTCTGCAGAGGAGAGGAGATCGTTGATTACTTTGACCAGGGCTGTTTCAGTGCTGTGGAGTGGGCGAAAACCAGACTGGAGGGGTTCATAGAGGTTGTTGGACTGGAGGTGGGTGTGGAGCTGGGTGGCGACAATACGCTCCAGTGTTTTGGAGAGGAATGGCAGGTTGGAGATGGGGCGGTAGTTGGAGAGGTTGGCTGGGTCAAGGGTGGGCTTTTTGAGGATGGGGGTGATGGAGGCAAGTTTGTAGATGGAGGGAACAAGACCAAGGGATAGAGATTGGTTGAAGAGGGTGGTGAGGTGGGGGATGAGGACAGGGAGGCAGGCCTTAGTTAGGGTCGTAGGGAGGGGGTCAAGAAAGCAGGTGGTTGTTTTGGATGAGGTGATGATGGCTAGGATGTGGGAGGAGTCAACAGGAGAGAAGGCAGTGAGGGGAGGGAAGGGCGGGTGGACTGGGAGAGGAGGGGGGGCGTGGGGGTTGGAGGAGATAGTGGTCATGGCAGTTAGGGAGCTGTTGATTTGTGAAACTTTGTTGTTGAAGGCGAGGAGGAAGGAGTTGCATAGGTCAGGGGAGGAGGGTGGATTGATGTCAGGTGGCTGGAGCAATTTATTGATGGTGGAAAACAGGATGCGGGGGTTCCGGTTGGTGCTGTCGATGAGGGTGGAGAAGTGGGCAGATTTGGCGGCTTGGAGAGCATCACGGTAGGAGGAGATGTGAACTTTATAGGCTTCGGCGTGGACGGTGAGGTGGGTTCGTTTGAACAATCTTTCAAGTTGACGGCCGGTCTGTTTCATGGTACGGAGTTCCGGGGTGTACCAGGGGGCGGGGTTGGTGAATGAAACAGAGGAGGTTTTCCAGGGGGCCAGAGAGTCGAGGGAGTCAGAGAGAATTGAGTTGAGTGTGGTGGCATAGTCGTCAGGGGAAGAGGGGGCAGAGTCGGGCGGGAAGGCAGAGGATATGAGCTGGGAGAGCGTGAGGGGGTTGACTGCCTTGATGTTGCGGTAGGAGATGGTGCGTTTTTTGGGGTTGTGGGGGGAGGGTAGAGGGGCGGAGAAGAGGATGCAGAGATGATCAGAGAGTGGGAAGGGGAGGGGCTGGGGGTTAGATAATGGTAGAAAGGAGGAGCAGACTAAGTCCAGAATGTGGCCTTTGGTATGGGTGGGGAAGTCAATGTGTTGGGTGAGGTGGAAGCAGTCAAGGAGGGAGAGGAAGTCAGATGTCAGGGGGGCATTGGGCTGATCCATGTGGATGTTGAAGTCGCCGGTAAGTAGGAGGTGGGAAGATAGAGAGGATGCAATGGTGAGTAGTTCAGACAGTTCAGAGAGGAAAGAGGGGTGTGGCTTCGGGGGACGGTAGATTGTGTGAGGGTGATGACGTCAGAGCATCCTCTATGTGCCAGGGCTTAGCCCCGGACAGCCCCAGCCCAATTTAACCCCTGGGTATTTGTGAGGGGGCTCCTATGGCATTACCCCGCTGAAGCTCACCAAAGTTTAACATATTTCATAGTTCAAAGTTTTGTCAATTGTTTTGTTTATTGGTCAAATACTGGTTTCTGATGGTTTCTGAGGAGTTTTACTGGAATGAAAGAGCACAGAGTAGCCTACAGAAGCAAAAAAGCAGCATACTGCATTAAACCTGACCTTCACAGAGAGGTTGAAGTTCATGTGGAGAGAAGGCTTCAGTAGTCTGTCTGCACTCTGTTTAGTTTTGCTATCTTACAATCAATATAGTAAAGTGTGTTGCCAATGTAACCGGTTAGAACTCAAAGTTGCGATGAGGTCTTAAAATGTATGGAAAGGGTCTTAAAAAAGGTCTTAAAAGGTATTCAATTTGACTTCAGGATTCCTGCATATACCCTGGAGGTGAAAAGGGGGGGAGGAGGGTTGCGTCGAGTCACCTGAAATGACAGCTGTCATGGGGGAGAGCAGACTTAAAAGGGTTAACGGAGCGCTGTGATAGGCTCTTGGGAATAGAGCGAAGTGATTGGTTAAGCTGGAGATTGACGCCCCCGATCAGTTATTGAGAGGAGAGAGAGTAGTAACATGTAAATAGTAAATGAATGAATAAAGACGGTCTTCCTGGTTGAGCTTGCGCTGAGCTTCATTAGTCTCAGATCACTTCCACATGTTCTCCATCAGCTTCGTATGGCACCTTGGACATAACACAAGAAGAACATCCTGTTTTTGTTTTTGAAAGAAAAACCTTTATTAATGATCCAAACATTTCATTTAATCACAAATCCCATCAGTAAAGTCTGTTCAATGATTTCATGACCAGTTTCACTTTCTCCACACCATGAATGTGTTTCATCTCAGCTATTTCAAACAGAATCAGACATGATTTCCTTATTGATTATTATCATGATAAGTTATTTTCTATAAAACATCAGAGTACCCACTTTCTATTTGGATAACAACAACAACAACAACAACAACAACAACAACAACAACAACAACAACAATTAGTCTGCAAAACCATAACATTTTATTTCCCAACCAAAGACTCTAAGCTATTTACAGGAGAATAATAAATGATGTACTTATTGATTATGATCATGACAGTAAGTAATATCATTTTAAATAAACATGTGATGATGAAATAAGTGTTATAACCATCTGGGAACTCATGTGTAGTTAATTTGGGCAACAATAACATTTAATCTGTCAGAATAATAGATGTGATTATAAATGTCTCTGTTTTAGAAAGTGGAATAAAATGTGTACAATAAAAGAAGCTCTGCTGCTTTCTCTCTGAAGACTCGTTACAAGAGAAACAACAACAAGAATCAAAAGAAATATCCAACACATATTTAGAGCAAAGTTTAGATATCAGTTCAGGTGAACAAGGATCCTCCTGAGCAGTGACAGCCTCCATGGCTACACAGACACAGGAAGGAGCCGGAAGAAAGTCCAACATCTACAGAACAACTCATGAGGAGAGGTTGAAGCCCCGCCCATAATGTTTGATTGACAGCTGATCTCTGCAGTGAAGACATGGACAATCGGCTCTGATGGACACACGGTGAGTTTAAGAAGTAGAAGAGTTCCTCCAATGACTTCAGGCTATTTGAGTTTACAAAACTCAGCTGTGTCTCCCTTATAACCATAAAGATTAACTCCAGCATGTAGCGGCTGAGTGAACGTGGTCTGCACTCTGTGGAGGAGAGTCATGGTTTCAGAGATGCTGTAGAAGGACAGAACACCTGCTCTATGATCCAGGTACACTCCTACTCTGGAGGACTGAGGACCTGAGACGGGAGTGCTGATACCGTTGTAACGAAATCTATAACTGTTTTTGCCACACACTAAGGACCAAGATTTGTCATTGTTTCCACCAAATACACTTTCATTCCCTGCTCTGCTGATATTCTTGTATGCGACTGCTACATAAACTCCTCCCCCTCTCCACTCCACCTCCCAGTAACAACGTCCAGTCAGACCCTCTCTACTCAGGACCTGAGAACATAAAGTGAATCTGTCTGGGTGACTAGAATAAGACTGTTCTTGTATCATGTTTGTTGCTTTTCTGCTCCCCTCAGATAATAACAGCTCTGTGTTTGCTGTGTTTGGATCCAGAGTGATTTCCTGTGAATATGTTAAGAACCCAGCTCTGGTGGTGGGCTCTGCTGATGACAGTAAAACATCCACCTCAGTCGGTGAGACGTGTGTCCATTCCTCTCTCAGGACGTCCTGTAGTTTGTCTCTGACTGTTGACAGGGCCGCCGTCACGTCCTCAAAGTATCTCAGAGGACGGATGTTGATGCTGGAGGAGTGTGTAGCTTCACTGAGGGCTGGCAGTGAGGAGGGGTAGCTGAGCAGAAAGTGGTTGTGATCCTCTGTGTGAGACAGCAGCTTCAGCTCAGCGTCTCTCCCCTTCAGCTCAGAGATCTCCTGCTCCAGCTTCTCCTGGAGCTCTCTGACTCCACTCACTTCTCTCTCCTGCTGGGATCTGAGCTGCTGCTTCACATCAGAGCTTCTTTTCTCCATGAGACGGATCAGCTCAGTGAACATCTCCTCAGTGTCCTCCACTGCTTTCTCAGCAGAGCCATTGACGGCCTCCACCTCCTGCTGAAGCAGCTTCACCTCCTTCTCTCCGTCCTGGATTCTCTGCTGGATGTTTAGTCGTCTCCCCTCCAGCTCTCTCTGCCTCTCAGCCCTCTCTGCTGCAGCAGACACCGTGTCGTGGCCTTTGTGTTCGTCCACAGAGCAGAGATAACAGATACACTGCTGATCAGTGCGGCAGAACATCTTCATCACCTCGTCGTGACGAGAGCAGATGTTCTCCTGGAGCTTCTTGGAGGGCTCCACCAGCTTGTGTTTCTTAAAGACAGGCAATTCATAATGAGGCTGGAGGTGTTGGTCACAATAAGAGGCCACACACTGCAGACAGGACTTACAGGCTCTCAGTTTCCTCCTAGTACAGACATCACAGGCCACATCTCCAGCTCCAGCATACCAGTGATCAGCAGGAGCAGCTTGGAGTCCAGTCTTCTTCAGCTCCTCCACTAAAGCTGCTAACATGGTGCTTTTCAGCAGGACAGGCCTCGGTGTGAAGCTCTGCCTGCACTGAGGGCAGCTGTGGATTAGCTCTCCGTCCCAGTGGTGTGTAATACAGTCCATGCAGTAGCTGTGTCCACAGGGAATAGTCACCGGATCCTTCAGTAGATCCATACAGATCAAACAAGAGAAGGTTTCCCGGTCCAGCTGAACTCCTTTCTGCGCCATTTCACCTCTCAGTAGCAGCGAGTGTGTGAGTTTCACTTCCTGAAAGCTGAAACTAGTCTGACAGGTTATCTGAACAGCATGTGTGTGTGTGCAGTGAATGTGGCCTATCAGCTCTTGTACTTTACCCACATGTTGGTTACACCCATTCTCCTCAGTGTGGATCTGAAGGGGAGGAACCAGGAAATACAGGGTGTTTCTCAATCTCGAGGATGCTGGCTTGGTAGTCGCGACTTCTAAGTCACTTCCTTCAGAAACGAAGCAAGTATGCTTCCAAGCTACGGCTTTGGAAAACGAAGAAGAATGGAACAGATTAACAAGTGTGCCTCTCTCTCTAACGGTTTCAACATAAACTGTACCAAAAATAAATACCTCACGATGTCTATCTAATTATGAACTTGCTTTAATTTCACTGAACACATTTTTGGTGTTTCACTTGATGACGTAGCCAGGGGCGTCACCAGGAATTATGGGCCCCATGAAAAGATATCACATTGGTTACTTAAACATTTTTTTCTTAATGTTCTAAAATAGTTTGGGCCCCTGTCAGTCACGGGCCCTTAAAATCTTCCTAACTTTTCACCCCCTTACGGCGCCCCTGGACGTAGCATCCTTGAAATGTTGGCTTGGAAGCCAGTATCCTCAAGATTGAGAAACGGCCACAGAGTGGAGCTGGCTGTGTCTGAGAGCAGGAAGAAGAGGGAGGGCTTATGTAACGTGATCCAGGAGACTGACTCACTCCTTTCCTCACCTCCTCCCCTCCTCATCTCCTTCCCTCCTCTCCTCTCAGAGGACGATCAGACCTCCACAGACCCCCTCCCTCTCCTCCCTGAAGATCCAGCAAACATAGCTCTGTTTGTGGACGTTTCTCCGAACGCTGACCTCCTGAACGTCCTTCCACATGTGGACGCCTCTACCTCCCCCCCTCCAGAGTTTCCTCACCCTTTCTCCACGGCAGCCCCCACCCTAAAGATCCCTCTAAGCACCGCTCAGACTGGGGTCCCTGTTTGCGTCACGTTCGGTTCCAGTTCTACACCCCCGAACCAGAACCAGAACCCAGAGGAGACAGCAAGTGATCCAAAGAGACTAAGTGAAGTGTTTTGGCCGTGCTGCTTTCTGACAGAGGATCTGAGGGTCTGAACGTGTCTCTGATTTTAAATAAAATACATCATTGCGGTCTGGTTATTATGTACTTTATAACTCTATCATCTTTATTCTCCATTTCATTTTATTTTTGAATGACTTTTTTTATTGTTTTTAATCTATTTTATTTTCACATTTGTATCAATTGCTTGTCAAACCCTTCTAAGTGTATTAGACGAGCTCTAAAAGGTTATCATTGTTTTAAATAATTAATTAACTTCCTTTATTCTACCTATTTCTATTATTAAGATTTAATCATTTATTTAATTTTAATTCACTGTATTTTCACTTAAATGTTTATTATGACTTTTATTTTCCACATTTTACCCCTTGTTAACATCCTTGTGTTTGTCAATTGGTCATCAAACACAGATTAATAAAGTTTTTTTGTTATATCATCAGTTTTATTTTCTATTTCCCTATAATTGTCGTCGATCATTATCCAATCCAATCCACTTTATTTCTATAGCACATTTAAAACAACAGAGTTGAACAAAGTGCTGTACATCAACAACTGTATAAAAACATAGCACAAATACATAAAAAACAGATAGAACATGAAACAAATGTAAAACACGAGACAATGAAACCAGACCAGAAGCCACCGACTGAGAAACTCTCCTACATGACGTAAAAACAATACAAGACACTAGTAAGATAAAAACCCACATTTAACAGCACAAGTGTCTCCTGGTCTGTAAATGAGAGGGAAAAGAAGTGGGTTTTTAAACGACATTTAAAAACAGGCAGAGTTGGAGCAATTCTAACCTGGAGGGGCAATTCATTCCATAACTTTGGAGCTGCAACAGCCAAGGCTCTGTCTCCTCGCTGCTTCAACCTCGATTTAGGGACGACCAGAAGGAGTCTGTCAGCAGACCTCAGTGACCGTGTGGGTGTGTATGGTTTTAAAAGATCTGCCAGGTACGGTGGGGCTATACACCCATTGGATATATGTATATGTATATATATGTATATATATATATATATATATATATATATATATATATATATATATATATATATATATATATATATATATATATACAGGTTAGATGGGCGTTCAATGCAGAAGGAAATAACACTCAGAATAACGTTATTAGCACATTTTTTACAACTTGAGGAACAACTATTTTTAATAAGGGCTATACAAGTGTTCATACTGGGTAGTTTATTTAGTTTTAGTTTATTTAATCTCAACGGTTTACAGACCACTCTTTCCCCATGTAAGTCAATGGGAAAAAGTGTTTCCGGGCCTGGCAACCAAACGGAAGTGTAGTACCAGCGTTTGGCCACCACAAATATTTTCATCTGAGTCCGGTCCACCCCCACTCAAAATACCTTCCCGCGGCTCTGCATGCCCATTACAGCTGAATGCGGCGATTACCATCTTGTTCAGCAAAACGCCACACAAGCGTATTAAGATCAACAGCTTTAGTGCGTTTTGATTCAATGCTGAGTACAGCCAAACTTGACAGTCTCTTCTCTGTCATTGTAGACCGCAAATACCTCATTCCTTCCGTCCACTTGGGTCTGAATGCTTCTCGTTTTGCGCCGTCCCGTTCAAATGAATTCGCCACCAATCATATTTCCAAGCTCGCGCCAGGGCCGGGGGAGGGGTTACAAAACTCGTGTCTTGTGCTGCATTGTGCACTTGCACTCGGTCATTAGAGACTTTCTCTCATAAATGTCGGATGAGCCACAACTTTTCTTTCAAAACAAAGATTCCAGCTGGGGTGGCAAGGCTATTTTTTAGGGTGGCAGTTGCCACCCAGGTAGATCCACCCCTGTGCACTGAGTACACTCAGTACCTTCCTGTAGTACTGCAGAGAGCAGAGTACTTCATTTGCTTCTATGAGCCACTCTAGATGCATTTTAAACAGACTTTTCCTGTGCGTTTCTTCCTTCGAGTGATTAGTTGTACTCATGTTTTGATGATGCGTGATTGATCAATAAAGACGTCTTCACACATAGAAGACAAAGCAAGTAGGCTACAGGCTTTTGCTAGAGTCAAAACCTACGTAAAATTAGAACCAACATGTGGTTTTGTCTTTGTGTTTCTGTTTGATAAACGTTAGAAAGGTGAACGCTTTATCTTTGAGTGATTCCTATAGTACTACGTCTGAATTAATGGACACTTTAAGGAAATACATTCATACAATTTGCCAAACTGTACGCACGTTATCTGCTTTGTTTGTAAACACTTTTAGCAAACATCAGAGATCATTTAGGACGAAGCTTTTGCAAACTGTATGACAATGTTTATTTAAATAACCTGTTTTGTTATTTCAGACTGTCAGGGTTGTAACAAAAATGAGATTTACATATCTGTATTTTAAACCAAAGAACAAAGATTTATTTTGTTGAGAATATTGACATTCATTTAAATAAAATAAAAAAACAACCTGTCAGTTTGTTGAAAATACATGTTTTTCAGGTGAAAGACAGTCAAATAAAATCAAAACACAGCCTTTTTTAAAAGCCTGTTACAATGCATGTGTCACGTTGCTTCATGTTTACAGACGCCGAGGCTCTATGGACAGAAGAAACCTCCACAGCTGCCCGACAGATGTTTGCTTTTTTGAACAGAATAATAAAACAGAGGTGCAAATACTATGTGAAAACGCACTTAACTGTACAGCAGAAGTAATTCAACACAGTGCACAAAGTATAACATAAAGTGTGGATCCAGAAAACCAACCTGGTCGTTGCGAAGGGAGGATTATAAATCTGACGGAAATAATATTCGTTTCAACAGCATTCATGAGAACTAAAACTAGCATATTTAACAAACCGGATATAGCTATAGTGTTAAAGGTGGAGTAGGTAATTCACTTCAGATACACTTTTTGTTATATTCCATGGAATGCTCTTAACATCCCGATAGCAATGAATATATGAAATGCTTTGAAAATAAATAAAATGTCATCTGTGGAAGCCGTAGCGCTGTAAAAAGCACGACCAATCATCTGAGCAGGCCCGGCTAAAATAACTGGATGGCCTACCTGCCTGTCAGCCTTCCATCTGTGCACAAACTTATCTCGTGCCCTCATTGGTCATGTGTGCGTTCGTGTGTGTTGGAGGAGGGGCTCTGTAAGGAAGTCTGAAGGAAGCATGGAAGGAAGAGGCAGATTTTTCCCGGTTGTGTACTTTCAAATTCTAGCGCACTCGAGCTGGTTTCTCCAAAATTACATACCCCACCTTTAAGTCAAAAATGAAAGTAGTAAAAACCAATGTCCTCCCCCCCTTTTAAAAAAATGGAACAGTGAGAATAAATTAAGACAACCGAACGTAGAAAAAATAAAAAAGGCATTTTCTACAAGCCTTCTGCGTCGAAACAGCTTCACCTCTGTCTTTATCTCTACTTACAAACATTCACTGGAAAACATGTACACAACATATCACTCTTAAACTCTCAGTGGGATAGTAAACTAACCATTTGTCGACTAAAATATGAAAACAGTTACTTAAAACTGAAAAAAAAGCATGTAATAATAACACCTATGATCGTTTTGACACGTCTGTCTGTTGACGCGTCAGTTTTGCTGTTTGAACTCAAGGCACCCAAAAATAACAAACAGTCTTCTTCCTCCTGCTGAAATCATGATTATCATAAGCATGATCACTATTCTAACATGTACTCTATTAGTCGAATAAGGTAAAAAGATTCTATGTCACACTTGAAATGGACGAGGCACTTCACCTCACACACACATGCAACTGAAGTGTTGTATTTGCAGGCTTTTATTTCCAGATTTGAGTACAAAAGTGTTACAAAAAAAGATGCCGACTCTTCATCTTAAGTCTCGATTGTCTCACTGTTACTGCGTAGTGTTTGTATGAATCAGCCTAAACGTGTGTTTGTGCTAGTCAGTGTTATACAGGAGCAAACCATATAAATGGCTGCAGGAATCTTGAGAGGCAGGAATAATCTTATTTTCTTGAGTTAAATCTGAGTGGAGCCAAAGACAGGTTTATTAAAAAAGCTTTAAAGGATAAGTATAGTGGTATTTATTTCTTATAGTCAGTAATTCCTTAAAAAGACCCAAATTAACTATGAATGTACCAATATCTCTGCATTCTCTCAACTGGCCAGCAGAGGGCCATGGTTGCAATAAGAAGTCAGATTGTATGGAAGTCTATGAGAAAATTGCCATACATCTCAATTGATTTACTAAATTATTAAACATTTTTCTGAAGAACTAATGGTCTCAATCTTTAGTTTCAAGCCTTGTCTTTTAATGTATTATCTCAATAGGCAATAAAGAAGTGTATACTTTAGGAAGTGACTACCAGAAAGACACTCTTTAAGGAGTCTGCGGTTTATTATTTTCAGGTAAGTATACATTTTCTTGTTTGTTTTACAGTCCAAAATTAGCATCCCAATTTAAATCCCATTTAACATGAATTGCGGATTCACCTCGCTAACCTAGCTAGCTAGCGTTGGCTGCTAATTGTAGAACTGGATACAGCATGGGATGCGGGGTCTCGTTCTTTCCTATGAGAGCTGCTCATTGGCGCATGAAGGCAATGTGGCCCAACTTTTGAGAGTGAAACGTCACAGATTACCCGTCATGCCTGGCTAGAGCATGAGCAGTTGAGTTGCCCCTTAAGCCCCGCCCCCCGAGCTCCAACTCTCGTCTCACTAGAATGAATGGAGAACAAATAAATCTAGATTCGGTTTTTAGTGCATTTTACAACTTTAAGGACCGAATGTTTCTAATAATGGCCATAAAATAGTTCATACTGGGTAGTTTATTTAGTTTTAAAACAGATTCCGGCGCACTTCCTGGGGGCTTGGTCCCAACTCCACCCTATAGTCCAAATATATCCAAGAAAACATGATGGTGACAATCAAACAACCAATGATTCAAACTACAGTGACTACGCCCACTTCTTTTTACAGTGTATTGTGTAAATACAGTTTGCATCTGCAAATAAACCTTGACTTAATGGCCATGTGTCGCACTGCAATACACCGCAAAGACTTCAGCCGACAGCTAAGAAGCACGTATGAACTGCGCATGCGTGAGTGGCAATAACTCTCCTTACCAGCAGGCGGCGGTAGTGTGTATTCATCATTCAAAAGAGGCAACAACCGGAAGACTGACTGCGTGATGTAAACAAACAACAAATAGCGTGTTCCATTTTCACTCTACAGCGAGAAGCTCACGGGGCTTTCCCCAACCTGTGTCGAGAGCTGGAGTTAAATGAAACCTCACATTTGCCTTCTTAATCGTTTGTTTGGGTCCCTCACTTCCGTTTCGCTTCTCATGCACTGATTTGCTAGCTGAACCACCAATCAGAGTGATTTCTTTAGCCGACAGCCTTTTACCGACAGCCTACTGATTCAACATGTTGAATCGGCGGCGGAAGGTGTCGGCACGGCTGAAAAGACACGACGGTGCGGGACACACCAATCTGAGTAGGGCGGCACGACGCTCATCGACGGCCAGACATCTATCGACGCCGATAATCGTCTCGGTGTGCCAGAGGCTTAACGCTATATTGACCACGGTTCAAGGAACTTTAGCTTAAAAACCATAGTGCCCAGCTGTCTTAGGGACATCTATTTGGTTGAATTACTTTGTCTTTTTTCTTTATTGTTTTACTAATTAAACTGCAATGGTTGTTTGGCTCCTACCGCTGCAGATCACCTCAATGTTTAATCTTATTTATGCCTCTAATAAATGCTTTACAGGAGACCCTAAGTCCTACCCCAACATTAGCATCTGTTCAACAATGGATGTGTTTCCGGGTAAATATTAGTTTTTTTAAACATGACTATTGTATATGATTTCTAGGTTATTTACACATTGTATTACCTGCTGATATAAACTGATTACCCTGTTGTTTTTAGGTGCTTTTCGAAACACTACTATTTGCTGAATGATATTAATGAATTTCTTCAAACAACATTATAAAAACGGACTTGTGCAGAATTTACACATTTGATCTGTGGTGCAGTTCCTACTTGTTGCCAATAGAGGTTGTAAAATGTCACATGTGATGGTAAAACCTTCTCAATCATTCACCTGCACTGCGGCAGAGCAGCCTTATTTTATATTAGTGTGACTATCATATTTTACAAAACAGAGATACAGCTCCTTCTCTCCATTTTCATGTGTTTGCTTCTCAGTTACAGCCTTTCTTCTGATGGTGTGTTGGTGGAGTGTGTGTGGTTTTGTCTGCTTATATTGAGCTTTGTTGCAGACTGACACTCAATAAGGTGAGTATCAGTGAATACATGCTGAGGGATTACACATATCCCACTCTAATAAATGCTGTAGTCTGTGTTCAGCTGCACAGTTTCCATTTGACAATTAAAATCTAACAAAACCAAGAAAGCTCAGATATAAAACCAGTGTTAAAAAAGCTGTGTGTTTAAATGTGCTGAATAAGATCTGCTCCAGCGTTCACTTAAGGGTTATAGAGTGTCCACAGTTAAATTATGCTCCCATGAACATTAACTTAATTAATAGCAGAGCCTGTAGACTCTTTAGGAGCATTATCGAGAGTGCAGACTCCACTTCTTCCATGTTTTTATGTTCAGCACTTTGTATTTATTGTGCGGATGTGTGTGCTTTTGTCAGTGTACAATGTTTTAGGTTAATATGTTATGCTTTTATACCATACCAGAATATTTGTGCATGTTCATCCATGTCAGTTTATAGGTTCATGTGTTCAGAGAGGATTAAAGTGGAGGATATAAATCAGACAATTAAGTATTAAGAACGTTTTGATTCAGGAGAAATGTGCACTGGTCTTTAAAGGTCCCCTATTATGCTGTTTTTCATCAATATATCACAGGTCTCAGATATATACAGAGCCTGTCTCTGATTGGCTGAAACACCAAACAGATCATTGCAGCATTACCCATAATCCCCTCTGTTTCAGCCCTGTTTCCAAAGTGCTGATTCTCTGTCTGTTACTTTAGATGAAAATAAGGAGCCCCTCCCCACGCCCCTCTGAGAGACATTCGGTTACAAAGAACTCAATGGTGCTCTAGGAGGAGATTCAGGTGATAAGGGGGAGGGGGGGGGGTTACCTTGGTTGCTGATTGGCTAATGGTTACACAAGCCAAAACATCGTTATGACATCACAAAGTGGCCAAAATCTGAATAGCTCATTTTCAGACAGGTTTGTATAGAAATGGATCAGGACAAAAAGTGAGGGGGTCTTTTTTGGAGTTTGCATAATAGGTGACCTTTAAATAGAGAACTAAAGAATTAAGAACGAATGATAGCTGATAACGATCGGAGCATTTGGTCTGATTCAAATTCCGAAAAGCAGAAAATGAAATATTTACAACACAACACCTTCTATCTAAATGGATTTAGCGCTCAAAGCTCTTTGAGTCAAAGACAAAACGTTCTTCCTTGATAATTCATCAGCAGTTTCAACGGGTGTCTGTTTTAAGAAGCTAAATTAATCCCTAAATGTGGGGGTTAACTCATCTCCACACTGACAGCATTTAAATAAATGGCACTCTCCGGTCTTAACGACATATAACGTTGGTCCTGGTTGAAATTGACTTGTGGAATAACGTCCTTAGGAAACGCTTTAATAATCTGATCCCTTCACACCATCTGCTTTTCCTCAGATCTTTAATTCATCCAGGTTAAATCTGATCTTTGGTTAAGTTTTACTAAGCTCCACACCACTGCCCTTGGCGAGATAACGTACGCAAACACATGATTATTTCTACTACTTAAATGAGTTTTGAAGGTATTGCTGTGCTTCACGGTGAGCATTTCTGTTTTTAGTCTACCTGGCATTTTGTCGAATAAACTGATATCAATGCTACACACTTGCGTTGATGACGCGCAATAGGAATAGAAAAGAATAACTTAAATATTTTGTACATTTCTACATCCGGGACCCATGGAGCTGGAAGAGCTGTGAAATATAAAGAAAAACAGACATTAGGAATTGTTTTTTAATATCTTATATATACACATGTTACTACATAAGCTATGTAATGATGTGGTGATGCTGTGATGATGCTGATGGAGACAGAATGAGAGCAAATGACTTCACTGACATGCATAATGGATCAACACACACACACACACACACACACACACACACACACACACACACACACACACACACACACACACACACACACACACACACACACACACACACACACACACACACACACACACACACACACACACACACACACACACACACACACACACACACACACACACACACACACACAGTCCTGTCTGAACACACAGAGGGACGTCTGACTGCTGCTCTGAAGGTCAGGGATATTTCATGTCGATGAGAGCCAATAGAAACACAGCGTTGATCGATATCTGAGAAAGGTTGCGTCGGGACACTGTTTACACACACACACACACACACACACACACACACACACACACACACACACACACACACACACACACACACACACACACACACACACACACACACACACACACACACACACACACACACACACACGCACGCGTGTATGCGGACTTGAATAATAATGCTGCTTTTCCTTTCTTATTTAGCCATTAGGATTAATTAAATACACAATCATCTCTCAAAATGACATTTAAAGTGCTTAAAGGGACAATTCACCCCATTTTCTGAAATATATGTTGCCTTTTCCAGGGATATATCTGCTGCTGATTTATCCTACACTCAATAACTCCACACCAACACTTTATAGATTAACTATCTACACCTTTAATAATGTGTATAGTATTTTATTGTATGTTGTAGTAGGTGGGCCTCATAGTGATCATGTATATTGTTTATTCTATAGATATACATATTTCTGCTGTTGATATGTATATATTTCAATTTTAAATATCATTTTAAAGAGATGTATTTATGCCCCCTTCTAAAGCTTATAGCTATGCACTTTGCTTGTTTCGCTATAGTGTATTTGCTCCGAACAATTATTTAGTTTGCACACAAATACATTTTCTCATGTGCAGTAGGCACTGTGTTTACTGGGTTTATCGTTCCTTCTCAATGCAGCACCATGAAACATCCCAGATATCCACACACACTCACACACAGACACACCGACACACACCCACACCCACACACACACACCCACACACACACACACACACACACACACACACACACACACACACACATACCTAAACACACGCACACACCTACGTAAATACACACACACCAACACACCTACACACACCTAAACACACACACACACCTAAACACACCTACTGTACACACACACACCTACTGTACACACACACACCTACTGTACACACACACACCGACACACACCTACTGTACACACACACACCGACACACACCTACTGTACACACACACACACACACACACACACACGTAAACACACCTACTGTACACACACACACACCTACTGTACACACACACACACCAACACACACCTACTGTACACACACACACCTACTGTACACACACACACACACCTAAACACACCTACTGTACACACACACATCGACACACACCGACACGCACCGACACACACCGACACACACCGACACACACACACACACACTAGAATCTACCATATCTACCCACTAAGCACATGTACCGTACAGTTCCTCACCCATTCCCGCCTCTCTTTGGAACAAAAACATCATTCTCCCTCATTCTCTAATCCACTCATTCGGTGTTGTTTCTCTCCCTCCCTCCTCCTCCGCCTCCTTCGCAGCCTCTTCCTCCACCTCCTCCTCCTCCTCTTCCTCCTCCTGCATCTCTGCCGGCTTTATTCAGCACGATGGACGGAGGGGAAAACACAAAACAAAAAACAAACAAAAAACAAGACGACACGCCGATGAGTGTCAGTGAGCGGACAGTGAGAAGCGGAGAGGTCGATATAGAGAATACATTTCTATAGATCCACAGGAGAGAGAGGATGAAGGTTGATAATAGCAGGAAAGAGCAGTGTGAAGATGGCAGTGAACGTGTTTGTGAATGACATTTTGAAGCGGGTGACATTTGGAGCGTCGAGTGGAGGATCAAAGCACACACACTTCAATGAGAGGACTCACACACACCAAAGACACACACACTCTATAAGGGACACAGCCTTGTAGCTGGATCCTATTTAGAGAAACACTACCCACATCAAATGATCTTTTTCTATATCAATTATTCACCCCGTGTTACCTTGAATTCTTGAAAACATTGATTTTCTCTCGTGTGTGTGAACAGTGAACGAAAAACAAAAAAATTGAAGAAATTCTCGATCATTTGAGGTAAAAAGGTGTCGCTTTTAACAACAGCTACTCTCATCCCTCCCAGAACTCACGCGTTTAGCTCAAAGTTGACTATTTAAAACACTTTTAACTTGCATAAGTGTGACTCTGTTAATGCAGGAGGGTTTTAAATAGTAAGAATAGTGAAAATACATGTGCTTAATGAGCGAGTGCAGCTGATTAAATGAGACTCAGGCTTTGTCCTCACGTACCCTTTCGCTGCTTTTTCTATGCATAACATTACATTTTATTTAGCTAAAGCTTTTATCCAAAGCGACTTACAATAAGTGCAATCAACCATGAGGGTACAAACTCAGAGCAGCAAGAAACCCTGCAAGCCATGTGTACAGAAATGAGAAGATTTGTGTATAGATTCACTGAAAGTAAAACATTATGCTCAAGGGTGAAGTTATTCAGAGACTCGGAGTTGCCGTTTGCTAATGTCAGTGTGTATCGTTAGGGTCCTTTATGAGGCGTCACTGATTAGGCTAGCTAAAATACATTTTTCACACGTTACATCTTACAGGGTCACCTATCATGCTATTTTTAGGCATTAGCATAGGTCTCAGATATATAAAAAAATATAAAAAACATGTCTATGAAGTGTTTTGCTCAAAATACAAACAGATCACCCATCCCCTCTATTTCACTTCCTGTTTCAAAAGTGCTGATTTGGGGAATAAAGCTTTAAAAAAAAGAAAGAAAGGGGTCTGAGCTCATGCGGGACCCGGCAGCTACTGTCTAAACTAAATACTGCCGTGATGAAACGCCATATCATGG